>NC_064630.1:719307641-719610867 GCF_023864275.1 Schistocerca cancellata
CACAGCGGACACACCAGGAACCGCGGTGTTGGCCGTCGAATGGCGCTAGCTGCGCAGCATTTGTGCACCGCCGCCGTCAGTGTCAGCCAGTTTGCCGTGGCATACGGAGCTCCATCGCAGTCTTTAACACTGGTAGCATGCCGCGACAGCGTGGACGTGAACCGTATGTGCAGTTGACGGACTTTGAGCGAGGGCGTATAGTGGGCATGCGGGAGGCCGGGTGGACGTACCGCCGAATTGCTCAACACGTGGGGCGTGAGGTCTCCACAGTACATCGATGTTGTCGCCAGTGGTCGGCGGAAGGTGCACGTGCCCGTCGACCTGGGACCGGACCGCAGCGACGCACGGATGCACGCCAAGACCGTAGGATCCTACGCAGTGCCGTAGGGGACCGCACCGCCACTTCCCAGCAAATTAGGGACACTGTTGCTCCTGGGGTATCGGCGAGGACCATTCGCAACCGTCTCCATGAAGCTGGGCTACGGTCCCGCACACCATTAGGCCGTCTTCCGCTCACGCCCCAACATCGTGCAGCCCGCCTCCAGTGGTGTCGCGACAGGCGTGAATGGAGGGACGAATGGAGACGTGTCGTCTTCAGCGATGAGAGTCGCTTCTGCCTTGGTGCCAATGATGGTCGTATGCGTGTTTTGCGCCGTGCAGGTGAGCGCCACAATCAGGACTGCATACGACCGAGGCACACAGGGCCAACACCCGGCATCATGGTGTGGGGAGCGATCTCCTACACTGGCCGTACACCACTGGTGATCGTCGAGGGGACACTGAATAGTGCACGGTACATCCAAACCGTCATCGAACCCATCGTTCTACCATTCCTAGACCGGCGAGGGAACTTGCTGTTCCAACAGGACAATGCACGTCCGCATGTATCCCGTGCCACCCAACGTGCTCTAGAAGGTGTAAGTCAACTACCCTGGCCAGCAAGATTTCCGGATCTGTCCCTCATTGAGCATGTTTGGATGAAGCGTCGTCTCACGCGGTCTGCACGTCCAGCACGAACGCTGGTCCAACTGAGGCGCCAGGTGGAAATGGCATGGCAAGCCGTTCCACAGGACTACATCCAGCATCTCTACGATCGTCTCCATGGGAGAATAGCAGCCTGCATTGCTGCGAAAGGTGGATATACACTGTACTAGTGCCGACATTGTGCATGCTCTGTTGCCTGTGTCTATGTGCCTGTGGTTCTGTCAGTGTGATCATGTGATGTATCTGACCCCAGGAATGTGTCAATAAAGTTTCCCCTTCCTGGGACAATGAATTCACGGTGTTCTTATTTCAATTTCCAGGAGTGTATCAGAAATGTTTGTTGTACTTTACAGTGCAGTACCCATTGCACCAATCGCAAGTCCTTGCTCTATGTGAATATTAGAGCAAAGCATCACTCTCAATCTGTTGAAAATGTCGGCTTTGTTGCCGCATTAAATAGCACATGTTGAGCTGGAATTTCTAAAATTTGCGCTCTTTGGGATCGATATTGTTCAAGAACTTTCTACCTCGACCATCTTCAGTTATTTTGCTCCCACAAATAGCAAAACGCCTTTATTACTTTAAGTGTCCCTTTATATAATCTAATTCCCTCAGCATCACCCGACTTAACTCGACTACATTCCATTATCCTTGTTTTGCAAAATAGATGTGGTAACCTGAAATATACGACACGAAATCTACCACGCTATGCTCAATTGCTACTGTAGCATCAGGGCCGCGAGCACATCTTCACTTGTGCACATTTTAAGGAGCTTTGGCGCGTGCGACACTGACGTGACGTAATTCCCTTATGAATCGAATACAGCGTGCACGATTCACATGTGCACAGCTAGCCCCCTACCACCCAGTTACAAGCTTACGTCAATACCACCAGGTGGTAGCACACTGCAGCAGACTTTTTTCCTCGTTCGTTTTGCATAAATCCCGCTAGCGCTAGCACATTCCTGAGATATGCCAACACACTCACTATATGGTAAAATTAGATCGGACGTTAGCATACGTTATAGCTACACCGACAGCAAAACCTATTTTGTGTGTTTCTCAATCAGTTATAGTACATTAAATTATGGATTTCATCATATGGTAATCCAGTGTTATTCGACTTGTGGGTCGCGACCCCCTGGGAGGGCGCAAAGCCTTGTTCAGGGGTTCGCAGTCGCAAGAGAAAGCAGTTGCAGCATGACTGGTAAAAAATAAATAAATAAAACTTGTCAATTTTATGCGCGAAGACAATAATCACTACCTAACATGGTGTTATCCGTAGGCCGGTTACCAAGCGACTCTCTCGAACTATTCTACTTAGTGCCTACTGCACTATATTCGGGCGGGAACAGCTTAATTCTGATTGGCTGTTGATCTAAACGACCAATCAGAATATTCCTTCCAGATCATTCTCGAGGCAATACTTGATTTATCCGATCAATAATCTGATAGTAATTAACGTCATTAAAAATTCAATTTCTAGTATATTGTTTAATCAAAATAAGCGAAGTACGAATTATTCTCCAAATTGATAAATAAACTTATTCCACCTCTAACTTTCATTCTGGTTGCTTTTATACAAAAGCAAGCTCACACTGACATACGTCATCTGACTCATGGTTGCATCATAGCTTTCCCATGGTCTTTTTGTACAAGGATTTATGAAAAATTGCATATTAAGTTTAACGTATGTCCCACATACACTCTCTCAATCATTCTCACACACTCACGCAACAAAATATTATCAAATAATAATTTTGACTGATTTTTGTATTACGTAACGCACAGTGACTAAAGTGTTAAAAAAGAAAATTCTTATTAATTGATTTTTATGTACTGGTAACTTTGTAATGGCTTCGAATTATAATGCAAGTCAATCTATATTTGTTCCTAACAAGGTTTTAAAAAACAAGCATTGGTTTTAGGACTTTTAGGTAATTTTCTTTATCTCCAGCAAAATAATAAATAAAAATATCAAATTTTCACATCATCATTCCATTAATAACAAAATACTTTGTACCGAATTTGAACAAAATCGGTTAATAACTAATATGGATTATTTAGATTCGTAGAGGGTACGAATCGTCGTATTGACTGACTGTTACGCTATGCATTTCTCACTGCAGGCATCGTCAGCTGCGCTGTGAGTAAGGCCACAAAAAGAACATAGCCATCCTGTAGCCACCGTACCAGACGGCTGCGTGCCTTACTGCAACGAATGTCATTTCGTAATAGCTTGCTACGTTACAAAGTAACTGCAGAAAGGTAGCATTACAACAAACCAGTGCCTCTTCCCAGCAGAACATAAATTTGTCTGTAATATACTTGTAGAAAATCTGTTCCCATTTCCCACAAGGTCAGCCCCTCGTACTGTTGTACTACATAATTTGCTCAACATTTGTCTGTGTCATGAACATATTTTAGAATGATAAGGTACGGGAGACGTGAAACTCGTTGCCAGCATTTAACTACGCCTGTCGATGAGCACCAACTGGACATCAGAGCTTAACGTCCACATCCTATAGACAAGAATGTAACACGCAATCACATTATGAGACACTGGGGAGCGGGCTGCAAATTAACACAGGACGCTGGCGCTAAGTCTGTTGATGTCCGTTGATCAGGAACACTCCTCTTATTTCCACCCAAACACTGACTGTGGAAATATCTTTCACCAACAGGTTTCCAATCCGCACATTGGAGCCAAGGGTCAATGCTCAGGCCTGCGTACGCATTTCTGACTGCCGAGGCAGGTATCAGCCGTAAATGAAAATCCGATCTGACTGTATTAAGGACCTGACCAATACCCCTCTGACTCTCTGAGACAGGGTATGCAGAGGAAGTCCATCCCGAAGAAGAAGGACACTGTATCTTGCGTGCTGAGTGCGACTTTGCACTGAGGCAGCTAGAACCAGCGAAAGCCATTGGAGTTGATGATACAGCAGCAGAACTCACCAAAGCTACTGTACTGAAGAACAGTTCCATCTCATACAAGCTATACACAAAAGCGGGGTGCTGCCAACATATTTAAAAAAATGTATAACTGAGCCGGTACCTGAGAAAGCATCTGCAAACAGTTGAGAACAATACAGATCACTCAGTTTGGTTACATTAATCTCTAAGATCTTGACCTGTATCATCCTAAGGCGTACCTGAGGCAGGATATATGCAAGAGTCACGGACGACCAGCTTAGCTTTAGAAGAGGAGTAGGCACACGAGGTGCAATACTCAGCTTACGACTAGTTCTTGACAAAAGACTAAAGAGGGCCCAGGACACATACAGTGATGAGCAAGAACATTATGACCACTGCCCAAGCGAGGTCAGCTGCCACCAGGTGGTATTAACGCGGTAAGAAAGGTACGCATGTGGAGCAGAGACGAAAGAGGAATCATACCAGCGACGATACGACCGACAAATGGGGATACTGACTGACGTAAGTGACATTGACAAAGTCCAGATTATTATTAACCGGAGCCTGGGAACGAGCAACTTGAAATCGGCGAAGTTGTTGGAATACTCACGTGCTACGGTCGTAAGCATCTACGGAAAGTGATAGAGGAAGAGTGACACTATCACTAGGCACTAAATGGTTGAACGTCCACGACCCTACGCAAAACATGGAGTTCTGAGGCTTACCTGCTCTGCAAAGTGCGATAGGCAGCGATCCATGAATGGCACCTCTGGCGAAAAAGGACAATGCTGTTACACCCACATGTGTTCCGGAGTACACCATTCAGCCCGCATTGTTGAAAATTGGGCTCCGCAGCAGACAACCCCTACGTACACTATGTGATCGAAAGTATCCCGACACCTGGATGAAAATGACTTACAAGTTCGTGGCGCCCTCCATCGGTAAAGCTGGAACTCAATATGGTGTCGGCCCTCCCTTAGCCTTCATGACAGCTTCCACTCTCGCAGGTATACGTTCAGTCAGGTTCTGAAAGGTTTCTTGGGGAATGGCAGTCCATTCTTCACGGAGTGCTGCACTGAGGAGAGGTACCGATGTCGGTCGGTGAGGCCTGGCACGAAGGCGGCGTTCCAAAACATCCCAAAATTGTTCTATAGGATTCAGATCAGGACTCTGTGCAGGCCAGTCCATTACAGGGATGTTATTGTCATGTAACCACTCCGCCACAGGCTGTGCACTGTACACAGGTGCTCGATCATGTTGAAAGATGCAGTCGCTATCCCCGGATTGCTCTTCACCAGCGGGAAGCAAGAAGCTGCTTAAAACATCAGTGTAGGCCAGTGCTGTGTTAGTGCCACGCAAAACAACAAGGAGTGCAAGCCCCCTCCATGAAACACACGACCACACCATAACACCACCACATCCGAATTTTACTGTTGGCACTACATACGCTGTCAGATGAACTTCACCGGGCTTTCGCCATACCCGCACCCTGCCGTCGGATCGCCATATTGTGTACAGTGATTAGTCGCTCCACACAATGTTTTTCCACTGTTCAATCGTCCAATGTGTGTCGTTTGGCATTTACCAGCGTGATGTGTGGCTTATGACTAGCCGCTCGACCATGAAATCCAAGTTTTCTCACCTCCCGCCTGACTGTCATAGTACTTTCCGTGGATCCTGATGTAGTTTCGAATTTCTGCGTGATGGTCTGGATAGATCTCTGCCTATTACACATTACCACCCTCTACAACTGGCGGCAGTCTCTGTTAGTCAGCATACGAGATCGGCCTGTACGCTTTTGTACTGTACGTGTCCCTTCACGTTTCCACTTCACTATCACATCGGCAACAGTGGACTTTGGGATGTTTGGGAGTGTGGAAATCTCGCGTTCAGATGTATGACACAAGTGACACCCAATCACCTGACAACGTTCTAAGTCCGTGAGTTCTGCGGAGCGCCCCATTCTGCTCTCTCACGATGACTAATGACTACTGAGGTCGCTGATATGGAGTACCTGGCAGTAGGTGGCAGCACAATACACCTCATATGAAAAACATATCTTTTAATTTCGATCATGTAGTGTATATTGACCCAACGACATCGTCAGTCACGATTGCAGTGGGCACGAGATCGGCGGGAATGGACCGTGGATTAATGGAATCTTGTCACCTGGGTAGATGAATCACGTTTTTTGCTACACTACGTCGATGGTCATCTCCATAAACAACATCATCGAAGTGAACCGTGGTTCGAGATGTGCGTCGCGCCACGAGTGTAGGCCTATGGGAGCAATATTATGCTGTGGGAGACATTCTCCTGTGCTTGCATTGGACTTGTGGTAGTAACTGAAAACACGCTGACAGCTCCGGACCTCGTGCATCCCTTGATGCTTGATGTCTTCCCGACGGCGGCGTCATCCTTCACCAGTATAACTGTCCGTGTCTCAGAGCCAGAACTGTCACACAATGGTTCCAAGAGCACCATAGTGATCTCACGCTAATATCCTGCCCACCAAATCAGCCTAATGTAAAATCCTAGGAAACCCATTTATGTTGCTATCGGGCGCCACCACCAAATCCACAAATCAATGGCCCGCTATATTGGCGTATTTGTTCATAGATAGCTGGTGCCACACACGTCCACGAGTCTACTAACAATTGCCACATCCATGATACCCAGAACTAGTCATGTATTTCGTTCGAAACATGGACCAACAAGCTATTAAGCAGGTAGTCACAATGTTTTGGCTCTTTAATGTGTATTGCCATCATCGACATACCATTTGACGTTGTAGACTGGCGACAGCTTTTTAAGATGCTGAGGGAGACTAGCATAAAGTAGAAGGTCAGAAGAATAGTGCAGAGACTGTATAGAGAAGAGGCAGCTGCGATGAAATGTGAACACCAAGAAGAAGCCACTAATAAGCTGGTTATACAACAGGGCAGTGTTGTTTAACGTTACATTCAGAGGGCAACAGTAGAAGCCAGGAAGACACTAGGAGCTATAAGAATAATAAAAATTCCTGGCAAGAAAATAGTCCTACTGAAATACACCGATGTTATCGCCATGAGAACTGAAGAAGCGATGCTGTCCCACATGGAAACCACCCTCACGTCTTCCTACTGTATTATATGAAAATAAAAGTAAAACAAAAATATTAGAGGTGAATAGAAAAAACGCCATTGCTAAATGCTCACTTAACAATGAGTGACTGAAGACTGTCGAATGCTTTGCCTACCTAGGGAGAAAAATTGCATCAAATAGATGCCTCCCCCCCATGAACCATGGACCTTGCCGCTGGTTGGGAGGCTTGCGTGCCTCAGCGATACAGATAGCCGTACCGTAGTTGGAACCACAACGGAGGGGTATCTGTTGCGAGGCCAGACAAACGTGTGGTTTCTAAAGAGGGGCAGCAGCCTTTTCAGTAGTTGCAGGGGCAACAGCCTGGATGATTGACTGATATGGCCTTGTAGCATTAACCAAAACGGCCTTGCTGTGCCGGTACTGCGAATGCCTGGAAGCAGAGGGAAACTACAGCTGTAATTCTTCACGAGGGCATACAGCTTTACTGTATGGTTAAACGTTGATGGCGTCCTCTTGAGTAAAATATTCCCAAGGTAAAATAATCCCCCATTCGGATATCCGTGCGGGGACTACTCAAGAGGACGTCGTTATCAGGAGAAAGAAAACTGGCATTCTACGGATCGGAGCGTAGAATGTCAGATCTCTTAATCGTGCAGGTAGGTTAGAAAATTTTAAAAGGAAAATGGATATAGTGGGACTTAGTGAAATTCGGTGGCAGGAGGAACAAGACTTTTGGTCAGGTGAATATAGGGCTATAAATACAAAATCAAATAGGGGTAATGCAGAAGTAGGTTTAATAATGAATAGGACAATAGGAATGCGGGTAAGCTACTACAAACAGCATATTGAAAGCATTATTGTGGCCAAGATAGATATGAAACCCACGCCTACCACAGCAGTTCAAGTTTATATGCCAAACAACTCCGCAGATGACGAAGAGATTGATGAAATGTATGATGAGATAAACGAAATTATTCAGCTAGTGAAGGGAGACGAAAATTTAATAGTCATGGGTGACTGGAATTCGATAGTAGGAAAAGGGAGAGAAGGAAACGTAGTAGGTGAATACGGATTGGGGAGAAGAAATGAAAGAGGAAGCCGCCTGTTAGAATTTTGCACAGTGCATAACTTATAGCTAACACTTGGTTCAAGAATCATAAAGAAGGTTGTATACATGGAAAAAACCTGGAGATACTGACAGGTTTCAGATAGATTATATAATGGTAAAACAGAGATTCAGGAACCAGGTAATAAATTGTAACACATTTCCAGGGGCAGATGTGGACTCGGAACACAATCTATTGGTTATTATGAACTGTAGATTAAAACTGAATAAACTGCAAAAAGGTGGGAATTTGAGAAGACGGGACCTGGATAAACTGAAAGAACTGGAGGTATAGGGAGTTTCAGGGAGAGCATTATGGAACGATTGTCAAGAATGGGGAAAGACATACAGTAGAAGAATGGGTAGCTTTGAGAGATGAAACAGTGAAGGCAGCAGAGGATAACGTGGGTAAAAAGACGAGGGCTAATAGAAATCCTTGGGTAACAGAAGAGATATCGAAATTAATTAATGAAACGAGAAAATACAAAACTACAGTAAATGAAGCAGGCATAAAGGAATACAAACATCTCAAAAATGAGATCGACAGGAAGTGCAAAATGGCTAAGCAGGGATGGCTAGAGGACAAATGTAAGGATGTAGAGTCTTATCTCACTAGGGGTAAGATAGATACTGCCTACAGGAACATTAAAGAGACCTTTGTAGGAAAGAAAATCGCTTGCATGAATATCAAGAGCTCTGATGGAAAAGCAGTTCTAAGCAAAGAAGGGGAAGCAGAAAGGTGGAAGGAGTATACAGAGGGTCTATACAAGGGCGATGTTCTTAAAGACAATATAATAGAAATGGAAGAGGATGTAGACGAAGATGAAATGGGAGATATGATACTGCTTGAAGAGTTTGACAGAGCACTGAAAGACCTAAATCGAAACAAGGCCCCGGGAGTAGACAACATTCCATTAGAACTACTGACGGCCTTGGGGAGACAGACCTGACAAAAATCTACCATCTGGTGTGCAAGATGTATGAGACAGTCGAAAGGCTATTTAGAATTTTTACAGAAACCAGATGGCAGTTATAAGAGTCGAGGGACATGAAAGGGAAGCAGTGGTTGGGAAGGGGGTAAGACAGGGTTGTAGCCTCTCCCCGATGTTATTCAATCTGTATATTGAGCAAGCAGTAAAGGAAACAAAAGAAAAATTCGGAGAAGGTATTAAAATCCATGGAGAAGAAATAAAAACTTTGAGGTTCGCCGATGACATTGTAATTCTGTCAGAGACAGCAAAGGACTTGGAAGAACAGTTGAACGGAATGGATAGTGTCTTGAAGGGAGGATATAAGATGAACATCAACAAAAGCAAAACGAGGATAATGGAATGTAGTCGAATTAAGTCGGGTGATGTTGAGGGCATTAGTTAGGAAATGAGACACTTAAAGTAGTAAAGGAGTTTTGCCATTTGGGGAGCAAAATAACTGATGATGGTCGAAGTAGAGAGGATATAAAATGTAGACTGGTAATGGCAAGGAAAGCGTTTCTGAAGAAGACAAATTTGTTAACATCGAGTATAGATTTAAGTGTCAGGAAATCATTTCTGAAAGTACTTGTATGGAGTGTAGCCATGTATGGAAGTGAAACCTGGACGGTAAATAGTTTGGACAAGAAGAGAATAGAAGCTTTCGAAATGTGGTGCTACAGAAGAATGCTGAAGATTAGATGGGTAGATCACATAACTAATGAGGAAGTATTGAATAGGATTGGGGAGAAGAGAAGTTTGTGGCACAACTTGACCAGAAGAAGGGATCGGTTGATAGGACATGTTCTGAGGCATCAAGGGATCACCAATATAGTATTGGAGGGCAGCGTGGAGGGTAAAAATCGTAGGGGGGAGACCAAGAGATGAATACACTAAGCAGATTCAGAAGGATGTAGGTTGCATTAGGTACTGGGAGATGAAGAAGCTTGCACAGGATAGAGTAGCATGGAGAGCTGCATCAAACCAGTGTCAGGACTGAAGACCACAACAACAACGTGGGGACCAAATATTTTTCTTAATTTATGTCCAATTTTGAGCTTGATGTCCTGCAATATTTGTTAATTACATGAACTCAGCCACTTGAAAATGGTATTAAAGACCGATACTTGGGTCGTAATTAAATAAACGGTATAGTCAAATTGCGTTGTCTTCTTTTAAAAATTATTATATGACTGTTGCTGAGCAACATCCTAAACTGTCATTATTTTAGCTGTCTCCTTGTGGTATGCTCTCCTTAGTGATATTTTGCTGCGCTTGTACTATCTTGTTGTTGTATCCAAGGTAATTAGCTCTGTTGATGATTATGTTTACCTTTTATTGTTCGTAATTTTTGCTTGGAGATGTTCTGTATAGTCTGTATACAATTCCTCATACAGCTGTCAGTTCTTCAGAATTTGGTTGCTTATGTATTGTTTGTATTATGATGTCTGGAGGTATTTTTTTCTGAAAATTTTGAAGCTGTTTCTGGTGTTGGATTTTGTAATTTCATCAAATGAGCGTTATGGTATATTTTATTTATATGTATGTGTAAACTGTTTATATGTTATCTTGTCGTGTATGAGACATACATCGTCTCAGTATCTGTCAGGTGGCATAAAACTTTGTGTTACATTGTCGTATTTTTTAGTATGTATGAAACTGGGCTTCCCACTAAGAGGCCTTTCCTTTGTAAGTAGAATGAGATGTTGAAATATAGCTGTTTTGCTAGGTGGTTGATTATGTGATTAGTGTCATTTCTTCTGTGGTGTTGGTATTTAAGATTTTTGGTTTTCTTACTAGTTGCTCTTTTATAATGCTAACTGTCTCAGTATTCAAGTGCATATATATTTCATTACTTTTGAATGCATTACGGGAACAGCAGTGATCAATGTCTTGTAAATAATTACTATTAAAAACAGTCTTGATCACGATTTATTTAACAAGGTGACCGGTTTCGACCACTACTGTGGTCATCTTCAGACAATTGAGCAGGAACCCCTTTCTGTTGGAGAATCACAATTCTCCAACAGAAAGGGGTTCCTACTCAATGGTCTGAAGATGACCACAGTAGTGGTCGAAACCGGTCACCTTGTTAAATAAATCGTGATCAAGACTGTTTTTAATAGTAATTATATATATTTCACGTTCAAGGTTCTCGGTTTTGTGGATGGTGAGGTCGTTGATGTATTCTACTCTCGATTTTCCTCTTGCATTCTTCTCTCCTACTGTTCCGTCAAAGATACTTTTGATCATAGTACCACGTTTCAGCAGCCTCTGTGGAGCACCGCTTCGTTTGACGTCTACCCGGGAAATCTTCAGCAGGCTGCGGTAGCACCGCACCTTGAAGGCTGTTGTTCTATGCTTTTTTTCTGCTTCTCAGAGTGTCCATGTTCCACATTCATACAGTACTTCCATACAGTAACACACTCCAAACAAACTTCTTTTTGAGATTTTTACTGGGATGTTTCTCAATGCTACTGGAATGTTTCTGCTCTTGTTAAAAGCAGCTTTTGTCCGGTGGATTCGCCTCGCATTAGCCTTCCTCGATCGTCTGTTGTTGTTGTGGTATCCAGTCCGGAGACTGGTTTGATGCAGCTCTCCATGCTACACTATCCTGTGCAAGGTTCTTCATCTCCCAGTACTTACGGCAGCCTACATCCTTCTGCATCTGTTAAGTGTATTCATCTCTTGGCCTCCGTCTACGATTTTTACCATCCACGCTGCCCTCCAATACTAAATTGGCGATCCCTTGATGCCTCAGAATATGCCCTACCAACCGATCCCTTCTTCTAGTCAAGTTGTGCCACAAATTTCTCTTCTCCCCAATTCTGTTCAGTACCTCCTCATTGGTTATGTGATCTACCCATCTAATCTTCAGCATTCTTCTGTAGCACCACATTTCGAAAGCTTCTGTTCTCTTCTTGTCTAAACTATTTATCGTCCATTTTCACTTCCATACATGGCTACACTCCATACAAATACTTTCAGAAACGACTTCCTGACACTTAAATCTATACTCGATGTTAACAAATTTGTCTTCTTCAGAAATGCTTTCCTTGCGATTGCCAGTCTACATTTTATATCCTCTCTACTTCGACCACCATCAGTTATTTTGCTCCCCAAATAGCAATACTCATTTACTACTTTAAGCGTCTCATTTCCTAATCTAATTCCCGCAGCGTCACCCGATTTAATTCTACTACATTCCATTGTTCTCGTTTTGCTTTTGTTGATGTTCATCTTATATCCTCCTTTCAAGACACTGTCCATTCCGTTCAGCTGCAGTTCCAAGTCCTATGATGTCTCTGACAGTATTACAATGTCATCGGCGAACCTCAAAGTTTTTATTTCTTCTCCGTGGATTTTAATTCCTACTCCAAATTTTTCTTCTGTTTCCTTTACTGCTTGCTCAAAATACAGAGTGAATAACATCTGGGAGAGGCTACAAATCTGTCTCACTCCCTTCCCAACCACTGATTCCCTTACATGTCCCTCGACTGTTCTAACTGCCATCTGGTTTCAGTACAAATTGTAAATAGCATTTCGCTCCCTGTATTTTACCCCTGCCACCTTAAGAATTTGAAAGAGAGTATTCCAGTCAACATTGTCAAAAGCTTTCTCCAAGTCTACAAATGCTAGAAACGTAGGTTTGCCTTTCCTTAATCTATTTTCTAAGATAAGTCGTAGAGTCAGTATTTACTCACGTGTTCCAACATTTCTACGGAATCCAAACTGATCTTCCCCGATGTCGGCTTCTACCACTTTTTCCATTCGTCTGTAAAGAATTCGTGTCAGTATTTTGCAGCTGTGGCTTATTAAACTGATTGTTCGGTAATTTTCACATCTGTCAACACCTGCTTTCTTTGGGATTGGAATTATTATATTCTTCTTGAAGTCTGAGGGTATTTCACCTGTTTCATACATCTTGCTCACCAAATGGTAGAGTTTTGTCAGGACTGGCTCTCCCAAGGCCGTCAGTAGTTCCAATGGAATGTTGTCTACTCCGGGGGCCTTGTTTCGACTCAGGTCTTTCAGTGCTCTGTCAAACTCTTCACGCAGTATCGTATCTCCCATTTCATCTTCATCTACATCCTCTTCCATTTCCATAATATTGTGCTCAAGTACATCGCCCTTGTATAGACCCTCTATATACTCCTTCCACCTTTCTGCTTTCCCTTCTTTGCTTAGAACTGGGTTTCCATCTGAGCTCTTAATGTTCATACAAGTGGTCCTCTTATCTCCAAAGGTCTCTTTAATTTTCCTGTAAGCAGTATCTATCTTACCCCTAGTGAGATAAGCCTCTACATTCTTACATTTGTCCTCTAGCCATCCCTGGTTAGCCATTTTGCACTTCCTGTCGATCTAATTTTTGAGACGTTTGTATTCCTTTATGCCTGCTTCATTTACTGTAGTTTTCATCAATTAATTTCAATATCTCTTCTGTTAACCAAGGATTTCTATTAGCCCTCGTCTTTTTACCTACGTTATCCTCTGCTGCCTTCACTACTTCATCTCTCAGAGCTACCCATTCTTCTTCTACTGTATTTCTTTCCCCCATTCCTGTCAATTGTTCCCTTATGCTCTCCCTGAAACTCTGTACAACCTCTGGTTCTTTCAGTTTATCTAGGTCCCATCTCCTTAAATTACCACCTTTTTGCAGTTTCTTCAGTTTTAATCTGCAGGTCATAACCAATAGTTTGTGGTCAGAGTCCACATCTGCCCCTGGAAATGTCTTACAATTTAAAATCTGGTTCCTAAATCTCTATCTTACCATTATATAATCTATCTGAAACCTTTTAGTATCTCCAGGGTTCTTCCATGTATACAACCTTCTTTTATGATTCTTGAACCAAGTGTTGGCTATGATTAAGTTATGCTCTGTGCAAAATTCTACCAGACGGCTTCCTCTTTCATTTCTTAGCCCCAATCCATATTCACCTACTATGTTTCCTTCTCTCCCTTTTCCTACACTCGAATTCCAGTCACCCATGACTATTAAATTTTCGTCTCCCTTCACTATCTGAATAATTTCTCTTATTTCATCATACATTTCTTCAATTTCTTCGTCATCTGCAGAGCTAGTTGGCATATAAACTTGTACTACTGTAGTAGGTGTGGGCTTCGTATCTATCTTGGCCAGAATAATGCGTTCACTATGCTGTTTGTAGTAGCTTACCCGCATACCTATTTTCCTATTCATTATTAAACCTACTCCTGCATTACCCCTATTTGACTTTGTGTTTATAACCCTGTAGTCACCTGACCAAAAGTCTTGTTCCTCCTGCCACCGAACTTCACTAATTCCCACTATATCTAACTTTAACCTATCCATTTCCCTTTTTAAATTTTCTAACCTACCTGCCCGATTAAGGGATCTGACATTCCACGCTGCGATCCGTAGAGCGCCAGTTTTCTTTCTCCTGATAACGACATCCTCTTGAGTAGTCCCCGCCCGGAGATCCGAATGGGGGACTATTTTACCTCCGGAATATTATACCCAAGAGGACGATATCATCATTTAATCATACAGTAAAGCTGCATGCCCTCGGGAAAAATTACGGCCGTAGTTTCCTTTTGCTTTCAACCGTACGCAGTACCAGCACAGCAAGGCCGATTTGGTTATTGTTACAAGGCCAGATCAGTCAATCATCCAGACTGTTGCCCTTGCAACTATTGAAAAGGCTGCTGCCCCTCTTCAGGAACCACACGTTTGTCTGGCCTCTCAACAGATACCCCTCCGTTGTGGTTGTACCTACGGTACGGCTATCTTTATCGCTGAGGCACGCAAGCCTCCCCACCAACGGCAAGGTCTATGGTACATGGGGGGGGGGGGGAGGGGGCTGAGTTCATTGGCCATAAATTAAGAAAAATATTTGGTCCAGACGAAATGCCACATATAAAATCATCATCTTGTAAAAAGATATATGATCAACAGCGTCTCCATGCACAAAAGTCGTCTGCAATGTATATGTGAATTCTTGTAGTATGGCCTATTAGTTGACGACAAGAAACATGTATCACAAAAATACAAAATCTCGATGTATTCAGTCCAGCAACACGCGTCTTTAAGTTCTCTTCAGTCAGTCTAGATCTACAGTCTTTGAGTGAAAAAATTGCATATGAATGAGAAAATACTTCGTCTACTGCACGCAGTTTATAATACTGTCATTTATATTGCATGCAAATTATTTTAAATAGGTGAACTCGAACTCGCTACCAGTATGAACAACTGAAAACTGAATACATTTGTGCAAAAGAGCATGAAAGTCCGTAGGAGGAGAGAAAACTTCAGGAGGTAAATACTTGATGGTAACAATAAACAGGCATGAAAGAATGGTAACAACGAATGATCTCCAAACACCACGTAGTTACCACACATTAATGAAAGCAGGAGATCAAGCCCAGATGATTACAAACCCTCGAAATACTTTTTGATGAATGCGAAAGTAAAATGAAAAGCAACTAGTGTACGCTAACGACTCATGTAAATTTAGATACTAATCCTAGATAAATCAGGCAAAGACACAAACCTAACAAACGGTTGATCTTCTTCACTTGAATCATTATCAAACATGAAGATTATCTAATATGATTTTACAATAGTGCCACGCCAGCTGGAAATATTGCCACCGAAAAATGTGGCTTAGAAATGCCCATCTCAGGAATATACAAGTCAAAGTATCTAAGCTTAACAACTCGTCAGCAGGTACAATGATGTTTTCAACTCCAAGCAACGACAACGGGAAATATGTCCTCACATGGCCCTATTCGAACTCTAAACTCGTCGCCAAGCAACCTGACTGGCTGATAAGGCTCCACATTTAAAGTCAGCTTGTCGACAAGTTTCTCACTACATACTTCTCGCTACATACTTCTACATACTTCTCTAGCAGACGAAAGCAAGGCCTACATCAGGGGTGGCCAACCTTTTCGGCAGGCGGGCCCAATTTTTGAGACGGGATTTCCCCGCCGGCCGCATTACCAACTTTGTTTTGCGAACCAAAAGAAGCAAGAAACAAGAAATATTAGTTTCTTTCTTTAAAAAATATAATAAATATGAGGAAAGAATATTTATTATACAATTTAATGAAATTCAATGTTAGTGGTATGTCTGGCTTTGCTTGACTGAACTAAGTGTGTAAATGTTGATGTCAACTGAAATTGTTGCAACATGCAAAGAGCTTTCCAGATGAACATCAGTAAGCCGGCCGGTGTGGCCGAGCGGTTCTCGGGGCTTCAGTATGGAACCGCGCGACCGCTACGGCAGCAGGTTCGAATCCTGCTTCGGGCATGGATGTGTGTGATGTCCTTAGGTTAGTTAGGTTTAAGTAGTTCTAAGTTCTAGGGGACTGATGACCTCAGATGTTAAGTCCCATAGTGCTCAGAGCCATTTGAACCATTTTTTTTAACATCAGTAATTCGTATTCTCATTTGTGATTTGATGTACTTCACCAGACTAAAAAGCTGTTCACACACGTATTTCCAAATAATCAAATCGTTTCTGAAGCATGTTTGTTAAACGCTGGATATTTCTTCTTGTCCAAATATGTTTTATGGAACTCTTCCAAACCAACCTGATTAAATTTCTCTTGTGACTGTGTACCACACTGCATTTCGCAGCAATTCATTCATAAATGTCCCGGTAGTGAACTCTTGTCTACGGAGAATGGCGCAGCAAATACAGAAAAAAGTTAAAATGTGTGTGAATTCCTAAGGGGCCAAACCGCTGAGGACATCGGTCCCTAGGCTTACACACTACTTAAACTGACTTACACTAACTTATGCTAAGAACAACACACTCACCCACGCTCTAAGGAGTACTCGAACCAATCCGTAAAATTGCGCCTCTAACCGCGCGGCCACAAAAGAAAGTAAACGATGTTTCTTCAAATCTTGAAATCGGTTTTCCAATTCGTATTTCAAGTCAGATATCAAAGAAGCTGATTTAATTGCCACCGCGTGTGTGATTTCCGATCGCTTTGACAGTGTAGGAAAATGTGTGAAGTTTTTTGTTAGTAACTGTTGTTCCAAAGGCCCAAGTTTCATTTGGATTGCGTAAGTAAGATCATGTATGACATTGATCAGCTGATCTTTTCCTTGGAGTCGACTATTAACATTATTTAGGTGGCTAATTCTATCGACCAAGAACGAAAAGTGGAAAAGACTTTTTTATCTTCAAACTCCGGGAGTCTGACTTGCTTTCAAAGAGTGATTGTACTTCTTGCTTCAAATTAAACATTCGATTCAACGTTTTCGGACGGGTTAGCCATCTTACTTCTGTGTAATGCGAAATGTTATCATGTTCTGAATCCAAAGACTTCAGATATTTTTGGAACTGACGGTGATTCAATCCTTTCGACTTATCAAAGTTCACTGTTTTGAGAACTATCTTCATGCATTGGTCCAGTTTGAGGGACTTGGCACATAAATTCTCTTGATGGATAACGCAGTGAAGGTTTAGCATCGACATGTTGCCAACTTTGTGGGCCTCATTTTAAATCAACTGAACTAAACCTTCGTGTTTCCCAGCACCGATGGGTTGTTAAGATTTAACGAAAAGCTACTTAATGTCGTTATAACAGTTTCCAACATATCTCATGACTTCGTGGTATTCTTAAGTGGATACAGTGCCACTAATTCTTC
Source organism: Schistocerca cancellata (assembly GCF_023864275.1). NCBI lineage: Eukaryota > Metazoa > Arthropoda > Insecta > Orthoptera > Acrididae > Schistocerca > Schistocerca cancellata. The sequence goes on from NC_064630.1 coordinate 719,325,342, forward strand.
TGTTTTATTGAAATGGCCATCAGCACCTCTGACGTACACTCCTGGAAAAAGAAATAAGAACACCGTGAATTCATTGTCCCAGGAAGGGGAAACTTTATTGACACATTCCTGGGGTCAGATACATCACATGATCACACTGACAGAACCACAGGCACATAGACACAGGCAACAGAGCATGCACAATGTCGGCACTAGTACAGTGTATATCCACCTTTCGCAGCAATGCAGGCTGCTATTCTCCCATGGAGACGATCGTAGAGATGCTGGATGTAGTCCTGTGGAACGGCTTGCCATGCCATTTCCACCTGGCGCCTCAGTTGGACCAGCGTTCGTGCTGGACGTGCAGACCGCGTGAGACGACGCTTCATCCAGTCCCAAACATGCTCAATGGGGGACAGATCCGGAGATCTTGCTGGCCAGGGTAGTTGACTTACACCTTCTAGAGCACGTTGGGTGGCACGGGATACATGCGGACGTGCATTGTCCTGTTGGAACAGCAAGTTCCCTTGCCGGTCTAGGAATGGTAGAACGATGGGTTCGATGACGGTTTGGATGTACCGTGCACTATTCAGTGTCCCCTCGACGATCACCAGTGGTGTACGGCCAGTGTAGGAGATCGCTCCCCACACCATGATGCCGGGTGTTGGCCCTGTGTGCCTCGGTCGTATGCAGTCCTGATTGTGGCGCTCACCTGCACGGCGCCAAACACGCATACGACCATCATTGGCACCAAGGCAGAAGCGACTCTCATCGCTGAAGACGACACGTCTCCATTCGTCCCTCCATTCACGCCTGTCGCGACACCACTGGAGGCGGGCTGCACGATGTTGGGGCGTGAGCGGAAGACGGCCTAACGGTGTGCGGGACCGTAGCTCAGCTTCATGGAGACGGTTGCGAATGGTCCTCGCCGATACCCCAGGAGCAACAGTGTCCATAATTTGCTGGGAAGTGGCGGTGCGGTCCCCTACGGCACTGCGTAGGATCCTACGGTCTTGGCGTGCATCCGTGCGTCGCTGCGGTCCGGTCCCAGGTCGACGGGCACGTGCACCTTCCGCCGACCACTGGCGACAACATCGATGTACTGTGGAGACCTCACGCCCCACGTGTTGAGCAATTCGGCGGTACGTCCACCCGGCCTCCCGCATGCCCACTATACGCCCTCGCTCAAAGTCCGTCAACTGCACATACGGTTCACGTCCACGCTGTCGCGGCATGCTACCAGTGTTAAAGACTGCGATGGAGCTCCGTATGCCACGGCAAACTGGCTGACACTGACGGCGGCGGTGCACAAATGCTGCGCAGCTAGCGCCATTCGACGGCCAACACCGCGGTTCCTGGTGTGTCCGCTGTGCCGTGCGTGTGATCATTGCTTGTACAGCCCTCTCGCAGTGTCCAGAGGAAGTATGGTGGGTCTGACACACCGGTGTCAATGTGTTCTTTTTTCCATTTCCACGAGTGTATATCTTTACTTCGGCGGAATCCGCCATATCTGTGCAATCATCTAAAGCTAGAGAATAAAATAGCAGCTCAGATGCACCAGTCTTTAGGTTACATTCAAATTATCTTACAATGTCGTCCACATGTCTAGTAACAGCTGATGAGACAGGCTTATTTTTGCGAAATTATTTTTCTTTTCTGTACACACAATTTTAACGACTGTCTCTAAGCATTCCTTAACCATTTCGCCATCTGAATATGGATGAGACTTTTTTGCCAGTATCAGAGCTACTGCATGACATAGCATGATAACTCTGAATTCGCCCTTGCAAATACCTGCTGTTGAGCAGAAAGTTTCATTTTCCTTTTCCTTTGCCTGATCTTGTCGAAATTTTCCCTTACCAAACATAACTACATGTTTAATCTCATAATACCGTGTAATTTTATGCTCTTTTGGAGCCGAGAAAGATTCAATGCATTTCATACATATGGTTTTATTTTGTATTTCACAAAAAAATGAAAATGGTTTACAGTCCACTTGTCCTGAAAAGTTCTGAACTCCTCTGTAGCTTTCCTCTTCTTAGGTCCTATTGGTTTTCTAGCTGACGCCATACCAAGTTTACGTCTTGAACTGAAACAGACATTTTTTTACCATACATTGGAAACTCACAAAGACACCACACGGTAAACGTCGTGAGCTGAAATAGACAGTTTTTTACCATAAGTTGGAAACTGACAAAGAGACCACACGGTAATCGGAGTTTTGTAATTTTGTTCTATATGTGGTACTTGAAGTTCAGAATCAAATATCACTTACCTACAGTGGTTCGATGCAGCTCTCAAAAATTCCTTGTAAAATCTATTTTAAAGTTCCCTGAAGCTGTTTAACGCCATAAAGCAAGTTGGCCTTTTTTCGGTGGGCTGTGTGACTCTGTGTTAGGATGCAAAACTGCATGGGTGGTCTTCGATTCCCAACTGCGGCAAATTTGTAAACAAAGGTTCATGTTCCACGGGCATTTCCGTGAAGCGTAGGATACCCGAAGATGGGAAAAGATTAATTAAAAACTTTTTTTAAACAACCTTACGTTTAAAGGAACGGTGATTAGGGTTTTATATCGCAATGAAAACTAGATATTTTTGTGTGGTATGTAATTAGAAATAAAAAAAGTACATTTTTCATAAAATGACAGTTAAACATGAGCTACTTGAAATATATGACGTAGCTATTTAAAATTAACGGGAAGAACAAAAAAGTAATGACAGAAACTAGACTCGAATCAACACTCCAAAATTACTAGTCTTGAGAGCGTTTTTTATTTTTTATCCTTGTGTTTCACGCTTCACGGAAATGCTTGTAGAACAAGCAACTATTTTGAAAAGTACAACCCACCCTGGAATCGAACCCTAGACCTCCACATGGAACACTAACATCGTACCACAGAGCTACCCTGCTCGTCGAGTTCTCGCTCCTTCATCTGAGTATAAAACGCACTTGAAAAAATTTATACTCTCTTCTGAAAATTTTTGAGAGTGGTATTCAATTAGGTCATGCATGATAAATATAAAAAATTACGTATGCTTCAATTAACCTAGCAGCCTTACTTTAAAATTTCGACCCGCATTTCGACATCTGTTGTTATGATTGTTTCTTAAAACTATGCCAAATTTCGAGTCGATAACATTTAAGTTTCTGGAAATAAGAGAGAAAGACAGGTGGATGAAGTTGCACTAGGAGAATTCCTTTTCCACCTTTGTAATGAATTATCGTTAAACGTCATCAGTAAATACACATTATTGCAATTAAGTATTTATTTATCTTGTACTATTAAATTTAAAAGATAGTAGTGAAGCAGAAACCGTTTCTAATGACGATTGGTGTACCTACTCACCATAACTGAATGCATTCATCTTTCTTCGACTGACTCTGAATCCATATTGTGTACTCAGCAGGCTGTTCATTCCATTCAGGAGTTCTGTAATTCCTCTTCACTTCTGCTGAGGATAGCAATGTCATCAGCAAATCGTATTATTGATATCCTTTCACCTTACTTTTATTTCCACATTTCTTTCTCGATATAGAGACTGAACAGAATGGGTGAAAGTCTATACCCTTGTCTTACTTCCTTTTTAATTCGAGCAGTTCATTCTTTGTGTTCCATTCTTATTATTCCCTTTTGCCCCTTGTACATATTATGTATTACCCGCCTCTTCCTACAGTTTATTCGTATTTTCCTCAGAATTTCCCACATGTTGCACAGTTTGACATTACCGAGCGCTTTTTTCAGGTTGATCCTATCAACGTGTATTGATTTTTCTTTTCTAGCGTCCATTATCAATCGCAACGTCAGAATTGCCTCTCTGGCGCCTTTACATTTCCTAAAGCCAAACCGATCGTCATCTAACACACCTCAATTTTGTTTTCCATTCTCATGTATATTATTCTTGTCAGCAACTTGGATGCATGAGCTGTTACGCTGACTATGCGATAATTCTCGCACTTATCAGCTCCTGTAGACTTAGGAATTGTGTGGGTGATATTTTGCCGAAAATTTGATGGTTGGCATCGCCAGACTCACACGGTCTGTAAAATAACGTGAATAGTCGTTTTGTTGCCACTTCCTCCAGTCAATTAAGTAACTGTGATGGTGTGTTATCTATCCCTTTTGCCGTATTTCTTAAGTCTTCCAAAGCTCTTTCAAATTCTGATTCCAATGTTGGATTAATTATCGCTTCTACAAGGACACTTAGTTCTATTTCTATGACGTCATCAGACAAGTCTTCCCCTCATAGAAACCTTCAGCGTATTCTTGTCACCTATCTGCTCTCACCTCTGCATTTAAAAGTAGAATTCCCATTGCACTCTTAACGCTACCACCTTCGCTTTTAATTTCACCTAAGGTCGATTTGACTTTCGTATTTGCTGAGTCGGTCCTACCGGCACTTATTTCTTTTTCGATTTCATTACATTTTTCATGCAGCCCTTTCGCCTTAACTTCCCTGCACATTCTATTTATTTCATTCCTTAGTGACTTCTATTTCTGTATTCCTGATTCTCCCGGAACATCTTCTACTTCCTTCTTTGATAGATCAGCTGAAGTATTTCTTCTGTTTCCCACGGTTCCTTCGCAGTTATCTTTTTTGTATATATGTTTTTCTTTTCCAACTTCGGTTACTGTTCTTTTTAGAGATGCGCATTCCTCTTCAACTGTATTGCCTACTGTTCTATGTCTTATTGCAGTATCAACGGCCTTAGAGAATTTCAAGCGTATCTCTTCAATCAGAATTGCTTCCGCATCCGACTTCTCTGCGCATTGATTCTTCCTGACTAATCTGTTAAACTCCATCCTACTCTTTATCATTACATTGTGATCCGAATTTATATCTACTCCTGGGTACGTCTTACAATCCCGTATGTGATTTCAGAAAATACAGTTTAAGAATTCTTTATCCCTTACGGTAAAAAATAAAGGAAGAAATTTATTTGTTGTCGTTGTTTATCCTCTTCTTCAAGAGAAATAGGTCGCTGGAAATTAGCGGAATTCAATTGCACAGTAGGTTTTAAGGTGACTACGATATAATTAAACTTTGTGTTGTGGCGTAACAAGACAGCCACGCCACTCGGAAGTAGCCGAAATGCACGCGTTACACACGCCGGCTGGCGTGAGGTCTGAAACAGGATACGTAATGAATGCTATAAAGAAAAGTACGTAGCTTCTTTAATACTTAACTTTAATCCATCATTTGTATACAGCATTCTTGATGATACAAGTGAGACTCTCTCTAGATATGGTTAATGGCGCCTTGCTAGGTCGTAGCTTTGGACTTAGCTGAAGGCTATTCTAACTATCTCTCGGCAATCGAGAGAAATCTTCGTCAGTGTAGTCGCTAACAACGTCGTCGTACAACTGGGGCGAGTGCTAGTACGTCTCTCTAGACCTGCCGTGTGGTGGCGCTAGGTCTGCAATTACTGACAGTGGCGACACGCGGATCCGACATGTACTAATGGACCGCGGCCGATTTAAAGCTACCACCTTGCAAGTGTGGTGTCTGGCGGTGACACCACACTTTGTATCTATGGTTTCCATCTCTTTTTCAGCAAATAAAACATATTGATTCTTAAAGGTAGGAAAAAAGTGCATTGTATTAAAGTATTATTTATTTTACATTGTGATAATTATTTTGTTTAAAATTATACTTTTATTAATTTAGCAGTATCTAACAAGTAACTGTTACTGCTAAAAAGCTTCACAGCGCCTTTGCAATCTATTTTAAGATAAATGAGTAGTGAAGCCACATGTTGTACATTAGTAAATGTTGAGACGAGTAATATACAGTATGTACAAGAGCCAAGAGGGTCTAATAATGATGGACGGCCAAGAATAAGAAGGGTGTAAGACAGGGATGTAGTCTTTCGCCCCTTCTGTTCAATCTATATATCGAAGAAGCAAATACGGAAATAAAAGAAAATTTGAAGAGTGGAATTACAATTCAGGGTGAAAGGGTAACAAAGATAAGATTTGCTGATGACATTGCTATCTTCAGTGAAGGCGAAGAAGAATTACAGGGTCTGCTGAATAGAATTCAGGAATTGAGGAAATCTGCTAACCGGGCTGGAAAAAACCGTGACGGACGAAGAAAGGAGCACATAGAGAGTCGACTAGCACCGGCAAATATGCATTTCTGGCCAAGAGAAGCCAGATAGTATCAAACATAGCAAGCAGGTCATGAGAATATACGTTTCGAGCACAGCATTGAATGGTAGTAAAACACAGACTATGGGAAAACTGGAATAGACAAGAACCGCAGCATTTCAAATGTGTCGGTACAGAAGAAAATTGAAAATTAGGTGGACTGATAAGATAAGGAATGAGGAAGTTCTTCGGAGAATCGGCGAGGTAAGGAATACGTGCACAACACTGACAGCAAAAAATTTAGGGCGTAGGTTGCAGTAAACTTCGTATAACTTGGCGGACGTAGCTGAAGGTGACCGACAGTACCTCACCTAACGACAAATCCGCTTACGCGGTTTGCTCAGCCAGGTGGAAATTAAGCAGACGCGCAAAGACCACAAAGTTGTTCAAAGTTGTGCAGACTCGATGTGCCTCACACAGTGTTGTGACGTAGTTAACTGTCATGTTTCCTTAGCTGCATGGATGGGAGCCCGCGCCTGTTACATAAAATTCGGCGCGCTTGAATGCGCGCGAGAGAAAACTGTGGAATAGCGAGAAAGATTCGGCGCTGCACAGTGATGCAGTGCTCTACATTGTACAGTCTTTTCTCTCTCATCGGCTAAATTACAAACGTTCGCGTGTTGTCCTTATTGTGGTGTCACCGCCAGACACCACACTTGCTAGGTGGTAGCTTTTAAATCGGCCGCGGTCCGCTAGTATACGACGGACCCGCGTGTCGCCACTGTCAGTAATTACAGACCGAGCGCCACCACAAGGCAGGTCTAAATGGACGTACTAGCACTCGCCCCAGTTGTACAGCCGGCGTTGCTAGCCATGGTTCACTGAGAATTACGCTCTCATTTGCCGAGACGATAGTTAACATAGCCTTCAGCTACAGTTGCTACGACCTAGCAAGGCGCCGTATTCAATTGCTATAATACTTCTGTATCATCAAGAGCAATGTTCTACAAATGTGGATTAAAGTTAAGTATTCCAGAAGCTACGTACTTTTCTTTATAGCATTCATTACGTATCCTGTTTCAGACCTCACGCCAGACTGCTTGAGTTTAACGCGTGCATTTCGGCCTTCTCTAGCTATACAACACTTATTACCACTTAAAATTGTATATAATTTATAACTCAAGCTTAGGCGCAGGTTCCTTTTCTTAAAGAACGTTTTTCCATTGAGATTACCATCTAATTATAGGACACATGCGAACTTTTTAATGAACGTAAGCTGTACCTTCAGTTGTAGCTACACATGTGTCATATGCGAACGTGATCGAACACCTACATCTATGGTCTCCAAGCTACTTTATTGTTAGTAGCGGAGGGTACCCTGCGTACTGCTGCTGCTTTCATAATTGCCGTAAGAAACCAAGTAAGATCGAATCTTCGTAATTTTAACTTCAAGGGGTTTTTCGTGTGAGATATGTAGGAGGCAGTAATATGTTGGTTGACTCTTTTAGGCACATACGCTCTCCTAATTTTAACAGTAAACCATACTGTGGCACATACATCTCCCAACACGTGTCTGCCATTTCAGTTCGATGAGCATTTCAATAACGCTTTGGCACTTACTAAACGTGATCTCTATCACAATAACATGGAAGGGGTCCCAGACTAACATATATTTATCGATCGAAGGAGGCTTTTGTGGCTCTGGCTCTGAGTACTATGGGACTTAAACATCTGAGGTCATCAGTCCCCTAGAACTTGACAACTACTTAAACCTAAGTAACCTAAGGACATTACACACATCCATGCCCGAGGAAGGATTCGAACCTGCGAACGCAGCGGTCACGCGTTTCCAGACTGAAGCGCCTAGAACCGCTCGCTCACAGAGGCCGGCGAGTCTTTTGTTATCTACTTCCAATGATCTTTTGACAATCTTGTAATCATTCAGTAGCGGGTCTTTCTGGATATTTGTCTACAGTACGTTACATGTGTTCATGATAGAGACATTTGCCAATCGCTGCATCACGTGTAGGCCCTGTGCCGGTCTTCTTGCATTTCACTAGTTTTCAGGAGTGTTCTCAGTTTTGCGGCTCTTGGTTTAGGAGTTATTTACATTTTGTCTTGAAAAATAAAAAACGGATTAAACATGATCAACTGTTTTTGTTATTGGCGTAGCAGCGAAATAAGTTTGGTTCCCGCATTAAGGCCCTCGCTTACTTGGGAAAGGCTACACACACTAACCCCTGCATACCAATACCGCACCATACAGGCTAGCGGTGGGACATCTCCTGTGGAAGTGACGGCGTGGTAGATGGCGATTCTTTGGATAGCGTTATAGTACCGGGAATATCGCTAGAGAATCCGAGAAACACTCCGTAATCTTGAGGGTGGATTTGTGGCCTTTCTGCGCCAACACCTGATCTTAATCCTGTTGACAATGTCTCGAACGCCATGTGATGAGGCATGCACCCAATTTTTTTCAGCATCTCTTGATGTCTGTAATACCACTCTGACAAAGGAGGTGTCAGGATGCATCTCCTCCTTGGAGGCGCTGTTTATTCAGACACATAATTTAACACTTAGGTACAGCAAGGTCCAACAACTTAACAAAATAAACAAACATGCATCATAAGATCATGTCTATTACGGGAAAGTAGGCAAACGTGATATACGGTAAAATGATCCTGTAACATCCAAATAACGATATGAGGAACACTCATCAGAATCACAATACTGTTAGCCTACCACGTTATGATCAGATTACCAAAACGAGTGCACTGAAATTCGATGTAATCTAAGGACCACGGGATCTCATGAGTGAGCGAGCCAGGGATTACCTGATCGACCATAGAGGAACGCGCAGAGCTTGGTGGTAAACTGGGTTGTTGGCTGAGTCATGTCTGACTGCAACGCGTCTGCCTCTATTCGGACGGTGTCTCGCGCCATCTTAGGCTCGATGCAAACCAGCGATTTACCATCGCGAATTTGTAGCATCATATCCTCTTGATTTTTAGCAGTATGCGTGAAACAACAGGCGCCATCCGTCGTTAGAGAACGGTTGCGATCGCGGTGCGATGCCGAGACGGCACGGAAATAACAATCCTATGTGAGAGCACACTCACGGGGCACTGTGCGACGAACAATGCGACAGTGCGGATACGGTGTGTTAGTTTGATATTTTCGCGCGCAGTGCACGCAGTTTGGGGTTTCTGCTTCAAAATACAATGTCTGTCATTTTGATCAGTGTTGTTCAAGAACGTTATGTGGGACAAGAGAAATAAAAATTATATTAACCGTTGAATACTGTACTCACATATAGCACGTTTATTGAGCGCCATCCTTTACGTTCTTTATACAGGTTTTTCTTCCAAATACAATATTTCTTTACTTGTAAAATAAATGGTACTATCAGTAAGTACACATAACACATCTATTAAACACTGTAGTTTACATTCTTTATATACAGTTTTGCTGAAAATACTGTTTAAGAATTCTTTATCCCTTGCATAGCCGCTCACTATGAAGCACTGTATCTCTTTCGCAAATAGTCTTGCGATGCTTTTGGTATATGTCGGAATACACTGTTGAATAATGCGAACTGAACCTCCTTTATTCCAGGTCAGTTCATGTTGTATAATTAAGTTACAGCTTTCATAATATGTACTGTGTACTTAGAGCGCAGATTCAATACTTATTATTGAAGCAAATGTCGAAAGAAATTAAGTCACAAGCACATTGATCAGTCAGGTATTACTATTCTTGAAGAAATGTAATTTCATTTACTATTATGATAAAAAATAAAAGAACTAATTTATTTGTTGTTGTTTTTTATCCTTCTCTTCAAGAGAAATAGGTCACTCGAAATTAGTGGAATTCAATTGCACATTAGGTTTTAAGGTGACTACGATATAATTAAACTTTATATCTATGGTTGCCATCTCTTTTTCAGCAAATAAAACATATTGTTTCTTAAAAGGTACAAAAAAGTACATTGTATCAAAGTATTATTTATTTTAGATTGTGATAATTATTTTGTTTAAAATTATACTTTTATTGATTTAGCACTATCTAACAAGTAACTGTTACTGCTAAAAACCTTCACAGAGTCTTTGCAATCTATATTTAAGATAAACGAGTAGTTCATCTTTTATGGAATTCAGGTGTGATTTTTGTTTCTTTCGTCTTGCCACTTAATATGTCGAAACTGCGGGAATTGACAACATAAATGAAATTAATTTGTACAAATTTGTAAAACCATTTATCTTATTAAACATATATTGGCATTTTCTTCAGTGGACAATTCTGTAAGACTTTCAGAAGAATGTATCTGATCGTATAATTTCTTTCATAATGCAATTTCTCCACATTAAAACTTGGTTTTTCCATCTTTAAATTTGCAGCTATGTTAACAAAACAACCAAATTCAAAATTGCTTTTTAAATTCATTTTACTTAGTGTAAATCAATATTTTGCGTCACTAAAATCAAACACTTTATTTAGGAAGTCTAAAGCTTCGTCAATAAAAAAAAAAGAGCTCTGTGAATTTCACTAGTCAATTCAGGTCCAACTAACAGTTTAATCCCATTGCCACTTTACATCCAATGAAGTCTTCTTGTGTACTTTTTGTTAGTCCATTTGTAAGATTACCGGTGGTATTACACTCATCCACAGCTGTTACACAAATTTCTTCCTGAGATTTTAAGGTATTATTAAATAAATTTAAAATATGGCTTCAAAAATATGAGTAAGTTTTAATCAAGTCATCATCACTTTTATGTATCATCACGTATTGCTAAATCATTTGACAGTTTTCTCTGAAACTTGCAAAATAACTTTTGGTTGCTCTTCAATTTAAGAATAATGTAACTGTATGGGATAAAAGAGAGAACAACACTTCTCCCACATGACGTTTCAGATGATGCTAGTCTCCAGCTATTGATTCCACAGTTTTATTCAGTTCTTTTACATCAGTGTGAAAAATGAGCATAAATTTTCAAAATTACAGTCTGTATCACATATGCTAAAAGACCCATGCCGTGTCTCATTTAGTTAAGCACTGTATTTGCAGGATGGTTTAGCTTAATCAAATCTGGTATCAAATCTCTAATATTTGTAAATAAAGAATGGTGACCTACAACCTTAGCATTTGCGTTGTCAGCGTTTAGTCCACATACTTTAAGAAACAATAATTTATATTTTTCCATTGTCTTCTAAAATCCTTGAAACATGTCATCAGCTGGAGTATTACCTTTATTTTATGTTGAATGCCATTTTTTCTGTAAGATATTGTAACTTTAATGGTAACAGTTTTATATTTCTACACTCATGCTCATAAATTAAGGATAATTGCAGAATGTGGTGCCACACAAAGTGGCACTACACAAAACTGGCGCTAATAGCATAGGCACATAGGAAACACATGCCACACAGATCTGTAAGTCCACGGTATTGACGATAAGTTGAGAAAATCGTCCCGAAACACATGTGCTACAAAAAGCCACTATTTCTTGCGCATGTACCCCAACATCAATATGGGATATGATCACCATGCGCACGTACACAGGCTGCACAACGGACTGGCATACTCTGGATAAGGTGGTAGAGCAGCTGTTGGGGTATAGCATCCCATTCTTGCACCAGTGCCTGTCGGAGCTCCTGAAGTGTCCTAGGGGTTTGAAGACGTGCAGTGATACGTCGACCGAGAGCATCCCAGGCGTGCCCGATGGGGTTTACGTCTGAAGAACAGGCAGGCCTCTCCATTCGCGTGGTATCTTCTGTTTCAAGGTTCTCCTCCACGATGGCAGCTCGGTTGGGCCGTACGTTATCATCCACCAAGAGGAAGGTGGGACCCACTGCCACCATGAAAAGAAGGACGTAGTGGTGCAAAATGACGTTCTGATGGAGCTGACCTGTTACAGTTCCCCTCTAAAAGACATGCAAGGGTGTACGTGCACCAATCATAATCCCACCCCACACCATCAAACTACGACCTCCATACAGGTTCCTTTCAAGGTCATTAAGGGGTTGGTACCTGGTTCCTGGTTCACGCCAGATGAAAACCCGGCGAGAATCACTGTTCACACTATGCCTGAACTCGTCCGTGAACACAACCTGGGACCACTGCTACAATGACCATGTACTGTGTTCTTGACACCAGGCTTTAAGGACTCTCTTATGACCAGGGGTCAGTGGAATGCACTTTGCAGGTCTCCAGGCGAATAAACCATGTCTGTTCAGTTGTCTGTAGACTGTATGTCTGGAGACAACTGTTCCAGTGGCTGCAGTAAGGTCCTGAGCAAGGCTACTTGCAATACTCCGTGGACATCTGTGGGTACTGACGCGGAGATATCGGTCTTCTTGTGGTGTTGTACACTGTGGAGATCACAGTTTGTGGCACATGCGACCTGCTGCATATGACCAGCCACCAGTCGCCCTAGTATTCTACCCCTCATAACGTCATCAATATGTGTTCTTTGGGCCATTTTGAACACACAGTCACCATCAGCATATCTGAAGACTTCTGCATGCTTACTCGCTGCACCGTACTCTGACATGCACCAACACACCTCTGAATATGTGGACTGCTGCCAGTGCCATCGTGCGACGACCACAGGTCAATTGCACTGCATGGTCATACCTCGAGGTGATTTCAACCCACAAACTGCCCACCAGTGTGTTGTTTCACCACGTATCAGCATTATCCTTAATTTAGAAGCATGAGTGTAGTATAACCATCAGTCATCAGTTTGCAATCAGTAAAGTAAAATTCCTATATGTAGATGAAATTCACACTGCATTTTAAATAGCATATGGCCTCCTTATCTAGAGCTTCAATTTTAGTTTTGACTAGACAAATATTTGAAGCTGTACATGAATTACAAAATAATAATTTTGTTCATACTGTTGCAGGAAAAACTGTTTCATAGTGTGATACATTAAGTCTAGTTCAGGTGCAATAACACTTCCCTGATCACTGCAAGATTATTTTTTTTAAATTTGAAAGATAAAGCAGAATTCAGAATTTAATAAAGCAGTCCAGATTTTTTTCGTTTCTATTTTGCTTAACGCAAAAATAACAAGAATAAACTATTCATCTCACCCACTTCCAACCACCAGTCCAACCATAATTATAACAAAACTTACACGCACTTACACCCAACACATGTGTACATAAAAGAATTTTCTACTCATGTATCCTATTCCAGATTAACGAATTGGAAATGGAGCTCCACATAATTGGAATTATCCGTTACACTGCTTTCATAAATCATTCGTTAACCAAGCACTATTTCCAGTTTCCCTTTGACTTTTATAATTCTGCAATCGTTTTGTCATCTGTACCATAGTACCAATCTTCTTGGCGTATTTCTTCAGACTATATCATCCAATTCACAAGGAAAATCACTTTTTGTAACTGGACAGGGGATACTCAGTTTTGCTAAAGTTTCCTTTACCTATAATTCACTATTACATCTATTATACATACAAAGCCAAGTAAAGGGTTCTATGCCCAGGATCTCTTCAAATACACTGCATCGATGTCAACTAAATTTGGCACAGGAACGGCAGAATCACGAGTATCAGCACTCCTAGCTCCAATACGAATTGAGATTTGGCAAAAACATGTTTTTCTCCAGCCCCTGGTATATAGGCTGCCTTGCATGACAGGTATGTTCCATTGGAGTGACAATAGTGTCCTAAATCAAACTGCTTTGCAGAGCAGGCTACATGTCAGCAACAGCAAACGGTTTTCCACGCCCCAGCATGTATGCAGCCTTGCATTAAAGGTGTGTTATATTGGAGTACTATTTGCCTGCTTTACTGACCAGCCTGTATATCAGGGAGAGCAGATGTTTTTCAATCCCCGATGTGTAGCCTGTCCTGCATGAAAGGTGTGTTGTGGGAAAAGTATTGGCCTGCTTAATTCCATGATATTGCAGGGGCTACCCATGCCAATGTCCATGGCTGGGGGGTTGCGATGGGTAAAGAAGAGAATGGACAGTGATAAGAGGAGAAAATGGGTAGAGAAAGGAGAGTAGGGGTTGATGCATTGAGGCAGATATAAAAGAAAGTGTGGGAGGTAGAGATGATAAGAGAGACAGAAGAACGATATGGTCAAAGGGAGGGGGAGGATGATATAGAGAGGGTATGGAAGAAATGGACACAGAGAATGTAAGGAGGCAATGAAGAAAAAAATGGTTCAAATAGCTCGGAGCACTATGGAAGTTAACATCTGAGGTCATGAGTCCCCTAGAACTTAGAACTACTTAAACCTAACTAACCTAAGGACATCACACACATCAATGCCCAAGGCAGGATTCGAGCCTGCGATCATAACAGCCACACAGTTCCAGACTGAAGCGCCTAGAACCGCTCGGCCACCAAGGCCGGCGAGGAAATGAAGAGACAGAACGATTCGGTAGGAGGAGAATGACAAATAGAGGGAGAACAGATGAGATGGACAGAGCAGGGGAGGAAGAGGTGGACACAGAGAAGAGGAGGAAGATGAGTGTACAGTATACAGGGATTTTGCTACAAACTTTGAGGAGTTGTACAGAGTGTCCTGAGGAAAAAATCGACAATGGGAACCTGTATCCAGAAATCCGTGTCCTTGACCTTTCAGCGCATAGTTGTTACAAATGCTGGTGCCTGACACTAGGCTACCCTCTCAGCAGCAAACGTGGCTCTGTACGCTGATGGATCGTAGACGGAACGTCTCACAATGTTCTTTGTTATTCAGTGGTCTTGCCTCTTTGCCGCGATTAGCTCAGGAGGAGATGGAAGTAGCTTCTGAGTAGAAAGGCCTTTTCCCCTATGAATACGATGCTCTGTTGCTTCGGTGGATGGCGGTTTCGGTCATGGGTTTCCATCTTCAATTTATTCTCCTCCTATATACCGAAAAATATCGGAGATTATCCAGCAGAAAAATAAACTGCGGATGGAAACCCATGACTGAACTGTCATCCACCGAAGTAACAGAGCATCATATCCGTAGGAGACAAGGCCTTTCTACACAGCAGCTAGCTCCTTTTTCTCCGCTGGCGATCGTTGCAATCAGTCGCGATCACTGAATAACAGACAGCACAAGAGACGTTCCGTTTACGGTCCGTCAATGTACAGTCACGTTTGCTGCCGAAGTGGTGGCTTCGTAGCAGATGCGGGCGGCTGTATTGTCGTCAACCTATACAGTCATTGGATGATATTACAGGACATAGGTTTCTGACCTCGATTTGTTTCTCAATACACCCTGCAGAATCCCTACAGCTCATGCAAAAAGGCGTGGCCACCAGAACTGTGCTCAGCATAACAACGCTGGCCGGTTGAGTATCCGCACCCCAGATGACTAGAGGCATTAACCCTCTTCTTGCCGGCAACCGTCTCAAAAATCAGCCCCTGTCCTTTCGCATGGATCTCAGACCACTGCCTCTGCTGTGATACACACCTGACTCCCCAAGCCAAGACTCGCGAGTGATATTAATTATTCCATATGCAAAAGTTCCCAATCTGAAAGGAGAAGGTTAATTTGTAGTGGATGATGACTGTACCTCTACAATCCCTGATATAATTACTGTAATTAGCAACCAGTGTATATCGAGCAATAGAAACACGACTGCAATTGTGATTATTGGAATCTACAGAATAAAAATGAGATGTGTCACATTGATTAATGGAATCTACAGAATAAAAATGAGGTGTGTCACATCAAACGGACTGACGCGTATCACACTGTTTCCGATCCGAATAGCCAGCTGAACAACTGCTGGGAGTATCCCAGCCAACAACGCCTTTTCAGTCTTACTTTTACCAGGTAAAATTCATTGAAATAGAAGGAAATATTGTTAAATCATGACATATATATATACTTACTTACTTACTTATCGCGAATGGACCCAGAAGGATCACGCAAAGCTTTCTGACGTCGTTTCTTCCATACTTCTTTCATTCGTTCTCCATGTTTTCTTTTTCTTTCTTCTGTCCATTTTGTTCCTGGTCTCTTTAGTGCTTCCTTCTCCGACAATACAATCCACTTTTCCACCTTATTTCTAAAAGTTTTTCTATCTTTGACATCTTTAAGTTCAATATTTGCTTTTTGTAAATCTAATTTTACTTGGCTAATCCATGGTGTTGTTGATTTGACTTTTTCTATGTAAGTGAGAATTCTGTTGGTGAGTCGTGTGGGGGGAAGTCTAGTGACATGTCCATAAAATTTTAATCTTCGCCTTCTTATGTCTGCTGCCAGGTTTGATATAGTTTCTGTGGTTCTTCTTGATTGTATCCGGTATCCTTCTTCTGTTAATTTTGGACCTAAAATCTTTCTCATAATTTTGCGTTCTTCTTTTAGTATTTTTTCTAAGTCACATTTTGTGTGGAGTGTGAGCGTTTCACTAGCATATAGTGCTGCTGGCTTAATTACTGCGCAGTAGTGTCTCATTTTAGTGTTCGAGGAGATGCATTTTTTATTGTATATTTCATGTGTCATACCATATGCTCTCTTCATTTTCTGTTGTCTGATCTTCTGTGCAACTTTCTCTCCTCCGGTTGGCTCCAAAATTTCACCTAGGTATTTAAAATGTTTTACTCTATTTATTTTTCCACATTTTGTGTTCAAACTGTGTATATGGAATTTCGTACAGAAAAATTCTGTCTTTTGAAACGAAATTTGTAAACCTACTTTATCCGCGCATTCCTTAAGGATCTCTATTTGTTTGGTGGCGATTTCTTCATCATCTGCAAGTATGGCCAAGTAGTCCGCGAATGCTAAACAAGATACCTCCACGTTGTCTTTGGTTCTACCAAGACGGATTGGTTTCCAGTAGGATTGATTTTTTAATTCTTTTTCCCATTCCTTAATGACTTTATCCATATATATATATATATATATATATATATATATATATATATATATATATATATATATATATATTTCTCACACACACACAAACACTGTATATGCAAATACTTTGTTCGACGTTGAAATAGATACAATGTCCAATACTTCTTTATTAAATCAACTGGAATTTTCAGTGTGATGGATGGCTCAGTCGTTAAGAGAAATACGGTAGTAACAATTTTTTAATGATCCAATGGCTGTGTAGGTAAAAGTGGAACTGGATGCATAGTCTGTACCAGATTTTAACGCTATATTTCAGCATTAATAAGTCTGCATGTCCTAACGTAAGCAAAGATTCGATGCTGCGGTCGTCACTAAGGAACACAGAGAAGAATGTTCGTGTTATGGTCATGGAAGACAAAAAACAACTTTATACTCGAACTCCTGGACGTGAGGAAGCCCTATGTAAGTTACTCTACTAGCAAATACTGCTGCTTTACCGAAAAGGAAGACCAAAGATCGTTTCAACTTAGAGTCTGGCCGTTTTAGAAGCTGCAAGCAGGGCGTTTTTCGCTGCAAGGAAGAACCATGGACAAAGTTTGAAGTTTGTTGAAAGTTCAACAGAGACCGCAAAGGTTCTCTTTTCATTATTTTGTATTTAATAGTTATGTCCGCTAACTAGCACCTCTTCGCTTCATTTAGAGATATTGCCAAAGGCAGAGAAGAGTGAAAAAAATCGAAGATCCGAGATTGGCTGTCTTGAATGTGCTTTTACATGTACATCCACTTCAAGAAGAATACACGAAGAACCAACACGATAGTAGTCACACTGGTGAATTTGCATAAGTTGGGATTTGAATTAGTGCCTAATTCATCTGCTTTTGCTGCTTTAGCTCAAATGATTTCTTCCTGTTCCCTAATTCTGGAGGGAAGAAATTCACAGGAAACTAGGAACTGACTGTCTCCTCGAAAGAGAATTATTTGGCTTCTGAATTTTAAAGCATGATTATTCGTAGTGGTACATCCGTAGTCATAATTTATTTGTGTCTTTTTCTCACTCAATAAACGTTTGTGAAACTTCAGCATTTCGAAAAATTACTTTTGGAGCAGTCTCAGACGGCGCAAATTCCACTGCTGTCATAGAAAGGAGCAGGTTCACTGGAGCGCAAGAAAAGAATTGATTGAAGCTCCTTTGTCAACACACAACCTAACGCTCATCTTTGAGCCTAAAATAGGCCTCGGGCTATGCTTCAGATTACTACGTCCCAACTAAGGTTTCACATTCCCATTCGTTAGCTTCACTAACACACACCCAAATAGTTACCCAGCTACGCTACACATCAGTCTGTAACTTCTAATTAACACGTCAGAAAACAAAATAAGCACAAATCTTATAGTCAGCGTTCTGTTCCCTCCTCTTCGCCCAAGTGTCACATTACAAGCCGAAACATCACTATGTAACGATAAGAAACCTGATACAGTGTTTTAGAAACGGCGTCAGCAGGAAGCCATCTGAGTGTAGTACGCCCTGCTTGTTGCCAGTAGCCGACCTGTGTTTTGTTTTGAGAAGGTTCAGTCCCTCTCCTTCTGTAAAATGGGCTTAGTGTTTTACTGACGTGTGTGCACTGGGAGACATGATTTGATATTATCAAACCAGTCGTGCACCTGCAGGTAAAGCTGAAAGCTGTTTATCTCTGCAACATTACTGTAAAACATTTTACACTGGTTGTTTGGAGGTAGAACAGAAAGCGCCTCAACAGTTACCTCATAGGCCAGAATGTGGCGCGCCTTCTTTCATTGGAAGATTTGGTTTGTGGTGGTGTACCTACTCAGAGCATGGACAGGAGATGCAGTGAAGACTTACTTAGGGCTAGGACTGCAAGTAGAGGACTTGGTGCTTATACTTCGAAGACTATACGCGATCAAAGACTGGAGTTTGGGGGGTTCAGCGACGAGATGCAGCAGCGAGCAAAACCTCTGCTCTGAGAGGCAACCTACGTATTGGCTGAGAAGTGGCCCTGGCAACCATGGTGGCTTGTGTCTCTACGCAACAGTAACAGATTATCTGGCATCATCGGCTGGTTATCCAAGAGTGAAGTTAGGTATCTTTAGTCACTCAATTAAATTCATCTTGTCTCACTTGTGACTAGGCGAGTGGGATTAGTGACATGTGTGTTATGATCTTACAATAATGGGGAATCACCCCAGGCCATGTTTCCCGTGATGAGTTGTTACTATACAAATTATTATCCCTGGAATAAACTATTCACCTCACCCACTACCAACCACCACCGAACCACCCATCATAATTATAATAAAACATACACATATACCCAACACATGTGTACACAAAAGAATTTTCTACTCATGTATCCTATTCCAGATTAATGAATTGGAAATGTAGCTCCACATAAGTGGCATTATCCGTTACACTGCTCTCATGAATCATTAGTTAACCAAGCAGTATTTCCGATTTCTCTTTGACTTTGATAATTCTATAACGGTTTTGTCATCTGTACCACAGTACCAGTCTTCTTGGCGTATTCATTCAGAATAATACATTTACTATTTCATCAATTTCACGATTAAAATCACATTTTGTAAGTGGACAGGTGATAATCAGTTTACTAAAGTTGCCTTATGTATGATTCACTATTACATCCATTATATATACAAAGCCAAGTAAAGGTGTCTATGTCCAGGATCTCTTGCAAAACCACTGGATCGATGTCAACTAAATTTGGCACAGGAACGGCAGAATCACGAGTATCAGCACTGTGGGGGTTATAAACTCCTAGCTACAATAGGAATCGAGATTTGGCCAAAACAAGTTTTTCTCTAGCCCTTGGCTTATAGGCTGCCTTGCATGACAGGTATGTTCCATTGGAGTGATAGCAGAATCCTAAATCAAACTAGTTTGGAGAGCAGGCTACATGTCAGCAGCAGGAAGCGGTTTTCCAGGCCCCAGCATGTATGCAGCCATGCATTAAAGGTGTGTTATGTTGGAGTACTACATGCCTGCTTTACTGGCCAGCCTGTAAGTCAAGGGCAGTAGATGTTTCTCAATCTCTGATGTGTAGCTTGTCCTCCATCAAAGGTGTGTTGTGGAAAAAATAGTGGCCTGCTTTATTCAATGGTATTGCAGGGGCTACATATGCCAATAACCATGGTTGGGGATAGGTTGAAATGGATAGAGGAGGGTGAAACTTTTTTATTTAAATAAGTGATGCTATACTTAAATTGCTGAATGACTGAGACCCACAATATCCTAGTGCAACACAATCTGATTGCTCAAAAAAAAGGATAACCTGACTTCAAATAATTTATTCAAAATAATAAACCTGACTAAAAAGCAATCCTAACAATAACCTATTGATTTCATTAAGCACTTACCTCACAAAAAATCTTCATTATGCGAACTACTGTAATACAGCGTCAATACTGCCAGATAAATAAAAGATTCCAACTACTAAAGCTACTAACTGCTAATAGGCATGTGGTTAGCAAAGGAGAGATTTTGTTGCAAACCAAATAATGTAGTTTTTTACCTTAATAATGTGACATCCAGTTCAGACTCGAATATAAATTGTCGCTGACATATAGTACAAAGTTATATAATCATGAATAATATTCAGTTTCGAAGTCGAACATGTATTAGCCTACGCTAATACTTCACACCTCTAACGTCCATCAATGCTAACTTCTCACAACTAACAACCATCTCCAACTGCCCAACAGTAATTCCATCATTGCTGGCTACTAACTTCCAACTGCCCAACACTATTGGCGATTAATTTCCAACAATGAGTCCAACCAGCCACAGAGTCTCTTACAAAGAAAGCGCAGTCAGAGATCTAACGCAAAGCGCTACACAGCGCTGCCACTACACAAGCAGCCCACTTAGAAGGGGATGGACAGTGAGGGGAGGCGGAAATGGACAGAGAGAGGAGGGGTTAATGCATTGAGGCAGGTGGGAGGTGTAGAGGGGTAATGGGCAGGTGAAAAAGGAAGAGGCGGAGTTGGAGATGTGAAGGCCGAGGGGAGAAGGATGTGGTCAGAGGGAGGGGGAGGAACATATGAAGAAGCGATGGAAGAAATGGACAAAGGGAATGTGAGGGGGAGATGAGGAGGTGGAGTGGGTAGGAAAAGGTTAACAAGTAGAGTGGAACAGATGAGATGACCAGACTGAGGTTGGAAGAGGGGACGCAGAGGAGAGGAGGAGGATGTATGTTGAGTATAGACGGTGTCTCAGGGATTTTTCTACAGAGTTTGAGGAGTTGTACAGAGCGTCATGAGGAACAAATCGACGATAGGAACTTGTACCCAGAAATCCGTGTGAATGGTGAAACGTCATTTGGTATGCGTTGCCGTTGGTTACACGTCTCGGTCACTTCTTGTTCGCATTGACGGCACTTTAAACAGTGGACGTTACATTACAGATGTGTTACGACCCGTGGCTCTACCCTTTATTCGATCCCTGCGGAACCCTACATTTCAGCAGGATAATGCACGACCACATGTTGCAGGTCCTGTACGGGCCTTTCTGGATACAGAAAATGTTCGACTGCTGTCCTGGCCAGCACATTCTCCAGATTTCTCACCAATTGAAAACGTCTGGTCAATGGTGGCGGAGCAACTGGCTCGTCACAATACGCCAGCCACTACTCTTGATGAACAGTGGTATCGTATTGACGCTGCATGGGCAGCTGTACCTGTACACCCCATCCAAGCTGTTTGACTCAATGCCCAGGTGTATCAAGGCCGTTATTACGGCCAGAGGTAGTTGTCCTGGGTACTCATTTCTCAGGATCTATGCACCCAAATTGCGTGAAAATGTAATCACATGTCAGTTCTAGTACTATATATTTGTCCAATGAATACCCGTTTATCATCTGCAGTTCTTATTGGTGTAACAATTTTAATGGCCAGTAGTGTGTATATATCTGTGTTGATCCAGTGTGTCTTCCGGAAAGACGATATCTCCACGGGAAGGCCACAATAACGTTCCCCATAACCTATCTCTTCCGGCTGGACCCTTCCAATGATAAAGGAAGATTGTAGGCCATCTGTCCGCTGGAGCATAAAACGTGATTCATCTGAAAGGCCACCTGTTTCCACTCAAAGGACGTCCATATGCGGTACTGGCATCCTAATACACTCCTGGAAATTGAAATAAGAATACCGTGAATTCATTGTCCCAGGAAGGGGAAACTTTATTGACACATTCCTGGGGTCAGATACATCACATGATCACACTGACAGAACCACAGGCACATAGACACAGGCAACAGAGCATGCACAATGTCGGCACTAGTACAGTGTATATCCACCTTTCGCAGCAATGCAGGCTGCTATTCTCCCATGGAGACGATCGTAGAGATGCTGGATGTAGTCCTGTGGAACGGCTTGCCATGCCATTTCCACCTGGCGCCTCAGTTGGACCAGCGTTCGTGCTGGACGTGCAGACCGCGTGAGACGACGCTTCATCCAGTCCCAAACATGCTCAATGGGGGACAGATCCGGAGATCTTGTTGGCCAGGGTAGTTGACTTACACCTTCTAGAGCACGTTGGGTGGCACGGGATACATGCGGACGTGCATTGTCCTGTTGGAACAGCAAGTTCCCTTGCCGGTCTAGGAATGGTAGAACGATGGGTTCGATGACGGTTTGGATGTAACGTGCACTATTCACTGTCCCCTCGACGATCACCAGTGGTGTACGGTCAGTGTAGGAGATCGCTCCCCACACCATGATGCCGGGTGTTGGCCCTGTGTGCCTCGGTCGTATGCAGTCCTGATTATGGCGCTCACCTGCACGGCGCCAAACACGCATACGACCATCATTGGCACCAAGGCAGAAGCGACTCTCATCGCTGAAGACGACACGTCTCCATTCGTCCCTCCATTCACGCATGTCGCGACACCACTGGAGGCGGGCTGCACGATGTTGGGGCGGGAGCGGAAGACGGCCTAACGGTGAGCGGGACCGTAGCCCAGCTTCATGGAGACGGTTGCGAATGGTCCTCGCCGATACCCCAGGAGCAACAGTGTCCCTAATTTGCTGGCAAGTGGCGGTGCGGTCCCCTACGGCACTGCGTAGGATCCTACGGTCTTGGCGTGCATCCGTGCGTCGCTGCGGTCCGGTCCCAGGTCGACGGGCACGTGCACCTTCCGCCGACCACTGGCGACAACATCGATGTACTGTGGAGACCTCACGCCCCACGTGTTGAGCAATTCGGCGGTACGTCCACCCGGCCTCCCGCATGCCCACTATACGCCCTCGCTCAAAGTCCGTCAACTGCACATACGGTTCACGTCCACGCTGTTGCGGCATGCTACCAGTGTTAAAGACTGCGATGGAGCTCCGTATGCCACGGCAAACTGGCTGACACTGACGGCGGCGGTGCACAAATGCTGCGCAGCTAGCGCCATTCGACGGCCAACACCGCGGTTCCTGGTGTGTCCGCTGTGCCGTGCGTGTGATCATTGCTTGTACAGCCCTCTCGCAGTGTCCGGAGCAAGTATGGTGGGTCTGACACACCGGTGTCAATGTGTTCTTTTTTCCATTTCGAGGAGTGTATTAGGCTTCGTCGCCAACGCACAGCAGTGAGTATGGATGCATGAAGCAGCGCCTGCTGCGTACGCCCCATGTAAAGCACCGTTCGCTGACCGGTCGTTGGGGAGACACTGCTGGTAGCTCCTTGGTTAATGTGGGCGGTCAAGTCTTCAACAGTTGCACGTCTATTCGTCATTGCATATCTCCGCAGCCGTCGTTCATCCCTGTCATCTATGACCCAAGGTGCACCACAGTTGCCTCGGCGCAGTTTTCGACAGAGCCGTTTTGCCATGCTCACAACGGAACCTCCCCATCGCACCCCCTTCAGATTTAGTTATGAGTTGGCACAGTGCATAGGCCTTGAAAAACTGAACACAGATCAATCGAGAAAACAGGAAGAAGTTGTGTGGAACTACGAAAAAAATAAGCAAAATATGCAAACGGATTGGTCCATGCGGAAGACAGGTAACATCAAGGACAATATGAGCTCACCAGCGCCGTGGTCCCGTGGTTACCGCGAGCAGCTGCGCAACGAGAGGTTCTTGGTCGAAGTCTTCCCTCGAGTGAAAAGTTTAATTTTTTATTTTCAGACAGTTATTATCTGTCCGTCCGTCCGTCCGATGCGAGGTAACTGCACCGTAGTATGGGGACGCTACATCTAAACAAACATCGAAACACACGACGTCAGACGACTACAGCGCACGGAAGAGAGAGTATTCCTGCTAACGAGGTTCCCTGGCTGGCAGTTGACTGTTCGCTATTTTGGACGAGAGTGCATTAAATACATGAGATGTATTCCGTGGGCAATATGAATCCAGCAAATATAGCTCGCGACTTCAATAACAAGGTCAATGAATATTTTCCGAACCCATACTACGGCGCAGTTACCTCGCATCGGATGGACGGACGGACGGACAGATAGTAATTGTCTGAAAATAAGAAATTAAAGTTTTCACTCGAGGGAAGACTTGAACCAAGGACTTCTCGTGTCGCCGCTGCTCACGCTAACCACGGGACCACGGTGCTCCTGAGATGATATCGTCCTTGCGCGTGGACTACTCAGTTTGTACATTTTTGCTTTTTTTTTCATAGTTCCACACAACTTCTTCCTGTTTTCTCGATTGATCTGTGTTCAGTTTTTCAAGGCCTATCCACTGTGCCAACTAATAACTAAATCTGAGGGGAGTGCGATGGGAAGGTTCCCTTGTCAGTATAAACTTAGCCGTTTCGGAAATTCTTCCACTCGTGGCCTGAAAACCACTGATCATGGCTCTTTGGACGTTAGACAAATCACTCCGTTTTCGCATTATTACAAGGACTACAATGTTTCCCGCGTCCTCCGACACGCTTTATACACCGTCTCCTGTCATTGCTGACACCTGCCATCTGTGAGTGTTCAATGCACACTGAAGTCGAACATATGTCGTGGTCACATTAACGTGAGTGAATCATGTACTAAACTGTTGCATTTGGCGTCTGTCCAATCAAGTTTCTTGTTAATGTTACGTATGATGTTTGTACACTGAGAATAATCCTGATAAATTTAGATACACTTCGGGACAGGTTATTAATTCAGTAGTTTATAAATCCCGTTTGCTCAGCAATATACCTTTAATGATTTTTTCCTAGCCCGATACCCAGCGTTCATTTATCAGGACCAATATTTAGCTGTCGTCAAACCTGTTACACACAGTTCTTAATTCTGTATATGATTTCTTTGGGGGAGCAATCTATCTCTCAGTAGCCTAGTTGATGCAGATCCTTATGGCCGTCGGTAGTCTTGTGCTCACTGCTTTCGGTCCTTATCAAGCGTTCTCTACTCACACACCATTGTCCTGTCCATGTAGTGTATGACAGATGTGTGTTATGGATACCCACTGAATGTACGTGTGCATGGATTGAGGTGTCATGTATATGTGGATGCCAGTACATAGCGCACCCAAGGGGACTGTCGGATTTGACGTCCCCATTCTACCTACGATCACCATCAACAATGTCATTGTTCTCACTTTATGAGACACTGCGATGAGTCTTGCAATTTAAGGCAGCACATTGACGCAAAGTCTCGTAATAGCAATTTTACACCTCACTTCTTCTCGCCCTGCCAGCCAAATTCTGGCAATAAAAATTTTCTCCATCATCAGGGGTTTATGCATCTACACATTAAGCACAGACGCGCATTGCCGACGTCATTTACGGGGAATGTTATGTATTTGGCTTTAATACTCAATTCAGGTTTTAGATTTGAATTCAAGGGGAAACTATACTCGTTATCTGTTCCAAGTATATACAGCTCTTTTGCATGGCGTAAAGATGTTGCCAGTATCATGGCTACATTATTCTGTAAACGATACGGTATCCAGTTCAGATCCACGAGCCCTTAATGGGATAGGTATAGTAGATCATTTGAAAAGAGAAATGGATAGGCTGAAGAGAGATTCAGTGGGACATAGTGAAGTACAGTGGTAGGCAGAACAGTAATGTGGGTGAGCTGCTATGAGCAGCACAGTGACTGCATTATAGTAGACAAGACAGGTACAAAGCCGATTCCGAGGATATGTACATACCCCTATTAATTCTACTACGATTGAAGAGACTTAAGTAATGGGTTTGGGTTGGGTTGTTTGGTGGAAGACACCAAACAGCGAGGTCATAGGCCTCATTGGGATAGGTAAGGACGGGGAAGGAAGTCGGCCGTGCCTTTTCAAGGGAACCATCCCGGCATTTGCTTGGAGCGATTTAGGGAAATCACGGAAAATCTAAAACAGGATGGTCGGACGCGGGATTGAACCGTCGTCCTCCCGAATGCGAGTCCAGGGTGCTAACCACTGCGCTACCTCGCTCGGTCTTTAAGTAACGTATGATGAGGTAAACGAACTTGTTTAGGCCGTTAACATAAACGAAAAGTAAATTGTGGTGAAGTCCTGGAATTCGACGCCGTGAAAAATGAAGACATGGAAGAATAGTAGGAAAACATGGGCTGTGGGGAGGAATGAAAGAGCATCCTACCTATAAGAATTCTCCACGCGCACAATGTAATCATTGCTAACACATAGATCGTGAATGGAGGTTTTATACATGTGAGAGACCAGGAGACACCGGAAGCTTTTTATCGATTATATAATAGTAAGACAGAGATTTCGGCGCCAATCTTAAACTGCAAATGTGGACTTCGATCGTAGTTCATTGCAGATTAAATCCGAAGAAATTGGAAAAAGGTAGGGAATCATCGAGATGCTATCTGGAAAAAATGAAGAACCTGGAGGTTGTTGAAAGATTCAGTGGAAGCATTAGACAATGATTGAACGGAGCTGGTGAAGTAAGACAGTAGAAGACGAGTAGGCACCTATGAGAAAAGAAATCGTGATGGTAGCAAAGGATCAAACAGGCAAAAAGATAAGGCTTAGTAGTAATCCTTGATAACATACAAGATACTCTGAATGTAATTGACAAAAAGTAAATTCATAAATACTTTGCAAATGAAGCATGTAAAAGGCAGCACAGACGTGTAATGAATGAGGCTGATAGAAAATACAAAACGTCAATGTGGGAATAGATATATGAGAAATGCAAAACCTTCCTGTAGGAACATTAAGAGAATATTTTGAGGAAAGAACAGCACCTATATTAATATTAAAACATCAGATAGCAAACTGCTGCTAGTAAGAGAAAGGAAGCGTGAAAAACTGAAGAAATATATAGAAAGAGAGTTCATGGGAAATGAAACTGACGATATTTTTACAGAAAGGTGAGAGGGAGTCGACGACGATGAGGCGGTTCTGACAGGTTTAAGTACTAGTAAACCATCAGTTTTACAAATAATGGCAGCAAAATGCTGACAGACGTTATTTGCAAAGGTATGGAAAAACTGGTGTTAGCCCATCGCAGACGAGATTAACTTGAGTTCTGGAGAAAAGTAGGAACAACGAGGGAATACTAAACCTACGACTTTTCCTAGCAGATAGCTTGAAGAAGGGAAAACTACGTTTAGGGAAATCATCTGTCAATGTTTCCTGCAGTACACTCTTTCTAATTTTGAGTGTAGCATGGATAAAATAAAGGGAGCCAAAGGTTATTCACAACATGAGCAGAAATCAGACTGCAGTTATAGGAGTCAAGCACATGAAAGGAAAGCAGTAATACAGAAAAGGAGTGATAGAGGGTTGTAGCTTATCCCCGATGTTATTCCATCTGTTCATTCAGCAAACTGTAAAGGAAGTTGGAAATTGAAGTTTAGGGAAATTAAATCCTTTGAGGTATTCCTATAACATTGTAATTCTGTCAGAGTAGGCAAAGAACTTGAAACAACAGTTAAGCAGAATAGATAGTATCATGTAAATATATTATAAGGTGAACATCAACAAATGTTAAATACCGGCAACGGATGTAGTCGAATTAAATCATGCGATGTTGCGGGATTTATAATGGGCACGGGGACAGTAAAATTAGTGTATGTGTTACGATATTTGCGGAGAAAAAGAACTGACATCTCTGACTTACAGGGGACGTAAAATGTAGACAGCCAACAGCACGAAAGCTATTCTGAATGGACGAAATTTGTTAAAACCTAGTACAATTTTTTTAAATGTCTTCTGTGAAGGTATTCTGTGGAATGTAGCGTTTTACGGAACTAAAAGGCGCACGTTAAGCAACTCAGAGTAGACGAGAGTAAATGTTTTAGGAATTTGGTGTTATAAAAGAATGCTGAAAATTAGGGATGGGACAATTAATGAGGAGGTAGTGAATCATATTACGGAGACAAGAATTTGTAGCACATGTTTACTAAAAGAAGGCATGTGTTGACTGGGCACATCTTGCGGAATGGAGTGAGTTTAGTAATGGAGGGAAGTGTAGGAATAAAAAATGTTGACGGAGACGGAAGTTCGACTACACTAAGCAGATTCCAATGGACGTAGCTGTTACGCATAAACGAAGAGGTTTGCAGCAGACAGGCTTACGTAGAGAGTTTTGTTAAACAAGTCTTCGGACTGAAGACCATAACAACAACAACAAGACAAGTTTTAGCACATGATTAGCTGTCTTCAAAGCGCTTCTAATGAATTTTTCTACATCAAATACAACTACATTCTCTCTGAAGTCGACAGTGTCACACGACGAGACTTTTACAAATTATGACTTTTTTGGCTCTCTACGCTGGTCTGAATACGTACATAATGCATTCGAAAACGTCTTACTCTGGTGATGTCTATTTTTTTTAACAACAGTTACTATAGTCAGCTAGCTATATTTACCTATGTTTCCAGAAATAAAAATTACGTGCAATAACAAACTGAAAACATCAGAAAGTGTAACTAATTGTAGCAGCGTATGTCGTGTGACGCAACACCGTGAAAAATTGTTAAACTCAGTAAATCTGAGTGAGTGAAGCTACACAAGCTACACAGCTTACATCAATTTACTATAACATCTTACTTCATGGAATATCTCCTATCTGAGTTTAAACGCTAATGTGGATTAGTATTGAGCTTAACCCATCACTATGGAAACTAACACACGATAAAATGCAAGAGAAGAATTTATCATCTACAAAACTGTGACAACAAAAGCAATTAGTGGTGTGGATCTTACAAAAAATTGCCTCTATCCGGTATGTATCTCTATTAAATCTATGATCTGTGCGATTCTACATGCCATGAACTGAAAAATGGTATAATATGCTTAGTTACTTGTTTGTACTATAATAAGTGACAAAACATTAAATGAAACTGCTTAACATAAGGAAATAACACCGAACACCATACTTGAAGTCATGAAGTCAATCACAGCCCAAAAATCCTCCTTTAACGTAGCCTACGTCAGCCAATGCATTTCTGTAAGCAGTCAAAGCTATGTTATATATACTAGCGAAAGGGAACTGTATACAGGGTGGCCCATTGACAGTGACCGGGCCAAATATCTCACGAAATAAGCATCAAACGAAAAAAATACAAAGAAAGAAACTCGTCTAGCTTGAAGGAGGAAACCAGATGGCGTTATGGTTGGCCCGCTAGGTGGCGCTCCCACAGGTTCAAAAAAAAAAAATGGTTCTAATGGCTCTGAGCACTATGGGACTTAACTTCTGAGGTCATCAGTCCCCTAGAACTTTGAACTACTTAAATCTAACTAACCTAAGGACATCACATACATCCATGCCCGAGGAAGGATTCGAACCAGCGACCGTAGTGTCGCGCGGTTCCAGACTATAGAGCCTAGAACCACTCGGCCTCTCCGGCAGCGCTGCCATAGGTCAAACGGATATCAACTGCGTTTTTTTTTTAATAGGAACCCCCATTTTATTACATTTTCGTGTAGTACGTAAAGCAATATGAATGTTTTAGTCGGACTACTTTTTTCGCTTTGTGACAGATGGCCCGGTAATAGTCCCAAACGTATAAGTACGTGGTACCACGTAACATGCCGCCAGTGCGATCGGTATTTGGTTCGTGATACATTACCTGTGGTAAAATGGACCGTTTACCAATTGCGGAAAAGGTCGATATGGTGTTGATGTATGGCTATTGTGATCAAAATACCCAACAGGCGTGTGCTATGTATGCTGCTCGGTATCCTGGACGACATCAACCAAGTGTCCGGACCGTTTACCGGATAGTTACGTTATTTAAGGAAACAGGAAGTATTCAGCCACATGTGAAACGTCAACCACGACCTGCAACAAGTGATGATGCCCAAGTAGGTGTTTTAGCTCCTGTCGTGGCTAATACGCACATCAGTAGCAGACAAATTGCGTGAGGATCGGAAATCTCAAAAACGTCGGTGTTGAAAATGCTACATCGACATCGATTGCACCCGTACCATATTTCTATGCACCAGGAATTTCAATTCCTGACGACGACTGTGAACGTCGTGTACAGTTCTGCCACTGGGCACAAGAGAAATTACGGGACGATGACAGATTTTTTGCACACTTTCTATTTAGCGACGAAGCGTCATTCACCAACAGCGGTAACGTAAACGGGCATAATATGCACAATTGGGCAACGGAAAATCCACGATTGCTGCGACAAGTGGAACATCAGCGACCGTGGTGGGTTAATGTATGGTGTGGCATAATGGCAGGAAGGATGGCAATCTAAATAGTTCAACGTATCCTGATTTCCTACGTAATGTTCTACCGATGTTATTACAGGATGTTTCACCGCATGACAGAATGGCGGTGTACTTCCAACATGATGGATGTCCGGCAAATAGCTCGCGTGCGGTTGAAGCGGTTTCGAATAGCATATTTCATGACAGGTGGATTGGTCGTCGAAGTACCATACCATGGCCCGCACGTTCACCGGATCTGACGTCCCGGGATTTCTTTCTGTGGGGAAAGTTGAAGGATATTTGCTATCGTGATCAACCGACAACGCCTGTCAACATGCGTTAGCGCATTGTCAATGCATATGCGAACATTACGGAAGGCCAACTACTCGCTGTTGAGAGGAATGTCGTTACACTTGTTGCCAAATGCATTGAGGTTGACGGACATCATTTTGAGCATTTATTGCATTAATGTGGTATTTACAGGTAATCATGCAGTAACAGCATTCGTTCTCAGAAATTATAAGTTCACAGAGGTACATGTATCACATTGGAACAACCGAAATAAAATATTCAAATTTACCTACGTTCTGCATTTTAATTTAAAAAACCTACCTCTTTCCAACTGTTCGTCTAAAATGGTGAGCCATATGTTTGTGACTATTACAAGGCCATCTATCAGAAAGCGAAAAAAGTTGTCCAACTAAAACATTCATATTTCTTTACGTACTACCCGAATATGTAATAAAAAATGGAGCATCCTATTTTTAAAAAACGCAGTTGATATCCGTTTGACCTATGGCAGCGCCATCTAGAGGGCCAAGCATAGCGCCATCTAGTTTCCCCCTTCATGCTAGACAAGTTTCGTTATTTGTAGTTTTTGCGCTTGACGCTTATTTCGTGAGGTATTTGGCCCGGTCACGATCAATGGACCACCCTGTATAGGCTGATGAGCAAAAGCATGATGACCAACTTCTTATAGCTTGTTTGTCTCTCTTTGGAACGAAATACATCACTGATTCTGAGTATCAGGGATCCGACAATCTGTTGGAAGGTTTTGTGGAGATATGCGGCATTCGATGTCTACGTACAGGTTATATAATTCGCGCAAATAATGGGCCGCCTATATGTTTACGCGGTGCTGACGCCCCATAGCGATCCAGATGGGTTTCATAGGATTTACTTCGAGTGAATTTAGTCGCCGGGGCATCAACGTGAGTTCACGGTAATGCTCTTCAAACCACTGTTGTACGGTTCTTGTTCCAAGACACGGATAGTTATGCTGCTAAGGGATGACACCACCATCGGGGAAGACATCAAGCAGGAAGGGATGCACGAGGTTCGCAGCTGACAGCTTCGACTAATACCACAGGTCCCATACAAGCGCAGGAGAATGTCTCCCATAGCACAATACTGCTCCCACCACCCTACGTCAGCGGCGCAATGCACGTCTCTAGCCGCTGTTCACATCGATGACGGCGTTTGTGGAGACGACCAGCGACCTGCCACAGCAAAAATGTGATTCATCCGAAGAGCCGACACGTTTCCTTTGGTCGACAGTCGAATCTCGATGTTCCTGTGCCCACTGCAATTGTAGCTGATGATGTCGCTGGAACAACATGTGAACCAGAATAGGTGGTCTGCTGCGAAGCTCGATGTATAATAATGTATGATGAACAGTGTGCTCTGATACACTTGTGCATGCACCAGAATTGTGCCCTTTGGGTGGAGATGCCACAGATCACCATCTATCCTGCTTTAAAGAGCAGACAAGCCTCTGAAGCCCAGGTTTCCGAGCCGTGGACGTCCAACCATTAAGTGCCTAGTGGTAGTTTCACTACCCTTCTACCTCTTTCCGTAGATGCTCACGACAGTAGCACGTGAACATTCGACCAGCTTCTCCGTTTTCGAGACACTCGTTCCCAGGCCCTGCGTAATAATAATACGCGCTTTGTCAGAGTTGCTTATCTCAATGGATTTCCCCATTTGCAACCCATATCTTCGCTAGGCTGAACCGCCATCCGCGTCTGCTCCGCTTACATACTTTTGTCGCCACGTCACGTTCCAGCGACGCCACCACGCGGCATCCTACCTAGAGGGGGGCAGTGGTCATACATAATGTTTCGGCTTATCAGTGTACACTCTAAAACAAAACAAAAAAGACACACCACTGAGCAGTTTTGCGAATGGGACGGAAATCGATATATGTGATGTACATGTACTGACAAATAAATCGTTACAAGTTCGGAAGAATGGGATGGTTTATTCAAGAGAAAGAGCTTCACAAATTGAGCAAGTCAATTACGCGTTTGTCCATGTCTGGCCTTTATCCAAGCAATTATTCGCTTTGGCATTGCTTGATAGAGTTGAGGGATATGGTGCCAAATTATGTCTATTTGGTGCTTTAGATCGTCATCATCTCCAGCTGGTTGATGGGCCCTACCATAATGCTCCAAACGTTCGTAAGTGAGGAGATTTCCTGCGACATTGCTAGCCACGGTAAGGTTTCGCAAGCACGAAAAGAAGTAGTAGAATCAGTCGCCGTGTATGGGCAGGCATTCTCTTGCTGAAATGTAAGCCCAGGAGAGCTTGCAATGAACGGCAACAGAACAGTGCGTAGAATATAGCTCACGCATCGCTGTCGTGTCAGAGTACCACGGGCGGCAACCAAAGGAGTTTTGCTATGAAATTAATGGCACCCCAGACCAACACTCTCTGCTGTATTGCCCTATGGAGGACGACAGGCTGGTATCCCACCGCAGCAACGTGCGTCTC
Organism: Schistocerca cancellata; assembly: GCF_023864275.1. NCBI lineage: Eukaryota > Metazoa > Arthropoda > Insecta > Orthoptera > Acrididae > Schistocerca > Schistocerca cancellata. The sequence goes on from NC_064630.1 coordinate 719,358,612, forward strand.
CAGACACGTCTTCGCTGGTCATCGGTGCTCTGTTCGAAGCGATACTCATCACTGAAGGACGTCTACTCCAGTCAATGTGATTTCAGACCGAAGACGTGTCCATAGACATCCCGGACAGCGGCGTGATGTCAACATGAGTGTCACCCTCCATCCCGTCATACTGCCCGACAACCAATAGTAGTGGCGTGGGATACCGTTTATTTTCGTAACAAGAAACCTTTGGTTGTCATTCGCGGCACTCTTAGAGCACAGCGGTATGTTGACGATAGTCTACGCTCCGTTTTGTTGCCCCAAATGGCAAGCCATCCTGCGCTTACCTTTCAGCAAGATACTGCCCGGCCGCACACGGCGACAGCTTCTACTGCTTGTCTTCATGCTCGTCAGACCCTACCTTGGCCAGTAAGGTCCCCGGATCTCCAGTTGAGAACGTTTCGAGCATTGTCGTCAGACCCCCCACAACCAGCTCACGATACTGACGCTGTATCTCGCCAGCTGGAATAATTTGGGGCGATATCCCACAGGACTTCATCTAACAACTGCATCAGTTAATACCAAGCTGAACAACTGCTTGCATAAGAGCCAGAGATGGACCAACGCGTTATTGACTTGCTCAGTTAGTGAAGCTCTTTCTCTTGAATAAATCTTCCAATTTTTCTGTAACTGTCATCATTTGTATGTCTGTACATGTACACTGGGGGACATCCAATGATGCCACACTCGACCCCCAGCCGACCCCGTGAGTGGGTGGCGGCGAGAAACTTTGAAATATTCAATGGGAGCCCACGTTTTTTATTACAGATTATGATTCTACGACAAAATTTACATACGTTTTGTCTTAAGCATTTTCTTCGTTTTACCACAGATGCTGCTGTAATCTGAGGAATAGAAATGGGTACGCAATCGCAATTTAAAACATGCTACTCGATAGCCCTTGATTGTCGAATGGCACGTGTCACCCCATCTCCACAATACCAGGATATGACACACCATATTTCATAGCTCCTAATTGGAAGCCTCATTCGGAACGTTGTATTCCTCCGACGTACCGAACATTGGGCTACTCAGCTCGCCACTGTCGCCGTTGCTAGAGGCGAAGGCCACTGTGATTTTCCAGCTAGAGAAAGTTTGAAACGTAGTACCTCAAACTTCAACACACTTGGTGATTCGCTTTTCAAATGACCGTGCAGGACAGAAGCGTATATGTGGCAATGGCAGCACAGGTGTTTCTGATGCGGTCGACCATGTCTTCATGGTATGTTAGCACTTGTTGGTACGCCTTCCTTACTCACTTATACTGGCTACGCAAACCGCAGCCTATCCACGACTTCACTCATTCCAGCCTTCCACATCTTCTGTTCGTGATGGTGTTGGTACACCTTATCTTTTAAATATCCGCACAGAAAGAAATCTGGTGACATCAAATCCGGCGATTTAGCGGGCCAATTCATAGAGCCAATTCTGCCGATCCACTGAATTGTGTAAACGCGGTCTCGTACCTCACATGTACCCAGAAATTTTCGATTTTTGCGTCCAACGTGCCATCGATAAAACAAGAACCAATGAGTTTGTTCCCCCTGACGCCACACCATACGTTACCCGACCAGGGACGTTGACGGTCAACTTGTCGCAACCAGTGGGGGTACTCTACACTCCAGTAATGCGTGTTATGTCGGTTAACGCTACCATCGTTTGTGAATGTAGAGTCATCGGAAAATAGTACCTCGGTAAAGAACGTAGCGGTCGTTGGCATTCGTTGACGTGCCCATTCGCAAAACACTACCCAGTTGTTTAAATCGGCGCCATGAAGTTCTTGATGCAGGGATACGTGATGTGGACGCTACTTATGACGATGCAGAATTGTGGCATACCGTAATAACGGTGTAATTGCCGGGTGCTTATCCGTGGGTTGTGGTGCACCGTCGCTAGTACCGTTATTTCATTAGCTTTTGCTGTAAACGTTTGCTTCGTTTCCTTTTGCCGTACGCAGCCATCAGACGTTAGGGCATTCACAGCCTTGTAAAAGAATGAACGGCAGCGAGCTTTCTCTTGAAAACGCTCGGCATACAAGGCAACAGTAGCCCCTTCTCTTACATTCTCTGTAAATCAGGCTCATTTCAGTTTTTTCTTCTGTGATTGCTAGATTCATCGTCAACTTGCATGTCTGTTCTGAAAATGACAGGGTGCGGCCAATAAACGCTGCACAAGTATTGTAATGTCTAGAGCAGACATCTGTCCTACCTCTACAAGATATGTGAACTCCGGTCATAGTGTAGTGCCTATTATGATACGTCGTAGTTCGCCACATGGCCTGTTCGATATGTCTGAAGTATACAACGTCGCGAATGGGTTTATGAAATACTGGCCTGTCCTACCATCGCAGTATGAAAGTGGAGTCATAAGAGCCATTTGGTAATTAGGGGCCGTTGAGTAGCATGTCGTAAATTACGATTGTATACCCAATTCTCGCTTACAATCCGTCTCCCTCACACACAATAATGAAAGGAAAAAAGTTTATCGCTTAAAACATTTCGCTGTAACTTCAGCAATTCATCTAAAAACCCCTGTTAGTGATTTGTATCTTAAAAGATTAAAAATGTTATTAGAAATATTTTACAGAATTTGCAGTCTCTCCAATTTTATATAGTTTTTGAAAGTCATTTAAGTTCCTTCCAGGATTCTGGAGATCCTTTCTGGCCCATTTTTATCACTCAGTACCACTTTGGGCATATTTGTATTGGCGTCATGAAGCTTTGGTAGCGAAAAAATGCTAATGAAAAACATAGTATGGTGACCTCAGAACCCATGCGATCAGTTTAGAGCCCTTGCCATGTCTTCACCACGTCATTTAAAACTACATTTACGAATTTCATTATCATCGATGGGCAAAGTATCTAGAAAAACTGTAAATCAACCGATTGTGTTCACCTTATATTATGTGTACTTATTTGTTGCGTATGTATGTCAAAGTATATAAATGTGTCAAAGTATATAACTACACTGTCGAGACTTTTCTGCCGTATAGAATTCGTTCTATACAAGCAGTACATCTTGCTGTAGCAGGGAAAGGAAGGGAAGTAATCTCAAAATGTTGGTGTTGCTGCACAAGAAAGGCGAATACATTCTTCTTTAAAGGCGCCTCACCGAATGGAATGGGGGGGGGGGGGGGGACCAGTTGCCTCAATCCTCAGTTCGCCTTCCACGCCAAACATTTTGGTATGCGAATATATTAGCACAGCACATGAAGCTGGTTTCTACCTCGCAGAAGCGTGGTTCCTTCCTATACCGCAGACGAAACATCGATTTACAGTCATTACACTATGACGAAATATTGCTCAAGTGAGCGAGGAGAAGAAGGTGCAAGCCAGTGTTTAAGTTTTAATTGTTATGCTATGCATGTCATTAGCATATAGACATGCAACGTATTACAGTGCACCGCTTGCAAGACTACTGTAGTGCACGCTATTTTACTACCTCACCTCAATTTTTCCCCGAGTGTAAACATGACGGTGATGCCACCTAGAGTGACCAGCCCTTAATAGTAACAACTTGTTGAGACGTGACGAGGCCTCGTTTCTCGCAACAACCAAGTGAGATGGTATCAGCACCACGAAAACTAATTGTGAGCAACGTGTTTCGCACAATTACTCTAATTCACCCTTTGGGACACAGTGCAAAACCACTGCAGCTGAATTCTTCTGCTGTATTTTATCATCTGTAAGTTTCCCTAATGAATGGATCAGCCAGAAACTTTTGAATTAAGGTGTAAAGTGTTTCGTGAAATAAGATGTCATTCCTGGAGTTCACGTAAGATGGCTTGTAAGTGCCGAAACGCGTGTAGGTGAATAAACCAACATAGTCTAATTATAACCAATGGAAAAAAATTAACAACAACAGGGAGTTGTGCGACGTAAACTAAAGATGATAGGCGTGTTTCTACATGTGACGACTATTCAAATTTCTCGCAGTTGCATAAGAGTGGCGATATTTAGCGCTACTTTGAGGATACAAATCAGGTCTGCTTTAAACACACACTGTAACAGTTGTAAACGTTACTTATCTTGGATGTGGTGAGCTGATGGTAGTCGAGAATGCTTTCAAGGCGACGGAGTCGCCAATATCAACACCTCATGATTCGAACGAGGACGTATAGTAGCGCTACGAGAAGCTGGATGTTCTTTCCGTGCTATTGCAGAACGACTTGGCAGGAATGTAGGCAGCGTACGTGATCGCTGTCAGGACAAGTCACGAAAATATATGGACGCAAGAAATCCGGGCTCCGGACGGTCACGTGGTACTACCGAGATGGAAGACCGTCGTGTTCGGCGTATGGCTCTGGCTATAGTGCGAGGTGCATTCAAGTTCTAAGGCCTCCGAATTTTTTTCTCCGAACTGGAAAGAGATAGAAACATGCGCATTGTTTTAAAATGAGGCCGCGTTCATTGTCAATACGTCCCAGAGATGGCAGCACCGTACGGCAGATGGAATTTTACCGCCAGCGGCGAGAATGAGAACTGTTTTAAATACTTAAAATGGCGACGTTTTCCTTACTTGAACAGCGTGCAATCATTCGTTTTCTGAATTTGCGTGGTGTGAAACCAATTGAAATCCATCGACAGTTGAAGGAGACATATGGTGATGGAGTTATGGATGTGTCGAAAGTGCGTTCGTGGGTGCGACAGTTTAATGAAGGCAGAACATCGTGTGACAACAAACCGAAACAACCTCGGGCTCGCACAAGCCGGTCTGACGACATGATCGAGAAAGTGGAGAGAATTGTTTTGGGGGATAGCCGAATGACTGTTGAAAAGATCGCCTCCAGAGTTACCATTTCTGTGGATTCTGTGCACACAATGCTGCATGACGACCTGAAAATGCGAAAAGTGTCATCCAGGTGGGTGCCACGAATGCTGACGGACGACCACATGGCTGCCCGTGTGGTATGATTCCAAACAATGTTGACGCGCAACGACAGCATGAGTGGGACTTTCTTTTCGTCGGTTGTGACAATGGATGAGACGTGGATGCCATTTTTCAACCAAGAAACAAAACGCCAGTCAGCTCAATGGAAGCACACAGATTCACCGCCACCAAAAAAATTTCGGGTAACCGCCAGTGCTGAAAAAATGATGGTGTCCATGTTCTGGGACAGCGAGGTCGTAATCCTTACCCATTGCGTTCCAAAGGGCACTACGCTAACAGGTGCATCCTACGAAAATGTTTTGAAGAACAGATTCCTTCCTGCACTGCAACAAAAACGTCCGGGAAGGGCTGCGCGTGTGCTGTTTCACCAAGACAACGCACCCGCACATCGAGCTAACGTTACGCAACAGTTTCTTCGTGATAGCAACTTTAAAGTGATTCCTCATGCTCCCTACTCACCTGACCTGGCTCCTAGTGACTTTTGGCTTTTTCCAACAATGAAAGACACTCTCCGTGGCCGCACATTCACTAGCCGTGCTGTTATTGCCTCATTGATTTTCCAGTGGTCAAAACAGACCCCTAAAGAAGCCTTCGCCGCTGCCATGGAATCATAGCGTCAGCGTTGTGAAAAATGTGTACGTCTGCAGGGCGATTACGTCGAGAAGTAACGCCAGTTTCATCGATTTCGGGTGAGTAGTTAATTAGAGAAAAAAATCGGAGGCCTTAGAACTTGAATGCACCTCGTACTGCATCTGGTGCAGCAATATGAGCAGTAGTTGGCACCACAGTGAAGCAAAGAACTGGTAGACATCGGTTACTTCAAGAACAGCTCCGATCCGGATGCCCTATGGCGTACATTCCACTGACCCCAAACCACCGCGATTTGCGACGCCAGTGATGTGAATCGGGAGTTCGTTAGAGGGCAGGCTGGAGATGAGTTCTGTTTTGTGATCAAATCTGCTTCTGCCTGGGTGCCAGCGACGGTCGTGTGTTGGTTGGAAGTAGGGCAGTAGAGTGCCTGCAACCAATTTGTCTGCGTGTTAGACACACTGGAACTATACCTAGAGATATGGTCTAGGGTGCGATTTCGTACGACAGCAGGCACAATCACGTGGTTATCCCACGCACCCTTACTACAAAATTATACGTGAGTCAGGTGATTCGACCTGTCATTCATGACCGGCCGGGGTGGACGAGCGGTTCTAGGCTCTACAGTCTGGAACTGCACGACCACTTAGGGTCGCAGGTTCGGGGCATGGATGTGTGTGATGTCCTTAGGTTAGATAGATTTAAGCAGTTCTAAGTTCTAGGGGACTGATGACCTCAGAAGTTAAGTCCCACAGTGCTCAGAGCCAATTTGAACCATTTTGTCATTCATGAACAGAATTCCATGGGGGTGTTTTGCAATAGGATAACGTTTGCCCAAATACCGCTGTTGTAACCCAAAACTTTCTACAGAATGCCTAAATGTTTCCTTGGCCTGCTCTATCACCAGATCCGGTCGAACACATACCGGACATCGTCGGATGACAACTCCAGAGTCATCCACAAACAGCATTAACCGTCCCTGTATTGACTGACCAAGTGCCACAGGCATGGAACTTCTAACAACCCTACCACAACAAAGGTCAAAATTTAATAATGATTGTGGTGTTGCTCACGCTGCTACATACTGCATTTTCGGGCAACAACAAAGTTATTATGTGGCAGGTGTCATTAGAGCACATTTAATAAAGTCATTTCATGTAATAATGAAGAAACTAGGCACTCATCTTTTCATGTTTCCCACGCTGGTCTCGTTGTAAAATCATGGCTCAATCGTCGAAAATCTAGGTGGTGATGATTCCAAGCTCGGATGCAAAGAGGCCTAGGTTTTATTCTGCGATATTCAAAAGTTTTATAGATTTGTTTCACAAACCATTCTTGAAGATTAAACCTTTTGAAGGACAATGGTGATGTAAAAAAGTAATCAGCACTCCGAATTTAAGTTACGCTTCCTTTTTATTGCTTTTGTTGCAATATCACGTAACACACAAAACATCACTTCACAATACAAAACATACTTGAAAACATCTTCCTCACTGTTAAAGTTCACATTTTATAAGCTGACTACAATATGCGTCTTTCCAACATGACGTCCAAGACTTGACTTTCTCAAGGTCCGACTCTCTAACTCTCTAACTAACCAATAATCGCTTACGCGCCCAAAAATCAGAGTTACAATTACGTCAAAGATCATAGTGACAAAAGAAAGAATACACATAAGAATAATATGATTCTAATATAAACATATCGATGAATCAAAGTACCTCTACATTAATGAAATCAAATCTGAATGTTGTCTCAGAAATATGTTAACTACTATACAGAAACACATTAGAATATTGCTGGTATAGAGAGGTTGAGTTGAGGTGCCGTAATGGTTACGTAATTCAAGTATCATTACAAACTGCATCCCACAAACTGACATCCGGTACTTTTAAAACACAATGCATGTACGTTTTCATGCTTTCATTCAACATTCTGCCGGTTAACCCGGTTATTAATGTACCAGCATCTCATATTTGCAATGGCTAACTCGCACTTATATTAAGTGTAAGTTAGTAGAGATTCGTGCTGCTGTAAAAAGAGCGATGCGCGAAGCATTCAACCACTACCACCGTCATACTTTAGCAAAAGATATTGCTGGAAACCCAAGGAAATTCTGGTCTTACGTAAAATCGGTAAGCGGGTCGAAGGCTTCCATCCAGTCACTCACTGATCAGTCTGGCCTGGCAACGGAAGACAGCAAAACGAAAGCTGAAATTTTAAATTTAGCATTTGAGAAATCTTTCACGCAGGAGGATCGTACAAACATACCGCCGTTTGAGTCTCGTACAGATTCCCGTATGGAGGACATAGTGATAGACATCCCTGGAGTTGTGAAGCAGCTGAATGCGCTGAAAATAAATAAATCGCCAGGTCCTGATGGGATTCCAATTCGGTTTTACAGAGTGTACTCTACTGCAGAGCTCCTTACTTAGCTTGCATTTATCGCGAATCTCTTGTCCAGCGTAAAGTCCCGAGCGACTGGAAATAAGCGCAGCTGACGCCTGTATATAAGAAGGGTAGAAGGACGGATCGTCAAAATTACAGACCAATATCCTTAACATCGGTTTCTTGCAGGATTCTCGAACATATTCTCAGTTCGAATATAATGAATTTCCATGAGACAGAGAAGTTTCTGTCCATGCATCAGCACGGCTTTAGAAAGCATCGCTCCTGCGAAACGCAACTCGACCTTTTTTCACATAATATCTTGCCAACCATGGATGAAGGGTATCAGACGGATGCCATATTCCTTGACCTCCGGAAAGCGTTTGACTCGGTGCCCCACTGCAGACTCCTAACTAAGGTACGAGCATATGGGATTGGTTCCCAAGTATGTGAGTGGCTCGAACACTTCTTAAGTAATAGAACCCAGTACGTTGTTCTCGATAGTGAGTGTTCATCGGAGGTGAAGGTATCATCTGGAGTGCCCCCGGGAAGTGTGGTAGGTCCGCTGTTGTTTTCTATCTACATAAATGATCTTTTGGATAGGGTGGATAGCAATGTGCGGCTGTTTGCTGATGATGCTGTGGTGTACGGGAAGGCGTCGTCGTTGAGTGACTGTAGGAGGATACAAGATGACTTGGACAGGATTTGTGGTTGGTCTAAAGAATGGCAGTTAACTCTAAATATAGGTAAATGTAAATTAATGCAGATGAATAGGAAAAAGAATCCCGTAATGTTTGAATACTCCATTAGTAGTGTAGCGCTTGACACATTCACGTCGATTAAATATTTGGGCGTAACATTGCAGAGCGATATGAAGTGGGACAAGCATGTAACGGCAGTTATGGGGAAGGCGGATATTTGTCTTCGGTTCATTGGTAGAATTGTGGGAAGATGTGGTTCATCTGTAAAGGAGACCGCTTATAAAACACTAATACGACCTATTCTTGAGTACTGCTCGAGCGTTTGGGATCCCTATCAGGCCGGATTGAGGGAGGACATAGAAGCAATTCAGAGGCGGGCTGCTAGATTTGTTACTGGTAGGTTTGATCTTCACGTGAGAGTTACGGAGATGCTTCAGGAACTCGGGTGGGAGGCTCTGGAGGAAAGGAGGCGTTCTTTTCGTGAATCGCTACAGAGGAAATTTAGAGAACCAGCATTTGAGGCTGACTGCAGTACAATTTTCCTGCCACCAACTTATATTTCGCTGAAAGACCACAAAGATAACATAAGAGAGATTAGGGCTCGTACAGAGGCATATAGGCAGTCATTATTCCCTCGTTCTGTTTGGGAGTGGAACAGGGAGAGAAGATGCTAGTTGTGGTACGAGGTACCCTCCGCCACGCACTGTATGTGGATTGCGGAGTATGTATGTAGATGTAGATGTAGAACCTGTGATCTTGCAGTGTTAATTACTGAAATACGTTACCGAGGCAAATGTATTCCCGAAATTTCATTACTCTGTCAAATATTTTCTGTGGTTGCGATTGTTATTTTATTTATTTATTTTTTTTTTTTTTTGCGTCAGTGTAGTTGAGCTAGGCCCGTGTAGCCACACTGCGAAAGAAACCTAATATTCGCAATAGGGTTCTCAGCTGATGGAAAAATTAGGGTTTGCACTGTGTCCGTGAGGATGAATACAAACTCCTGTCTCCACGATTTCACCTAAAATTTGATGAGCTCCCAATTTGGCCTTCGCCGGAAACATTTTGAATGGCGACGGCTATTTTAATGGAGCGCAGCAATTTGGCTGGAAAGCAGCGGCTCGCGTTCAAGTACGGCGTGTGTAGCTAGCAGGGCAGGGGGCGGCAGCAGGTGCTGTTTGCCCGCTCACTGGAGGGCAAACGCAGCGGCGGCGCGCCGGGCCTTTGATGTCCGCCTCCCAATGGAGCCGGGGGTCCCACTAACGCTGATTGCAGTCACACCGCGTTGCCAATCTGACGCGGGGGACCGCTCTCCATTGACTGCCGCGGCTGCCGAGGAGATTGTCTGTGCCGTTTGCTCTGAATCGAGTTCGCGCCAGCACTTCGCGAATTGCTTTAAAGTGTATGGCATCTGAACAAAGAAGCTTTACGTAGCAACGGCCTCTATGTCACTGAAACAACACCAGACACGCGCAAACAGCTCTCTGTGTTCGCTCTGTACTATGGAGCAGGTCTGCCCGTCCCCAGTAGAATGGCTTCGTCCGAGTGGAGTTGGGCTAACACAGTAGCTGCGCTGTAACGTCTGCTATACCCATGAAGAGGATTTATTGTGTACCAAAGAGCAGGAGTGGTGGGAGCAGGTTAAATGTAGTGGTAATATGTTAGTTTATAAAGCTTCAGCTCACACGTCCGTCCGTCAAGCGCACTATAACTGCACAACTGAAACATGACTTTATCGTGCTTCCTCTTCTTCTTTATCAGTCTTTCTACTGGTTATCAGCTCCAAATCTGGAATTATTAGAATTTAAATCCTTTAGCGGTTAAGTTAGATGTCTATTTTTAAATAAAATTTCCAAACAATATTCAAACAGTTGCATTGTGTTAATGCGTAATGATATACCTTATTTTAACAGTGGGATGGGAATTCCTATGAAATAATATTCCAATCCAACGACTTAAGAATGAAGTATCTATTCAAAAACGCAGAGTAAAACCTCGCGAGATCTGCACACATAACACTGGTCCGAACAATAGTATGCTTATTAAAATGAACAATGATTTAAAGAGCATACAATATTAACAGAAAATTTCCATAAAAACCAAATAGCTTAAGCAGTTCATTCGTAATGCATTACTCAAGAAAGTGGGATGGTCTTTCTCTCAGGTCTGAGCTTTTGAACAAAGTCAACTAACCGACAATAATCATTCCGACAAACTAGCTGCCCAGCGCGCAGTCGTATCGCAAATTTCTCTTAAAAATTTTATTCTTTTCCTTTTTCTTTCAAAATACACTAATGGCCATTAAAATTGCTACACCAAGAAGAAATGCAGATCATATTCATTGGACAAACATATTATACTAGAACTAATGTGATTATATTTTCACGCAATTTAGGTGCATAGATCCTGAGAAATCAGTACCCAGAACAACCACCTCTGGCCGTAATAATGGCCTTGATACGCCTGGGCATTGACTCAAACAGAGCTTGGAAGGCGTGTACGGGTACAGCTGCCCATGCAGCTTCAACGCGATACCACAGTTCATCAAGAGTAGTGACTGGCGTATTGTGACGAGCCAGTCGCTCGGCCACCATTGACCAGACGTTTTCAATTGGCGAGAGATCTGGAGAATGTGCTGGCCAGGGCAGCAGTCGAACATTTTCTGTATCCAGAAAGGCCCTTACAGGACCTGCAATATGCTGTCGTGCATTAACCTGCTGAAATGTAGGGTTTCGCAGGGATCGAATTAAGAGTAGAGCCACGGGTCATAACACATCTGAAATGTAACGTCCACTGTTCAAAGTGCCGTCAGTGCGAACAAGAGGTGGCCGAAACGTGTAACCAATGGCACCCCATACCATCACGCCGGGTGATAGGCCAGTATGGCGATGACGAATACACGCTTCCAACGTGTGTTCACCGCGATATCGCCAAACACGGATACAACCATCATGATGCTGTAAACAGAACCAGGATTCATCCGAAAAAATGACGTTTTGCTATTCGTGCACCCAGGTTCGACGTTGAGTACACCATGTCAGGCGCTGCTGTCTGTGATGCAGCGTCAAGGGTAACCGCAGCCATGGTCTCCGAGCTGATAGTCCATGTTGCTGCACACGTCGTCGAATTGTTCGTGCAGATGGTTGTTGTCTTGCAAACGTCCCCATCTGTTGACTCATGGATCGAGATAAGATGCCTGTCATCTCGACTGCTAGTGATACGAGGCCGTTGGGATCCAGCACGGGGTTCCGTATTACCCTCCTGAACCCTCCGATTCCATATTCTGCTAACACTCATTGGATCTCGACCAACGCGAGCAGGAATGTCGCGATACGATAAACCGCAATCGCAATAGGCTACAATCCGACCTTTATCAAAGTCGGAAACGTGATGGTACGCATTTCTCCTTCTTACACGAGGCATCACAACAACGTTTCACCAGGCAACGTCGGCCATCTACATCTACATTTAAATCCATACTCCGCAAGCCATCTGACGGTGTGTGGCGGAGGGTACCTGCAGTACCTCTATCGGTTCTCCCTTCTATTCCAGTCTCGTATTGTTCGTGGAAAGAAGGATTGTCGGTATGCCTCTGTGTGGGCTCTAATCTCTCTTTATCCTCATGGTCTCTTCGCGAGATATACGTAGGAGGGAGCAATATACTGCTTGACTCTTCGGTGAAGGTATGTTCTCGACACTTTGACAAAAGCCCGTACCGAGCTACTGAGCGTCTCTCCTGCAGAGTCTTCCAATGGAGTTTATCTATCATCTCCGTAACGCTTTCGCGATTACTAAATGATCCTGTAACGAAGCGCGCTGCTCTCCGTTGGATCTTCTCTATGTCTTGTATCAACCCTATCTGGTACGGATCCCACACTGTTGAGCAGTATTCAAGCAGTGGGCGAACAAGCGTACTGTAACCTACTTCCTTTGTTTTCGGATTGCATTTCCTTAGGATTCTTCCAATGAATCTCAGTCTGGCATCTGCTTTACCGACGATCAACATTATATGATCATTCCATTTTAAATCACTCCTAATGCGTACTCCCAGATAATTTATGGTATTAACTGCTTCCAGTTGCTGACCTGCTATTTTGTAGCTAAATGATAAAGGATCTATCTTTCTGTGTATTCGCAGCACATTACACTTGTCTACATTGAGATTCAATTGCCATTCCCTGCACCATGCGTCAATTCGCTGCAGATCCTCCTGCATTTCAGTACAATTTTCCATTGTTACAACCTCTCGATACACCACAGCATCATCTGCAAAAAGCCTCAGTGAACTTCCGATGTCATCCACCAGGTCATTTATGTATATTGTGAATAGCAACGGTCCTATGACACTCCCCTGCGGCACACCTGAAATCACTCTTACTTCGGAAGACTTCTCTCCATTGAGAACAACATGCTGCGTCCTGTTATCTAGGAACTCCTCAATCCAATCACACAATTGGTCTGATAGTCCATATGCTCTTACTTTGTTCATTAAACGACTGTGGGGAACTGTATCGAACGCCTTGCGGAAGTCAAGTAACACGGCATCTACCTGTGAACCCGTGTCTATGGCCCTCTGAGTCACGTGGACGAAAAGGGCGAGCTGGGTTTCACATGACCGTCTTTTTCGAAACCCATGCTGATTCCTACAGAGTAGATTTCTAGTCTCCAGAAAAGTCATTATACTGCAACATAATACGTGTTCCAAAATTCTACAACTGATCGACGTTAGAGATATAGGTCTATAGTTCTGCACATCTGTTCGACGTCCCATCTTGAAAACGGGATGACCTGTGTCCTTTTCCAATCCTTTGGAACGCTACGCTCTTCTAGAGACCTACGGTACACCGCTGCAAGAATGGGGGCAAGTTCCTTCGCGTACTCTGTGTAAAATTGAACTGGTATCCCATCAGATCCAGAGGCCTTTCCTCTTTTGAGCGATTGTAATTGTTTCTCCATCCCTCTGTCGTCTATTTCGATATCTACCATTTTGTCATCTGTGCGACAATCTAGAGAAGGAACTACAGTGCAATCTTCCTCTGTGAAACAACTTTGGAAAAAGGCATTTAGTATTTCGGCCTTTAGTCTGTCATCCTCTGTTTCAGTACCATTTTGGTCACAGAGTGTCTGGACATTTTGTTTTGATCCACCTACCGCTTTGACATAAGACCAAAATTTCTTAGGATTTTATGCCAAGTCAGTACATAGAACTGCTGTTTGTGTATGAGAAATCGATTGGAAACTTTTCTGATGTCAGCACGTTGTAGGTGTCGCCACCACCGCCAACCTTGTGTGAATGCTCTGAAAAGCTAATCATTTGCATATCACAGCATCTTCTTTGTGTCGGTTAAATTTCGCGTCTGCCGTCATCTTCGCGGTGTAGCAATTTTAATGGCCAGTAGTGTATATATTTTATTCATCTTTGCAGTCCTTTAAAATAAATCTTTCTTCATATTACACATACAATTGCACGTCAGCAGAGCACTACTGAATACATCCATCACGTACCATATCGCACTTCGGCTAAGAATGTCTCACACGACACAAAGACTGGGTCACAAGCGTGAACGAAAACGACACAGGGTTTTGTATTGTCCACATCGCGGCGTCCATGCTCTAACCAGGCAACCAATGAAAAATCGAACTGGATGGCTAATGGGAAAGCGGTATGTTTCACCAGCGTACATGCAAACTGAGTTAATTTACAAATTGGCAACAACTTGCTTTTTTTAACCATCCAAAGCTCTGCTGCTACATTGAAATATTTGCGCGAGAATTATATTTATTTGCCGTAATTTCAATTGTTTGTGAAACTTTTATGTAGTGTCTTTTTCGTATTGCTGTTTTATATAGGGAAATAAAATAACCTATGCGTGTATGAATTGAAATTTAAAAGCTACTACAACAGTTACTACACTCCTGGAAATGGAAAAAAGAACACATTGACACCGGTGTGTCAGACCCACCATACTAGCTCCGGACACTGCGAGAGGGCTGTACAAGCAATGATCACACGCACGGCACAACGGACACACCAGGAACCGCGGTGTTGGCCGTCGAATGGCGCTAGCTGCGCAGCATTTGTGCACCGCCGCCGTCAGTGTCAGCCAGTTTGCCGTGGCATACGGAGCTCCATCGCAGTCTTTAACACTGGTAGCATGCCGCGACAGCGTGGACGTGAACCGTATGTGCAGTTGACGGACTTTGAGCGAGGGCGTATAGTGGGCATGCGGGAGGCCGGGTGGACGTACCGCCGAATTGCTCAACACGTGGGGCGTGAGGTCTCCACAGTACATCGATGTTGTCGCCAGTGATCGGCGGAAGGTGCACGTGCCCGTCGACCTGGGACCGGACCGCAGCGACGCACGGATGCACGCCAAGACCGTAGGATCCTACGCAGTCCCGTAGGGGACCGCACCGCCGCTTCCCAGCAAATTAGGGACACTGTTGCTCCTGGGGTATCGGCGAGGACCATTCGCAACCGTCTCCATGAAGCTGGGCTACGGTCCCGCACACCGTTAGGCCGTCTTCCGCTCACGCCCCAACATCGTGCAGCCCGCCTCCAGGCGTGAATGGAGACGTATCGTCTTCAGCGATGAGAGTCGCTTCTGCCTTGGTGCCAATGATGGTCGTATGTGTGTTTGGCGCCGTGCAGGTGAGCGCCACAATCAGGACTGCATACGACCGAGGCACACAGGGCCAACACCCGGCATCATGGTGTGGGGAGCGATCTCCTACACTGGCCGTACACCACTGGTGATCGTCGAGGGGACACTGAATAGTGCACGGTACATCCAAACCGTCATCGAACCCATCGTTCTACCATTCCTAGACCGGCAAGGGAACTTGCTGTTCCAACAGGACAATGCACGTCCGCATGTATCCCGTGCCACCCAACGTGCTCTAGAAGGTGGAAGTCAACTACCCTGGCCAGCAAGGTCTCCGGATCTGTCCCCCATTGAGCATATTTGGGACTGGATGAAGCGTCGTCTCTCGCGGTCTGCACGTCCAGCACGAACACTGGTCCAACTGAGGCGCCAGGTGGAAATGGCATGGCAAGCCGTTCCACAGGACTACATCCAGCATCTCTACGATCGTCTCCATGGGAGAATAGCAGCCTGCATTGCTGCGAAAGGTGGATATCCACTGTACTAGTGCCGACATTGTGCATGCTCTGTTGCCTGTGTCTATGTGCCTGTGGTTCTGTCAGTGTGATCATGTGATGTATCTGACCCCAGGAATGTGTCAATAAAGTTTCCCCTTCCTGGGACAATGAATTCACGGTGTTCTTATTTCAATTTCCAGGAGTGTATCAGAAATGTTTGGTGTACTTTACACCATTGCACCAATCGCAAGTCCTTGCTCTATGTGAATATTAGAGCAAAGCATCACTCTCAATCTGTTGAAAATGTCGGCTTTTTTGCCGCATTAAATAGCACATGTTGAGCTGGAATTTCTAAAATTTGCGCTGTTTGGGATCGATATTGTTCAAGAACTCTACCTCGACCATCTTCAGTTATTTTGCTCCCACAAATAGCAAAACGCCTTTATTACTTTAAGTGTCCCTTTATATAATCTAATTCCCTCTGCATCACCCGACTTAACTCGACTACATTCCATTATCCTTGTTTTGCAAAATAGATGTGGTAACCTGAAATATACGACACGAAATCTACCACGCTATGCTAAATTGCTACTGTAGCATCAGGGCCGCGAGCACATCTTCACTTGTGCACATTTTAAGGAGCTTTGGCGCGTGCGACACTGACGTGACGTAATTTCCTTATGAATCGAATAGAGCGTGCACGATTCACAATGTGCACAGCTAGCCCCCTACCACCCAGTTACAAGCTTACGTCAATACCACCAGGTGGTAGCACACTGCAGCAGACTTTTTTCCTCGTTCGTTTTGCATAAATCCCGCTAGCGCTAGCACATTCCTCAGATATGCCAATACACTCACTATATGGTAAAATTAGATCGGACGTTAGCATACGTTATAGCTACACCGATAGCAAAACCTATTTTGTGTGTTTCTAAATCAGTTATAGTACATTAAATTTTGGATTTCATCATATGGTAATCCAGTGTTATTCGACTTGTGGGTCGCGACCCCCTGGGAGGGCGCAAAGCCTTGTTCAGGGGTTCGCAGTCGCAGGAGAAAGCAATTGCAGCATGACTGGTAAAAAATAAATAAATAAAACTTGTCAATTTTATGCGCGAAGACAATAATCACGTCCGTACTTGCTGGAGTACTCGCACAACTGATTGTAGTGACCAAAACGCCTGACTATACCCCCGCTGAACCCTTCTCACCCCCACGCCTCTACCGCGGTAAAGAATATAATTATATCTCTGTGCCCGCAGAGCACTGAGACCTCTTTTCACGTTGCACTTGACTTCTTGATGAGTATAGTATCAATAGAAAGAAAATTAAATATGTTGCCTTTGAAACTTTTATTATGGTGCTGAGGGTCGCCAGCATATTTTTACTTGGAAAGGGGTCGCATATTCAAGAAGGTTGAAAAACACTGCGGTAATCTATTTGGGGCGCTGAGAACCATAAGGACCTAAAGCACATCATCATCGATAGACTGTAGCATTTAACCATGATTTTGACATCTGTTGATCTTATGGTGAGTCAGGCTCATCTGTCCTGTGCGCCCACACTGCATATACGAGTATGGACATTCACGAAAAGATATTTTTCTTTGATATTCACTTAAATGTGCGCTCGACTGCGGTTTGCTTTAGGCCCTTACGGTTTCAGCGCTTCATTTGGCCGGCCGCGGTGGCCGAGCGGTTCTAGGCGCTGCAGTCTGGAACCGCGCGACCGCTACAGTCGCAGGTTCGAATCCTGCCTCGGGCATGGATGTGTGTGATGTCCTTAGGTTAGTTAGGTTTAAGTGGTTCTAAGTTCTAGGGGACTGATGACCTCAGAAGTTAAGTCCCATAGTGCTCAGAGACATTTGAACCTTTTTTTTTTTTTCGCACTGTAGTCATGCGACCTTGCTGGTGGGCATTACTACTTGAATTTAATCATTTCTACAAACGGCAGTCTGTGTTTGATGTTGGTTGTGTACTGTATGGGAATCGGCTTTCGTGCGCAACTTCAACATGAACTCTTTTGAATCTATTTTGAGTGCTAACAGAAAAGTAAATTGAAAGGAAAAGTTATTCGCAAAGGAACTAAGGCTTCCCAGACCAGATACGTTGATTGAGAAAGTGAAGAAACCAAGTAAGCGTGACTATAAGCGAAAATTTTACAAGAAGCGTACAATAAACATAAGTTGTTGTGTGGGTCCAACGTAAGAATGCCTGATTTTCAGCCCAGAAGTTAACTCATAGACTAATACAGGTATTAGGGATCTTGTACATTTGTCCGAAAAAAAAGTATGAAAACTCCTACTGACACAAAAATGCGAAACGCAAAGTAGCGAAGGCTTAGTGATTATTTCGTACATAATTATGTACAAAGCAACAAAATTAGACAAAAACAGTTCTTTCTTATGTCAGACAAGTGATGCATATTATTATTATTATTATTATTGGCAGCGGCTATAGTTATTGTATATATTTTTCATAAGCATAGTTGTTATACAGGAGATGTTGATAATTTCACACTCTCGAATTTATCTGAATCTATTAATTCACGAATACCCACAACGTACACCTGTGAGTTGCTACTGCTTTAATGGAGGAATTGAGGAACTTTTCGTTCAAAGGAGCCCTACTTTCCAGGCTACACAACAACTTTTGAGAGCACAGTGTTTATACAGTTTCCTTCCTTTTTTAGGATCGAAGTGGTGCCAGTAACAAGATGGCTTTTTTCCTTTATTGCATTTCGAATCTCAGCCTCGCCGAGAGTGGGGGGTTGAACGGGGCTGGCAGCAGCGTAATAGGCCGCTCTACAGCCTACAGAAAAGTTGAAAAACATAAGCAGAATATAAACAAACAATAAAAACAGGTGATAAAACGGTGACATTGTAAAGAACTTTAAAATGGCAGAAAGTTGTGGAATTTAAAATATAAAAAACACAGCGTTGACAATGCAAATGAACTAACAATCCTGTTGGAAGAACATCCGCAACTGAGCATCATAGCAGATGTTGAAAATACCGCTTCAGTTGTAAATTACTTTACTTTCACACGACCGGTTTCGGACTGTTATAAGCCCGTCCTCAGGTGTCGTAGCTGTGCTGTGATCCCCGAGCGCCACGTGTACCAGGCGCGGTGTGCTGCCTATGAGCACAGAACGGCGCTCTGGGACCACAGCACAGCTACGACACCTGAGGATGGGCTTGTAACAGTCCGAAACTGGTTGTGTGAAAATAAAGTACAACTGAAGCGGTATTTTCAACCTCTGCTGCAATGCGGATGATGACACACAGTAAGTAGACAGTCACAATTAAAAAACACGGACACAGTCTGGTTTCTGTTTGCACAAGATAAAAAACACAACAAGCAACAGTATGGTGGCTGTTCGCAACGCTGACGGCGGACACACAACACTGAACAGCACCATAGAGGCGACATGGTGGCAGATGGGTGTAGGGGGAGGACCAAGACAGATGTGGGGGGGGGGAAGATAGGGGGGAGGTGAGGAAAAGGGGGAGGAACCGATGGAGGGAGGGGACATAGAAAAAAGGGGGGAGGGTGGACGCAGAAGGACTGGGGAAGGCAGTGGAGGGGAAAGCAAAAGAACTCGGGGCAGAGAAGGGAGTGAGAGAGATGGTAGGCGAGGAAAAAACAGGATGGAAGGGGGGGAGGGAGAGGGAGCCTGGGGAAAGGACAGAAGGAGGGATGGGGAGGTGAGGAACAGAGTTGATAGAATAAATGTAGGGAGAGAGTGCATCATCCAGGAGGGGTTGATGGAAGCCACCTTGGGAAATATGATGGTGTAGAGGTGGAGAGTAGGAGGACACAATGGTGATGAGCGCAGCAGAGGGAGGGGGTTGGAGAGGAGATGAGCAACCAGGGAATGAGGGGGGTCAAGTCGGCAGGAGGTGTAGAGGACACGGTTATGTTTGAGGGAAAGGAGCAGATGGGGGGAAGGAGTCAGGTCACAGAGGATCCACGTGAGGGACGGGAGGCGTATACGGAAGATGAGGATGAGTGCATGGAGGAGGATGGGAGAGGTGTTGAACCCCCAAATCTGGCCAGAGAGGGGCTTAAGGAGACAGGGGCAGTTGTGGGCTTTGGATTGGATAGAGCAGAGATGAGGGATCCAGGTGAGGTGACGGTCAATGGTGAGTCCAAGGTAGGTGAGGGTTGGGGAGAGGCGGACAGGACGAACGCAGATGGTAAGGGAAAATCCAGGAGCTGGGAGGAGCGAGTGGTACGACCTATGAGGATTGCCTGGGTCTTGGAAGGATCGATTTTAAGGAGCCACTGGTTACACAATGTGGCAAAAAGGTCAAGGTGATTCTGGAGAAGTCGTTGCAGGGTAGGAGGGAGGGCAAGGTAGGCAGTGTCATAGGCACACTGCAGGAGGTGGACTGAATGGGGGAGGGGGATATCTGCCGTGTTCAGGAGGTAGAGGAGAGGGGAGAGGACAGAGCCCTGGCGCACAACCAGGGGAGGTAGAAGGTGCGAGAATCGGCGCTATGGATGGTAATATAGGAGTGGCGGCGGGAGAGGAAGGAGGCAATCAGACGGACATAGCTGATAGGAACGGTGCAGGTCTGGAGTTTTAACAGGAGACCGGGATGCTTTACATGGACGTTGGCCTATTCGAGGTAGAGGGAGGTAAAAATGGCGGAGCGAAGGGAGTTAAGCTGGAGGGAGAGGAGATGAGTGAGGCGTAGAATTTGGTCATCGTCGGCAGAGAAGGAAGGTCGAAAGCCACATTGGATGTTGGGGAAACTATATGGACGGCGAGAGTTTAACACCGTATACTCTGCACGTTAATGCTTACGAGACTGGCAGACTGGGAGGTCCAGTAGTAGGACAGTTTCTCTCTGTTTACATTGGTTTTCTGCTGCTTGGACGTTCTCATCTCATCTGAGTGGAAACAAATTTTTGGATGGCAGCAGTCCATGTGATTTTGTGGTGTTCACATGATAAGAGCATGATACGAAGGTGCTAATACAGTTCTCAAGGAAACTAGCGGGGCAGTCGGAAGGTGGCGTTTGGCGCTGTCGTAACTGCGGTGGACGGGTGGGCGAGTACAGGGCGCGGCGTGTCAGCAGCATTAATCCACCACAGCGCTCGGAGTCACAGCACGGAATGCAAGTGTCTTGATGTCACTGCATATTTCTTTACGCAGGCAGTCGTCCGTAGGATCGTCTGGTGTCACTTTGCCATTGACTTCGGTTTTACCGCACCTAGACCGACCGTTGTTTTCTAAAACGTTATACGGAACTTAGTTTTTTGTTTTTTTTTATATGTACTACTGCTTGTAAAACCTATTATTAGCTCCGGTCTCTTGTTTATTTTCAGTATAACACTAGATGATAGTGTGGTGTGCGGTGTAATTGCGTCAGTTGTGTTGTACAAGTTCAGCAAGATTACAATAAAACTAGTTACTTATTGTTAATGTAACGTGAAGTTTTATTTCATCACTGCTTTTCCCGGCTAATGACCGTTATTTTGCTAAAGAAATCTCCACCTCGGAACGTGTAGCAATGTTTTCTGTCTATCAGTGTAAATGTCACTAAGTTCATTCATAAAAGTAACCAAATACAACCAGCAAACAAGCTAAATGTGTGACAAGCAATCTGAACTAAACAAGAGTAATGAATTTCAGTGCTGTTGTTTAAAAGACTCTTTGCTAGTTGCAGATCGTTTATCGAATCTAACGCTACTGTTATTCGAGGTTAAGCGAAATGAATAGTTTTGTCACACATACCACACGTGTTGTTGTTGTTGTGGTCTTCAGTCCTGAGACTGGTTTGATGCAGCTCTCCATGCTACTCTATCCTGTGCAAGCTTCTTCATCTCCCAGTACCTACTGCAACCTACATCCTTCTGAATCTGCTTAGTGTATTGATCTCTTGGTCTCCCTCTACAATTTTTACCCTCCACGCTGCCCTCCAATGCTAAATTTGTGATCCCTCGATGCCTCAGAACATGTCCTACCAACCGATCCCTTCTTCTAGTCAAGTTGTGCCACAAACTTCTCTTCTCCCCAATCCTATTCAATACCTCCTCATTAGTTACGTGATCTACCCACTTTATCTTCAGCATTCTTCTGTAGCACCACATTTCGAAAGCTTCTATTCTCTTCTTGTCCAAACTAGTTATCGTCCATGTCTCACTTCCATACATGGCTACACTCCATACAAATACTTTCAGAAACGACTTCCTGACACCTAAATCTATATTCGATGTTAACAAATTTCTCTTCTTGAGAAACTCTTTCCTTGCCATTGCCAGTCTACATTTTATATCCTCTCTACTTCGACCATCATCGGTTATTTTACTCCCTAAATATCAAAACTCCTTTACTACTTTAAGTGTCTCATTTCCTAATCTAATTCCCTCAGCATCACCCGACTTAATTTGACTACATTCCATTATCCTCGTTTTGCTTTTGTTGATGTTCATCTTATATCCTCCTTTCAAGACACTGTCCATTCCGTTCAACTGCTCCTCCAAGTCCTTTGCTGTCTCTGACAGAATTACAATGTCATCGGCGAACCTCAAAGTTTTTACTTCTTCTCCATGAATTTTAATACCTACTCCGAATTTTTCTTTTGTTTCCTTTACTGCTTGCTCAATATACAGATTGAATAACACGTACACAACACTAATGTATTTTCCTGTCAAAATATTCCATAAAAGTTGTTACGAAAAACCAGGCTTGCTGCATCAGTAGATAAGAATTTAAATGTAAAATGCTGTTGTCATTCATAGAAGTTCATGTATTCACAGTCTAACTGGAATTTATTATCTCAGAATGGGTTCTCGGCCACCAATACACAATTATTATCGCATTTATGACCAAGAACATGTCTGTATAGAAAATAAATTTAAAACTGCCGTTGCAATATTTCACTAAGATGGCGGCTAACATAAGAAAATCAGTTATCGATTCTGGTTCAGGCTGTGTTTTACTCCTAATATATACATAAAATCTTTTTGCACCTTCGCCATATGTACTAACATTTGAAAATATTTTTCAATGTTAATGGCTTAATATTCATCATTTACTAATAAACTGCGCTGTAGATCAATACCACCATTGCCTGCGCTCTTTTGTACCTGAACAGAAACTTCAATGTTTATATAGGACGAGAATTACAATGAAATAAAACTCCAAACAAAGAAGATTCATTTCAATAACACATAAACTCTTTCTTCAAATATTGGTTGGCAACATAATACAGTTTTCTGCAGACCTCTGTGTTACGAGGCACCCACCACATCCTGTGAGTACAATAGTTCGAACAAGAAGAAGGATTTTTCTTCAAACATTGTCGTTCACAATAATTTTACTAACGATGAAGTCCTTTTTATTAATATTACGAGAATTGGATCAAATTTCAGTCACATTTCGCAGACAATGCTGTCGTGAATATTAGTCTGAAGAAAATATAGGCGTGGATATTACAATGGGCACGTAAGACCCGAAACCGGTCGTGTTTTTAATACTGAAAAATAAAAAGAACCTTACAACTGAAGCGGTATTTTCAACCTCTGTTAAGCGTCTTCATTTTACGTTGGACTTCACGTCCAGTTGTTATGTGGATCCTTATAACAACTTGGCATGAACAGACCTGTAGCATCTCGTAACATTATCTAAGTGACCGTGCCAGTTTATGTTGTTCGTAATTGTAATGTCTAGATATTTAATTAAATTTACAGCCGTCAGGTTTGTGTGATTCATCATATAGCGGAAATTCAGCTTTCCCTTAGGACTCACGTGGGCGACTTCACACCTTTTGCTGTTTAGAGTCAATTGGCACTTTTCCCACCATGCAGATACCTTGTCTGCATCATTTTGCAATTTATTTGTCTCTTCTGATGACTTTACTAGACGCTAAATGACAGCATCATCAGCAAACAATCAAAGAGGTCTGCACAGATCGTTTGTATAGACTGGCAACGGTGAAGGGCGTATAACACTTCCTTGGGGAACGCCTGATAACGCTACTGTTTTACTCGATGACTTTCCGTCAGTAACTACGAACTATGACCGTGCTGACAGTAAATCACGAATCCAATCGCATAACTGCGACGATATTCCATAGGCACCGAATTTAATTAGAAGTCGCTTGTGACGGACTTTGTCAAAGGCCTTCTGGATATCTGATCAGAGAAAACAACAGTATGATAAATTAATCAAGAGAGTACAGGCGTACCACGTAAGAGAGAAGGTACTAGTCAAAAGACATACCAAATCATCCTTAATAAAGAAGGGTATAAAGAAATGGGAGTTATTATATACTGGCCCATACATCATTCTACAAATTCCGAACCCTGGGGCTTATCTGTTAGCATACCCGGGAGCTAACAAAATTAAAGGGTTATTTTCCTATAAAGACTTGAAAAAATTTATTGAAGATAGGGAGGAATGGTGTTGCGAGTGACAGAGATGAACGCTCGTAAAAACATAACAATAAACTGTGTGTGTTTAGTGTTAGAAAACTTTAAACTGAAATAATTAATCATTGACACAGATTGTAGAAATAGTGACTAACTATTACTATCGAGTGCTGCAAAGAAGATAGTGGAGATAGGCTTCACCTGTGTTTGGGTAAACATAGAACTTTAGCATTGCTAATGTCATCAAGAATTATAAAGGATCTGAATGACCTTCAAGAAGAAAGAAATATTTCCCGAAAATGACGCTGCATAATCAAAAGGGGTTCCCAGTGAATGTTCATATATAATTTCAAGTGCACGCTTAGATGTGTAAACGTGTGAAGTGAAGTTTTGCGGTTAAGTAGTGAATCATGGGTGACGGTTAACGCCGCAAAGATGTTTTCCCGCGCAAAACAGTTGACGTCGGTGCGAGAGTTAGAATCGATATAGACGACACAGGTATGCTTTGTAAGAGACTCGCATCAAACGCGAGGGGAAACGGATTGATGTTGAACTTCAAAAAAGTGTCATAATTAGACGTTAAGAGTTCTTGATTTATTGTTGAATGTCAAAAGAAAGTAATATTCATAGAATTAGTAATTATTTAATGGGTCTTGTTCACTTTGGGATTTTGTTTGAAAATCCATTTCCATATATGTGCATGTATGAATGCCTGATGAATCAGAGAAGGAATGAAAGAAGTGAATCCACATTCCTCACTACTAATAACTTTTACATTACAGCAATCAAGCGGAAAAATATATGTATTTAGGATAAAATGTTTTATGAGTATAGATAAATGATATGACTTTCCAAGGAAATGATGGATTATGTCTTTGTATAAAATGAACCACACTTTCCATTATTCGATGATTTGAATCCAAAATCTACTGCAAGTTGCATGAATCCTTTAACTTACGAAGAATAAATCATTGACAGAAAATGAGTCAGAATTTTTGGACTTATAAGCACAAGTGGTGATGCGAAGTCCAAAATAAAATTCAAACTAGAGTAAATGTTATGATGTTTTCGGCAACAGCATTAGTCAATGGATAAAAGGAAACCTGAAGTCAATGGCTAAATTCCTTGCAGTACATCATAAGAAAAAGGATGCATGAAGCCATAGGGATTTTGTTTTCAAAGAGGAGAATCTTGGACGGTGCAACCTAACCAGCTCTTTTACAGGAAGAGTTTCCCTTTCGATCATTGCTAATTCTTTTGGAATGACTGTTGCGTGTAAAATCTGGTATCCCTGTCCCTTCTACTCTTCCCATTGTGGGCCGCGTAGAAGACCGACTACAAATGTGGACGTCGGGGACATGCAAGATCCGGGGGAGTTTCAGCACCGCAAGATATTGTCCTGGGAACAAGATTGTAAAAACAAAAAAACAAAAAAAAACTCGAGTTACTGATTGTAAATTTTTTTTTAGCTAGAGGCACAAATCACTCATCTCCAAACCGTTATATAAATCGATCCCTATCTTTCCTATAGAGATCAATTTCAAAATTATTTTTTCTCTTCTGTAGGCTATCCTGTCTTCTATGTACCGTAGGCTGGGGGTCATGGCTTAAGAGGTTTTCCAAGGTTTCCCTGCTTAAGAAAGTTCCCGAATGGGTAGACCCTGATAACAGTTTCATGAAAGATGTACGTAAAAGCAATACAGCCGCGGTACCTGTCTCTTCATTTCTTCTGTTTTCAATGTTTCTTTTCTTCGTCTGTCTTAAACATATTTTTTTTTTTAGTCGGAAGACTGACACTCATCACTTCCGGGTTACCCACACAAATAGATAGCTCCCGAAGTGTGTTCGGTAAATCAAAATTAGGCTCACAAACTTCGCTCGCTGCGAGGGGCATTGTAATGTCCCCACAGAAAATACCCTCTACCACGCACCAATTAATCATTTTCAATCAAAAAATCCGCATTGATTCACCTTGGAAAAGTTATCTGATCTGATTTTCTCGTAATATATGCGGCGACAGCCCGACGATGCCAAAGTATTTTCTAGTGCGTTTATTCTTTGAAATAACAGAGATGCATATATGCATTCTCCATGGTTGTTAGAGTGGTAACTAGGACAGCTTCTGGAGTATCTGTTGAGGGATTGACGTGTTTCTGAGAGATACATATTCTGCTTTTCTTCTCGGTAAAGCGAGCCAATTAACATTTGTGCCGCTAGCGGTTTGTTTGAAGAGAAAGAGACTGTAAACGGAAAATAATTAAGGTGTGGAATCACCGGAGATCTGGACATGTATTGGAGATGGATTTAATACACAATTTCCTCCATAAATAAGGTTTGTGACTTTTTTGTTCTGGAGTGAATGAACGAATGAGTTTTTTTCTGAATCATTTGATGATCACGTTGGCCCTGTAATTAGTGGGGAAGTTTCAGCTGTGTCGAAGAGAGCCTGCAATCGCTGAGCCTGTGTTAAATCGTCCAAAAAGGCTTCGTACACATCTGGAATTCGCAATCTTTCGTAAAAGGAACAAATTGTCTACACGATTGATTCTCCCGACTGAATGCAGTGTTTAACAGTAATAATAAATGTAAAGATCTCTTACAGCAAGCCAGCCGCTGATTACCAAGACGAAGCACTCCACCAAAGATCCTATTTGGCTGATTTCACGTAATGAAATATTATATTAAAAACTGTACATAGATAAAGGAGAGAAAGAGAGAGAGAGAGCGAATGAAAATAGAGATAATACTAACAATCCTCCATTAGTCTAAATTTTCGCCTGTCTTGTCACGGATCAGCCAAGAACGGGAAGGGCCTTACTTTACTGTACAAATTTATGTGTGAAGGTGAAGGGATCTTAAAGGCGACAGATACACGTCTACACAGACAAGACATTAGACAGAGATAGCGGATAGCTGCATTCATCATCTACTCTTAGATAAAGAGACGGCAACTTATTATCCGAACATTTAAAAATGTTAAAGAGTGACCAAAAGTCAGGACATGGACCCGATTTCAGATAATAGGAAGCTTTAAAGAAGGCAAGGCCGAGGTCGTCCACCGGTTAGATCAGCAAGATACGACCGTCATCTCCGTTTAACAGCCCGTCGAGACAGGAGGCTGAATGCAACTCAGCTGCAACGCACTCTCCAGGCAGCAACAGGACGCGCAGTGTCAACACAAACAGCCCGAAATCGCCTTCGGGAATGTGCCTTCTACGCATGGAGGCCTATGGTGTGGTCCCATTAAAACCGCGACACCGTTAGGCGGCAGAAATTGGGCGCAGGAACATCAGGACTGGAGTCGTAACGCATGGCGCCGGCTGCTGTTCACAGATGAGTCAAGGTTTTGTGTTCAACAGTACAATTATCATTCCATCATCTGGAGAAAACGTGGAACTCGGAACCATCCCGCTTATCTGCAGGAAACATCCCAATCTCATCGTGGTGGACTAATGGTGTGGGCAGGAGTCAGTATTTGCGGACGTACGGACCTCTGTGGCGTTCAGAATGGCGCTTTGATTGCTCAGAGGTATACAGACGAGATCCTTCGACCTTTCGTTGTGCCCTACGCTGGTGCCATAGGAGATGGGTTCCTTCCAATAGACGATAATGCTCGTCCTCACACAGCTGCGCTGGTGGACAACGTACAAGGTGCATTCAAGATCTAAGGCCTCCGATTTTTTTTCTCCGGACTGGAAAGAGATAGAAACATGCGCATTGTTTTAAAATGAGGCCGCGTTCATTGTCAATACGTTCCAGAGATGGCAGCACCGTACGGCAGATGGAATTTGGCCGCCAGTGGCGAGAATGAGTACTGTTTTAAATACTTAAAATGGCGACGTTTTCCTTACTTGAACAGCGTGCAATCATTCGTTTTCTGGATTTGCGTGGTGTGAAACCAATTGAAATTCATCGACAGTTGAAGGAGACATGTGGTGATGGAGTTATGGATGTGTCGAAAGTGCGTTCGTGGGTGCGACAGTTTAATGAAGGCAGAACATCGTGTGACAACAAACCGAAACAACCTCGGGCTCGCACAAGCCGGTCTGACGACATGATCGAGAAAGTGGAGAGAATTGTTTTGGGGGATCGCCGAATGACTGTTGAACAGATCGCCTCCAGAGTTGGCATTTCTGTGGGTTCTGTGCACACAATCCTGCATGACGACCTGAAAATGCAAAAAGTGTCATCCAGGTGGGTGCCACGAATGCTGACGGACGACCACATGGCTGCCCATGTGGCATGTAGCCAAGCAATGTTGACGCGCAACGACAGCACGAATGGGACTTTCTTTTCGTCGGTTGTGACAATGAATGAGACGTGGATGCCATTTTTCAATCCAGAAACAAAGCGCCAGTCAGCTCAATGGAATCACACAGATTCACCGCCACCAAAAAAATTTCGTGTAACCGCAAGTTCTGAAAAATTGACGGTGTCCATGTTCAGGGACAGCGAGGTCGTAATCCTTACCCATTGCGTTCCAAAGAGCACTACGGTAACAGGTGCATTCTACGAAAATGTCTTGAAGAACAAATTCCTTCCTGCACTGCAACAAAAACGTCCGGGAAGGGCTGCGCGTGTGCTGTTTCACCAAGACAACGCACCCGCACATCGAGCTAACGTTACGCAACAGTTTCTTCGTGATAACAACTTTGAAGTGATTCCTCATGCTCCCTACTCACCTGACCTGGCTCCTAGTGACTTTTGGCTTTTTCCAACAATGAAAGACACTCTCCGTGGCCGCACATTCACCAGCCGTGCTGCTATTGCCTCACTGCCATGGAATCATGGCATCAGCATTGTGAAAAATATGTACGTCTGCAGGGCGATTACGTCGAGACGTAACGCCAGTTTCATCGATTTCGGGTGAGTAGTTAATTAGAAAAAAAATCGGAGGCCTTAGAACTTGAATGCACCTCGTACTTGAAGCTGAGGGAATGGAAAGAATAGTGTGGCCAGCTTGTTCACCGGACTTAAACCCAACTGAGCTTGTCTGGGATGCGCTTGGCAGGCACATTGCAGCCATACCAGCACCTCCCACAATGGTTGCAGAGTTGGATATTGCACTCATGGAAGAATGACCAGATATCCCTCAAGAGCTGATTGACAACCTCATACTGTCCTTGCCACGCAGGTGTGCAACTGTACTGGCCGTCCGAAGTGATCACACAGCATATTAGAGGGCAACGGAATGTTTGTTTCACTATTATGGTACCTCTATGGCGCCTCGCTTTACGTAAAGGCCATGTAAACCTCAAGTAAAGAGTTGGGACGCCAAAATATCGTAATGTATCACACAAAAATTACAACTGTAACCGACATCTGAATAAAATACGTTATGATATGTCTGGTGTGTGTGGTGTCTCCCCTGATCCCCTAATGGTTTTGAGCAGCGTATATGCTTGCTAACTAAGGAGCATATCAGAAACTCTGGGCGGAAAACTTGTCTTTTTTAAGTGATTTACTTTGTTTCGCTACAACGAGGATATTTGGTAAGTGACTCATGCTGGCAGCTGTTCTCACTTTGAATTCTGGAATATTTCCTTCTTCTTATTTAGTGAAGGAATTTTGGA
The DNA here is from genome assembly GCF_023864275.1 of Schistocerca cancellata. NCBI lineage: Eukaryota > Metazoa > Arthropoda > Insecta > Orthoptera > Acrididae > Schistocerca > Schistocerca cancellata. The sequence goes on from NC_064630.1 coordinate 719,388,268, forward strand.
AAACTGTGGTTAGTAACTCTGCTTTAGCGGCACTGTCATCGACAACATTAACGTTGCTATCGGCCAGTGCGTCCTACTGTTGGCGTACTTCACATTCGAGTAGAACCTCTCAGGATACTCTGAAGCCCGCGCTTCGTTTCGACCTTCCGCAGAACATCGCCAAATCTGGAGAGTTTTCGTTGTTATTCGTAGCTTTCTCTAAAGTGCTCTGACCAAGGCACGCCTGTGGGGTTTGATGTTAGTACGGCAAGATACTCGTACATCTGATTCAGAAATTTTGGGGACAATGTTACGTACTCGTCATTTTCTTCTATTCGTTTCTACTATGTACTTTTAACACTGGTCGGTGTTATAAACATAAACAAGATAAGAGTACAATTATAGTAAAACCTGTTTTTACATTACCAGATTTTACGTTTTGCCGACATTTACGCCATTTTCCACTGGTCCCATCGCAAGTCCTATTCTTTCAGTCAGCTGTTTTCCTGACACGAAAAAATTCATGTGGATAACATTTTCCAAATTCTGACCTTCTGAACCACTTCCACAAATTTTATCATCAATTTCTCTTGAATCAGTCAGTCAAAATTACTACGCGATGTAATTGTAGAATTATAGTTAGGTGCAATCAAAGCACTGCAGTGGAAGTAGCGTTGATGAATTTTACAGAGTTAAATCTAATGACATTTTTTTCTAATGGTTAATTTAAATCCAGCTGTGTGATAGGGCTCCATTTTTGGGGTACGAATGTCTTGAGTGCGGCTAAGTTGCTTCTGTCATTGTGGCTGCTTCAGAGAAGATGCATAAGCTGGAAGTGCCGCAGAATATGGCCTTTTGCTGACTATTACGGTCACCGTACTAGATTGGGGTTGCTAAGTTGCACCGCATACACATGTAGCAGTTGTGTCAGTCAGTCGATCGGCAGGTTCATTTCTATTCATTCTACATTATTAGTAATCGACAGTCTATTGGCATGTAATCTGTCCTCGCTTGTGAACTGTGAATTGTTTACAAGTACTAAAATCTTGAATATTTTCACTACAGAAAAGTCAATTAAATTTTGCCTTTTTCGTCATGTAGGTACCGTAGTCTATATTTTTCAAGGAGGTCATTTTTAAGATTTTACTTCGGTTTTCACTTGTTTGTGGTTAATCCATTTATGACACAACAATTCATTGTTTGCAATGTTGGCAACGACGAGCAATGGACGTGGTGGAAGGAAAAATGTAAGAATATTGCTCGATAATAATGTAATGACTGCAAGATGGTTCTACACCAGTTTTAGAACATACGAATTTTATCGATATTTTCAGGCGATTCTTATTATCAATTATCCATGTACATTTAGGTGTACGGAGCAAAGTGGCTCAGCGATTAGCTCACTGGACTCGCATTCGGGAGGACGGCGGTTCAAACATGCGTCCGGCCATCCTGATTTAGGTTTGCCGTTATTTCCCTAAATCGCTTCAGGCAATTCCCGGAGTGTTGCCTTTAACAGCACGGCCGATTTCCTTCCCCATCCTCCCGTAATCAGATGGGACCGATGACCTCGCTGTTTGGTCCCCTCCCCCAAATCCACCAACTAATTTCTAGGTGTAAATACTCGGGTCCTGCGGTTATAGTTTGTAACACCTCGGTTCAGTTTACAGTGATAAAAGCTATAGAAACAATAATTTAAAATTAAGAATAGAATTTTTAGAGGGGAAAATAGTGTGGAATCAGAGTTCGGTAACTGCAGATCAAAATTATACAATATCAGCAAGTATTTTAACGTCTAAGAACAGCAAAGCCACGGAAGCTCCGTCATGGAGAAGGCAGTGACGTTAAACTCTTGTGATGAAAAACCTATAAAAAGGCCTGATCGTCATTATTGCTGCCCTTTTTCCTTGATTGTTTCGTTAAAGGGCGGATAACCCGTGTCAGTCAGCGATACAATAATTAGATTGGACTTTATCGTGTTAAGATTCACGATAAACTGTTAGAATATTACGGAGATTAAAAGTGATGTAGTGTACGATCTCTGACTGTTGGTAGCAACGGAGTATTAAGGGGATTTTAGGACTTTAGTGCTAGATTGGAACTTTACGGACATAAAGACGACAGAAACTCAAATCATCAGCTGATACGAGTGAATTCAGAGGTACCGCTATTTCAGGGCTTCACAACATACGTGCTCGCGGAGCAAGGTGTGAGCAGCAAGGCGCGAGCACGGAGCAGCGCGAGCTCGCTACCCCCACTACCGGACCAGAGCGGAGAGTGGGGAAAGTCACGTGGGGCACACAACAGCTGCCGCCAGTCAATGTAATTCGGCCGCCAGTCACGAATTATTACTGCGACAAATGAAACAAATAAAGGAGAATGTACACATGCCACATAATTTTATTAGCTTAGCATATGCCTCTACATTCGCATTAATTTGTGAACTGTTACACAATAAAAGGTGTCACTGAAGTGTGGGATTCTCGGTTATCTCGTACTTTGTGCCCTTTACAATTGCGTCTATGTTCGGAGGAATTGTTCTTGTGCATTTTAGGCGCAGCGACAGTTTAAATTTCGATCAGACTGCTTTTCTCAGGCGCGTCTTGTTACATTTCATTACAGAGAACAGTTGTTCACAAACATACGTGGAACCGAACATTGATATTATTATAGCTGCCAGTTTGTGCAAACGAGGAAATCTATCCTGAGGTAAGTGTCTGTACAATTCCAAAATGTTTTTCTTGTTCTGAAATTTGTCTCTGTATTCTTTGTCACACTGCAGGTCAATAATTTCTTGCTGCAGCTCAGGACGAATCTCTTAAATATTCGCTGAATATGGAGAGAACAGATCAAAATCACTGTCTAGTGCTGTCAGATCTTGAAAGCGCTGATCAACTAAACTATGTGAATAACGTTCACAGTCTTTGTGAACATCTTGCATGGATGGAAAATGAGCTAGGTTTCCTGTTTCCAGCTGACTCACCCAAAGTGTCAATTTCATTTTAAAAGCTCGTATTCGATCTATGAAATGAGTAATTAGTAGATCTTTACCTTGAAGTAAAATGTCGAAAGCATTCAGATGGCTAGTTAAATCTGCTAAGAAAGCGAGATCACATTCAAACGTGCACGCGCATTTCCCCTCCCTCCCCTCCCACCCTACTCCGCGACCTTGCACCTGCTCGCGAGCACGTGCCTGAGCAGACGCGAGTACTCGCGCTCAAAACTGGCCAGTTGTTAAGCCCTGTGCCCGCATCTCGTGGTCGTGCGGTAGCGTTCTCGCTTCCCACGCCCGGGTTCCCGGGTTCGATTCCCGGCGGGGTCAGGGATTTTCTCTGCCTCGTGATGGCTGGGTGTTGTGTGATGTCCTTAGGTTAGTTAGGTTTAAGTAGTTCTATGTTCTAGGGGACTGATGGCCATAGATGTTAAGTCCCATAGTGCTCAGAGCCATTTGGACCATTTTTGTTAAGCCCTGCGCTATTTAGATATTAACGTGTGGACTTTTGAAAGTGTGTGCTGTTAGTTGCGAATCTGGACGTAGAGCGCGTGCATATCGGCATTTGCGGACTATTTAGATTCGTCCAGGCTAGGAACCTTTTAATTAGGCCATCATCCATCACCATCTTAATCCTTGAATATAGAGTGAAAGTGAAATACAAGAGTGTTTTACTTATTTCGTTTACCTAGTACTGATCAGTGAAGGTTTTACGGAACCAAAGCTATTCTACAGTAAGTCAGCACCATCTAGCGGAATGCGTAGGCGTTAACTAACACGCTAACTGAAGTGAACGTTTACGTGTTTTACGGACTGCTTAATATGAACTTTTGCGACTCTTTGACGTCCCCATTCCCTCCGAAAGGTGGCGCAGGCTGTCTTAATCATAAAAGGGGAGAGTTTTAGTCGGACAAATTGGAACCACAAGAGAGTTGGGGATGCTTCAAGTTCCTCTCATATTCAAAATTTAAATGAATTATCGCTAGGAGAAAAAGTCCTGCGGGCCACCGTGATCTGAGCTGTTGTGTATCATAGGGGATCAGTTCTGGTGGTGATTATGTTGAAAATTTTTAATGATCCTAATAGCAATACTGTCCCGCTTTGGTACTAAGTAGAGACTAATTTTGTAGCAAGAAAGGTAATGAAATATATGTAATCTAAATGCGGTTATGGGTCTTTCAGAAGGTCCTTCCTATAGCAAAATGATGTCTCCCTCCAGATAGAACTGTAACAGTTTTACCATCGTCTTCACAAAATTTCTCATCAAGTAGTATCAAAATTGAGAGGCTCTCGGGATCGAGGTGGCGAACAACGCGTTTTTCTCGCGAAACGAGCTGCCGCCTACGAGAACAGCGCTCGCGAAATGAGCTCATCGGTGTCGGGAGAGCGGCTTTTAGGCGGGAGCCCGAGGCGATATTGGCGCGCGCGGCGTGCCGGCGCCGTCTGCGAGGCGAGGGCGGTGCCGGTGTGTCCACACGCGGCCGCTTTGATGTCGCGACACCGGCGAGGCGACAGTCAATATACGGGCCGGCCGGCTACTGTGCGGGCGCGCCCCGCGCTTGATTGCGCGCCGAAGGGCCACGCCCGCCGGACAGTAATCAACACCCCTGCTGCTCTTTAGTCGGGCCGCTTAATGAGGTCGCCCGTCGTAGCGGCGCGACCACCTGCTGCAGCGCAGGGCGGGCCGCTGCGCGGATACTGGCTGTGCCGGGGTCGCTCCGAGCGCGCTCGCTCCACCACAGAGATAGTCTGCTTACAGTCGAAACAGCGTGATCAGTGAAGAAAGCGAAGACAAGATTAAAAGGGCTGACTCATACGGCGATTCCGTACAGATATGATGTACAATGAAGTGACAAAAGTCATCAGACACCTCCTGATATCGTGTCCGACATATTTTTTTCCGGCCTCGCATGCTCTCAACATGTCGCTGGAAGTCCTCTGCAGAAATACTGCGGCGAGCTGCTTGTGAAAGTGATGCCAGTGAAGGATTTTGTGCCCGAACTCACCTCTCGATTATGTGCCTTAAATGTCTGATGGGACTCATGTCGTATGATCTGGGTGGCCAGATCATTTGTCCAGAATGTGAATCGTCTTTTGGCGGTGCAAGACTGTTCCATTATGTTTCGGGTGTGCAAATGCAAGAATTCTCCTTCTTCTTCTAGTATTTCGGCCGCATAACGTTCAGCCATCTTCAGAGTGAGCCGCAAGACTGCCGCTCCAGTTTTTTTTTTTTTTTCCTTTATTGTGATTTCATTCCCCTGCCCCATATGGGGAGGGGAAGGCTGTCAGCGGCACAATCCGACGCTCTTCAGCCAAGTGACATGACGACTTAAAATAAGAATAAAATGTTACATACATAAGGCGATAAAAAAGGGGGACTTAAAACACAGTAATGGGAGAAAATGGAGGTAGAAATAGACTGTCAGGGAACGTTCATGGGGGACAGATAAAAAAGCCACCAGAAAGTTAAATAACACAGTTAGCGATTCTTAAAACACAGAGAAGACACTGAATGGAGACGCACATGTTAAAAGTCGGCCACAGTAGTAAAAACACTCCGGAACAACACACTTAAAACCTACTTGGAGCACACACGACGAAGAATAAAACTGCCAGGCGAGACCTGTGGAGGGAAAGGGCAGAGAGGATGGAAAAGGAGGGAAGAGCAAGGGGCAGCAGGGGAAGCGGCGGGATGAAGAGAGGAGGGGAATCAGTGGGTACACGAAGAGGGCAGGAGACACGTGGGGCGGGAAATGAACAGGGATCCGCTCCAGTGCTCGCTTCGTCCCTTTATACTCGTGTACCGTGCAGCTGTGCATGCGGGCACAGATGCAAATGCGCCAGAGACGTTGGTCGGCGGCACAGACGTGCACAATGAGCGAGTTACATCTATGACTCCGCAGTCGATCTGTGTTGGCATATCGATATATCATTGTAAGCTGCACTGTGACGGCGTCTGTGAGTTTATTACAGCAAGTGCCGGATTTCATGATTTATCAAGCTTCAAACCATTATCTCTATTAATTAAATTCGACGTCAAATGAATTCCAATTGCCTCCTTGACTATCGAGCCCCAAAAAGATGTAGTTGCCAAAATTTTGACGTTGTCATACAACATACAGTGACCAGTGTCAATACAGTGCTCTGCCACTGCCGACTTGTTAGGTTGTAAAAGTCGTGTGTACCTCCGGTGTTCTGTGCATCTTTCTTGGACAGTACGAGTTGTTTGTCCAATGCAAGAAAGGCCACATTCACATGGAATTTGGTAAACTCCAGATTTTCGGAGCAGCAAACCATCTTTGACGGAGCAGACTGGTGCAACTGTCTTGGGTGGAGTACGAAAAATCACTTTTACTTTGTGTCTGCTGAGAAGATGTCCTATTTTTGATGGGAGGCTACCCACATATGGCAGGAAGGCTATCGATTCAAAGATTTCGTCGTCTTCTTCTGCTTTCTTTGTGGTCTCTTTCTGTTTCCTTTTCAGTGCCTTTTGCATTTGACTATGGGATGCCCTCCATTCTTGGATGTTCTGGTTCAGTGCAGAGAGGATGGCACCTTGGGACGTGAAGTGTATCCGAAGCCGACATACACGGATTTGTATTTACGTGCAAATAGCTGCCCAGACGATGAGTGTTCTCCGAACTTTGACCCACAGAGCTCATATTATTTCTGACGAAAGCAGTCTCCAACACGAACTTTCCCACTTACAAAGAGTGTTTGAAGACAATGTGTGGTGACACCGCCAGACACCACACTTGCTAGGTGGTAGCCTTTAAATCGGCCGCGGTCCGCTAGTATACGTCGGACCCGCGTCTCGCCACTGTCAGTGATTGCAGACCGAGCGCCGCCACACGGCAGGTCTAGTGAGACGTCCTTGCACTCGTCCCAGTTGTACAGCCGACTTTGCTAGCGAAGCTACACTGATAAATACGCTCTCATTTGCCGAGACGATAGTTAGCATAGCCTTCAGCTACGTCATTTGCTACGACCTAGCAAGGCGCCATGACCAGTTTATATTAAGATTATATAATGTATCAACAAGAGCGATGTTCTCCAATTATGGATTAAAGTTAAGTATTCCAGAAGCAATGTACTATTATTTGCTACTATAAATTCCCTCAACTGTTCCAGACCTCATGCCAGTCTGCGTGAGCTTACGAGTGCATTTCAGCCTCGTCTAGCAACACGGTGTTGGCTCTTCTGCCAACACATCACATGGCGACGAGTATAAAAACTGTCTTCTTCTTTTTATTGCACTAATTTACTTGTGTCATGGCTTCGCCATAATCTCCAGATGTACTGTCCGAATTTTATCTCTTGCAGAATCAGCAGAAGCAGGCCTTATTGGATGCCCTTGGACAGCTCGTCCAGGGTCAACGTTAACTGCAAAACGATGCGGCCGCCGCCGCTTCACTGCTACCACAGCCACAACACGCAGTTGCACCACCTTATCGTCCTTTTGATGCGGCACTGGAAAGGTGGACGGAGTAGTCACGCCAATTTGGATTCCATCTCGCCGCCTACAGAATTCAAGGTATTGAGCGGCTGCCTTTTTTGCTTTCTTGTGTGGGTGTGTCCACCTACCGTGTGATAGTGAAATTATTTCATCGACGCGATGTAGCAACTCTGTCCTATGAAGAAATTTTGTCTGCATTAGATGCCTCTTTCAAATAATCAGTCAATGTAGTTGCAAAAAGGTATACCTTCTTTCGTACAAAACGTACGAACAGTCTAACTAATCGGGAGTGTGTTGCAACTTTGCAAGGCCTTACTAGGGATTGTGCTTTTGAGTGTGAATGTGGACTCCCTTATTCGGATACTATGGTGTGTGATGCAATTGCACAGAACGTTTCTGATGTTCGTATTAGAGAACAGATTTTGAAACTAGTCAATCCCTCCCTTCAACAAGTGCTGGACATATTGGATCGGCAGGACACACTTGACTTTGCTCAGGATTCATTTGAAACTTCGCCAGCCGTGTGTCACATTAACCGGCCCACCAGGCGAGCTGCACGGACCAGTAAACAGCCCTTGCGGCCGTCCGCGCAGCCACGTGTGCCGCGCAAGCAAGCAAATGCAGTGCTAAAGTCATGCCCGCGGTGTGCTACTAGACATTCATGTGAGAATTGCCCGTCATGCCAAGCTATTTGTTTTTTCTGTAATAAAAAAGCATATGTTCAAAGAGTTTCCCAGAAAAAGCTCTGATCGGACACTCACAACGATTCCAGGCCCTTTGCTACGCGCCGGAATGGGTATCGAACAAAGAATACTCGGGCTCATGAACCTTTGCCCATGGAAATTCATGTAGTAAATTCCACTCCGCCCAGTGCCACTCTCTCTAACAGTGACTGTGTTCGTCCCACGAAAAATGTGCGTCGACGTCGACGGAAATCCCGTCACGTCGCAAGTGATTCTGTACCAGTGTCTGTTCACGTTGCACGAGACAGTCGCTCTTGTCGTCAGCAGGACAATAACCTTTTTTTAGTTTTGGACTTTGACGGAAAAGTGATACCGTTCCAGCTCGATACCGGAGCTGCAGTTTCCCTAATCAATCACGACACGTACAAACAGCTGGGCAAACATCCGTTGCATGCCGCAAATGTTAAGTTAAATAGTTCTTCAGGACAAGCTATCCCTGTGTTAGGACAGCGCAGCCTTCTTGCAACATACATGGGACAAACAAAACTTGTGTCATTTTACGTTCTTCGTTCTTCTGCTGTGAACTTGTTTGGTTTAGATTTATTTCAGTTGTTTAACTTGTCTATAGTCAATCAGGTCCTATCAGTGAACCAAACTGTGCCTTCAGTCAGTGTTCCTCGTCTCTGTGAAGAGTTTGCTGACATTTTTGCACCGGGCCTTGGTTGCACTAAGAACTGTGAAGCAAATTTAGAACTGAAAGTAAACGCGCAACCGAAAATTTTCAGAGCGCGCTATGTTCCCCACGCATTGCGTGATGAGGTCGAAAGCTCATTAAACGATTTGGTATCACAGGGTGTCACTGAACGTGTGCAGGCTTCTCTCTGGGCTTCACCCTTAGTCATTTTGCAAAACCTTCCGGAAAGTTGAGACTTTCCGTGGACTTCAAGGCAACAGTGAATCCACAACTAGTGATTGCAACTTTTCCTTAACCCCGCCCGGAAGATCTTTTTGACAAACTGTGCCCGGGTAAATATTTTTCGAAGTTGGACCTCGCAGATGCGTACTTGCAAATACCGGTGCACACCGAATCCCAGCGCGTTTTGGTGGTTAACACGCATCTTGGTTTGTACCGATTCAAAAGACTGCCATTAGGGTGTGCATCCGCCCCTGCATTGTTTCAGCAATATTTACACACTGTTTGAGCGTCGGTCCCTACTGCAGCACACTATCTGGACGATATTATAATCTCCAGAACGACGGAAGAAGAACATTTAGCCATTCTCAGAACATTATTTCAGGTCTTGCGACAAAATGGTCTTCGCTTGCGGAAGGACAAATGTGTGTTTTTTGCTCGTGTTTTGCCATATCTGGGACATGTACTCATGCCGAAGGCATACATCCCAGTCCAGAGCACCTCCGTGCCATACAAGACTTGCCTTCGCCGCAGAATTTGAAGCAGCTTCAGAGTGTGCTGGGAAAAATTAATTATTACAATAAATATGTGCGCCACGCCTCTTCCATTTCAGCTCCGCTTCATCGCTTACGCCGTAAAGGTGTTCCGTTCGTCTGGACGACGGAAAGTGAACGCGCCTTTCGCCAGTTGAAATCGGCGTTGCTTTCTACTACTTGCCTTACGCCATTCGATCCCCAGAAACCCCTTTTGTTGATGGTAGATGCATCGGTTTTCGGGATCGGTGCTGTGCTTGCGCACAAAGATGGATCACATGATCGCCCTATTGCCTTTGCGTCCAAATTGCTCTCGTCTGCGCAAAAAAATTATTCACAGATCGAGAAAGAAGCTTTGGCTCTCGTATTTGGTGTTAAAAAGTTTCATGATTTCTTGTATGGTCGTCACTTTACCATCATCACAGACCACAAACCGTTGACGTCGCTTTTTCATCCGAACAAGCCTGTACCTCCACGTACAGCGCAGAAATTCATTCGCTGGTCTATTTTCCTCTCGCAGTACCGCTACGATATCTCTTTCGGTACACTGCTAAGCACGGAAACGCCGATGCGATGTCCCGTTTGCCTGTTGCTGAGGATAGAGCATTCGATTCTTCCGAACTTGCTTGCATGTTCATTGATGCGGAAACTGATGACGTGGTCGAATCGTTTCCGATTGATTTTCGTCGTGTAGCTACAGCCACAGCTGCCGACCCTGTCCTTGCTACCGTTTTGCGTTTTGTTGCTACGCAATGGCCCTTGTCAAAGTCACGGATCGAGGATCCGTTGGTTCGCAGATTTTTTGCTCACAAGGAGACACTTTTTGTACGACGTGGTGTTTTGCTGTTGCGTTCTGATAATGATCAGTCTAGGGTCGTGGTCCCACGTTCGTTGCAGTCCTCTGTCTTAAAGCTTCTCCACCAAGGACATTGGGGTATAGTGAGAACGAAACAACTTGCTCTTTAGCACTGTACTTGGTTCGGAATCGATGCTGCGATTACGCATATGTGCTCTTCTTGCATGGCGTGTGCCGACCAACAATCAGCACCTCCGCGGAAATTCTTTGCATGGCCAAAAGCCACTTCCCCTTGGCAACGCTTACACATCGATTTTGCTGGTCCATTCTGGAATGCTCGATGGTTGGTTCTGGTCGATTCATTCAGTAATTTTCCTTGTGTTGTCCGGATGTCTTCCACGACGTCTTCTGCGACCATCCAAGCGTTGTCCGCTATCTTTTGCATTGAAGGTCTTCCGCAGCCAATTGTTTCCGACAATGGCCCACAATTCACGTCCGCAGAATTTCAGTTCTACTCCAAGGCCAATCGGATTCAACATCTGACGTCCGCGCCGTTTTCGCCGCAGTCAAACGGTGGCGCTGAACGTTTGGTCCGGACTTTCAAGTCACAGATGTTGAGGTTGAAAGAGTCGCATTCTCAGGAGGACGCGTTATTGCTCTTTTTGTCCTCGTATCGCTCTCAGCCCCGTGATGGTCGCTCGCAAGCTGAGCTGCTTCACGGTCGCCCTCATCGAACCTTGATGTCTTTGCTACATCCGCCGCATCAGGTTCCTGTCCAGCGGCAGACACCTGCTTTTGCTCCAGGCGAGGTTGTATACTATCGCAACTTTCGAGGTTCACGGCGTTGGCTCGCAGGGCGCATTCTTTGCTGCCTCGGCCGCGCGATGTATTTGGTTTTGGGGGCCTCTGGTTAAGTGCGTCGGCATCTCAATCAGCTGCGCCTCTGTCGTCGCACGGGTTCTGCCGCTCCCCGTTTGCTTTCAGCGACGGTGCCGTCCGGTCAGCGCCCTGGGGACCCATCTACTGGCTCGCCTCAGCCCCAGGTGTTACCGACGCTGCCGTCCATTTTGCCACATGGCGACGCGCCGCCGCCGCCGCCGTCTGTTCTCCCGCCGGCGACGCTCGCAGTGGACGCGTCGCTGCAACCGCTGGGCGCCTCCCTGGGTCACGCGCCGCCGATCGCTTCCCGTGACCAGTTGTCCTCCGCCATGGGACTCTTGCCCGCTGCGGACCATCAGTCGTTTTCGCCCGTCGGGTGCTCCGACTCAATGGAGGTCGACCCTTAGGCCCCTCCTGACTATCTACGGGCGCATACACCGCATGTTGGCGTGCACCCTTGACTAGGTTTTCAGGCGTTTCCTAGCTCCCCTCGGACCGAATGGCCGGGTGCGGGTGGCACAGCCTCGCCTGTTGTTAGGCTCCCCACCTCGTCACATACGTCAACATGGGGTCCTCCCCACGGCGGGCGGAAGCCTTATAACACGATTTGCGGGGGAGGAATGTGGTGTCACCGCCAGACACCACACTTGCTAGGTGGTAGCCTTTAAATCGGCTGCGTACGCTAGTATATGGCGGACCCGCGTGTCTCCACTATCAGTGATTGCAGACCGAGCGCCGCCACACGGCAGGTCTAGTGAGACGTCCTAGTACTCGTCCCAGTTGTACAGCCGACTTTGCTAGCGAAGCTACACTGACAAATACGCTCTCATTTGCCGAGACGATAGTTAGCATAGCCTTCAGCTACGTCATTTGCTACGAGCTAGCAAGGCGCCATGACCAGTTTAAATTGAGATTATATAATGTATCAACAAGAGCGATGTTCTCCAATTATGAATGAAAGTTAAGTATTCCAGAAGCTATGTACTATTATTTGCTACTATAAATTCCCTTAACTGTTCCAGACCTCACGCCAGTCTACGTGAGCTTAACGCGTGCATTTCGGCCTCCTCTAGCAACACGGTGTTGGCTCTTCTGCCAACACATCACAATGGGTACTCCCCCAGCTAATACAGACCTTCTGACGCTGCACTGGAAAGCTGGACCAAGTGGTCACGCCAATTTGGACTTCATCTCGCCGCCTACAGAATTCAAGGTAACGAGTGGCAGCTTTTTCTTTTGTTGTCCGTTGGTGTACAAACCTACCATGTGATAGTCAAATTATTTCCCCGATGCGACGTAGCAACTCTGTCCTACGAAGAAATTTTGTCTGCATTAGATACATATTTCAAACAATCAGCCATTGTAGTTGCGAAACGGTATACCTTCTTTCGTAGAAAACGTACGGCAGGTCTGACTAATCGGGAGTGGGTTGCAACGTTGCAAGGCCTTACTAGGGGTTTTGCTTCTGAGTGTCAATGTAGACTCCCTTATTCAGATACTATGGTATGTGATGCAATTGCACAGAACGTTTCTAATGTTCGTATAAGGGAACAGATTTTGAAACTAGTCAGTCCCTCCCATCAACAAGTGATGGACATATTGGATCGGCAGGACACACTTGACTTTGCTCAGGAATCATTTGAAACTTTGCCAGCTGTGTGTCAGGTGAACTGGCCCGCCGGGCGAGCTGCACGGAATAGTAAACAGCTCTCGCGCTGGCCGCGCCGCTGCCGCCAGGCTCTCAGTCACGTGTGCCACGCCGGCAAGCAAATGCAGCGCTCAAATCATGCCAGTGGTGCGCTACTAAACATTCGCATGGGAATTGCCCGTCACACAAAGCTATTTGCTTTTACTGTAATAAAGAAGGACATGTTCTGAGCGTTTGTCAGAAAAAGTTTAGATTGGAAACTCCAAACAATTCCAGGCCCTTTGCTTTCGTGCTGGAATCGGAATCGAACCAAGGTTACTCAGGCTCACGAAACTTCGCCGCTGGAAATTCATGTCGTTCATTCATTCTGCCCAGTGCCACTCTCTCTAACAGTGACTGTGTTCGTCCCACAAATAGTGTGCATCGACGTCGCTGGGACTCCCATCAAGTTGCAAGTGATTTTGTACCAGTGTCAGTTCACGTTGCATGAGACAGTCTCTCTTGTCGTCAGCAGGACAATAAACTTTTTGTAGACTTGGACATTAATGGCAAGGTGATACCATTCCAGCTCGATACCGGAGCTGCAGTTTCGCTGATCAATCAAAACACTTACAAACTGCTGGGCACACATCCGTTGCAGCCCCAAATGTTAAGTTAACTAGCTATTCAGGTCAAGAGATCCTGTGTTAGGACAGTGCAGCCTTCTTGCAACATACAAAGGACAAACAAAACTTGTGTCATGTTAGGTCCTTCGTTCTTCTTCTGCAGTGAACTTGTTTGGTTTCGATTCATTTCAGTTGTTTAACTTGTCTGTAGTAAATCAGGTCTTATCAGTGAACCAGACTGTGCCTTCAGACGGTGTTTCTCGTCTATGTCAAGAATTTGCAGACATTTTTGCACCGGGCCTAGGTTGCGCTAAGAACTATAAAGCACATTTGGAACTGAAAGTAAACGCGCAACTTAAATTTTTCAATGTTCCCCATGCATTGTGTGATGAGGTCACAAAAACATCACACGATTTGGAATCACAAGGTGTAATTGAATGTGTGCAGGCTTCTCTCTGGGCATCACCTTCGGGAAAATTGAGACTTGGTGTGGACTTCAAGGCAACAGTGAATCCACAACTAGTGATTGCAACTTTTCCCTTACCCTGCCCGGAAGATCTTTTTGACAAACTGTGCACGGGCAAATACCCTTCGAAGTTGGACCTAGCAGACGCATTCTTGCAAATACCGGTGAACGAAGAAATCCAGCGCGTTCTGGTGGTTAACACGCATCTTGGTTTGTATCAATTCAAACGACTGCCATTCGGGTGTGCATCCGCCCCTGCATTGTTTCAGCAATATCTACAAACTGTTTGTGCGTCGTTCCCTACTGCAGCGATCTTCTGGACGATACTGTGATATCCGGAAAGACAGAAGAAGAACATTTAGCCAATCTCAGAACATTATTTCATATCTTGCGACAAAATTGTCTTTGCTTACGGAAGGACAAGCGTGTTTTTTTTGCTCGTGACTTGCGATACCTGGGCCATGTACTCAATGCCCAAGGCATACATCCCAGTCCCACGCACCTCCGTGCCATACTAGACTTGCCTTCGCCGCAGAATTTGAAGCAGCTTCAGAGTGTGCTGTAAAAAATCAACTATTATCACCGATAAATGCTGCATGCCTCTTCCATTTGAAGCTCCGCTTAATCGCTTACGCTGTACAGGTGTTCCGTTCGTCTGGACGACGGAATGCGAACGTGCCTTTCGCCAGTTGAAAGCGGCGTTGCTTTCCAATACTTGCCTTACGCCATTCGATCCCCAGAAGCCCCTTTTGTTGATGGTGGATACATCGGATTTCGGGATCAGTGCTGTGCTTGCGCACAAAGATGGATCGCACGATCGCCCTATTGCCTTTGCGTCCAAATTGCTCTCGTCTGCGCAAAAAAATTATTCACAGATCGAGAAAGAAGCATTGACTCTCGTATTTGGTGTTACAAGGTTTCATGACTTCTTGTATGGTCGTCACTTTACCATACTCACATACCACAACCTATGACCGCTTTTTCATCCGAACAAGCCTGTACCTCCACGTACAGCGCAGAAATTCATTCGCTGGTCTATTTTCCTCTCGCAGTACCGCTACGATATCTTGTATCGGTCCACTGCTAAGCACGGAAACGCCATTGCGTTGTCCCGTTTGCCTGTCGCTGAGGATAGGGCATTCTATTCCTCCGAACTTGCTTGCATGTTCATTGATTCGGAAACCAATGACGTGGTCGAATCGTTTTCGATTGATTTTCGTCGTGTTGCTACAGCCACAACTGCTGACCCTGTCCTTGCTACCGTTTTGCGTTTTGTTGCTACACAATGACCCTTGCCAAAGTCACGGATCGGGGACCCGTTGGTTCGCCGATTTTTTGCTCACAAGGAGAGACTTTGTGTTCGACATGGTGTTTTGCTTTTGCGTTCTGATAATGATCAGTCCAGGGTCGTGGTCCCAAGTTCGTTACAGTCCTCTGTCTTAAAGTCTCTTCACCAAGGACAACAGATTAATTCCGCAGAATTTATGCAGTTGGTTTGCACAGAGTCCTAGAGGCGGAGTTGCTTCGTTTTCATCTCTCTCTCAACACCTTCGTGAATTTTCGTACTGTTCACCATTTTTACCGACTTTAGTTTTGAAGACTTCAAATAGCGACTGCTTTTGCGACACTGTGACGCATCACATAACAATAGACATGCACGTTAATGGATTTTAGTATTATAAGCTGCTTCCAAGTACAGCAATAATGTATCCCACCAACGTGATGGCTTTTCGTATACTGGAACAGCGTTCTCCCTGTAATTTGTTGCACGCTACTCTTGCGTTGGCCGGAGTGTGTAATGGACTCTCCTTCAGCTAACTAATATACAGTTAATGACACTATTACTTCATCAGTGACGACATAAGACCAAATTTGAGTAAACTATTATTCACTACTGAATATGCTACCATGTCAGCTCGCCAACCAGTGATAGTGGCCACCCCCACGTAGCACAAGAAATGATCAGCTATGGCCAAAACATAGAGGATTCCTGCTGGTGTCTGGATGTTTATTTCAGAATGTGGCTAAGGATATCCAAAAATGATGGAGTAAAGTGATAGAAGAGGATGAGGAGTAATGGCTAAATCGAGGCTTTTGGTGACAGCGATGTGGGCTGCGATGACAGTTATAGGACCCACTCAACAAGACGTCTCCCACATTTCAAGGTTCAGTGGAACTTGATAGTCTTATTTGACAGGCATATGAGAGGTTCAGCTATTTCTGCTAACCTCTGGACAGATGTCCTATTGTAACTTAGCAGTCCTATGAACGACAGCAACTCCTATCCTGTCTGAGGTGTTGGAAAACTGTGTACAACATTCACTGGTTTTGTATTTGTTTGTACCCCATCTTAACTAATGACATGTCCCAAGTAGCACGAAATGACACTTCTCTACACTAAGGGTTGTGTATGCTGCATGTAATCTCTTTTAAAACGCCTCTGCTGCTTCATATGTTCTACAATATCTTTCACAAACACAGTTGTATCATTGTAATACACAGTTATATCATCTTGATACACCATACGTTGTTTTTTGGTATTTATCTAATTAGCACTCCATACAAGAATCATTTAAAGATGTCTGGTGCAGTCTTCAACCCAAACAGCATAAACCAATACTTACCAAGTAGCTGTAAATGCCTTTCCTGGCCCAATGCTCTGGTGCTACCTCTAGCTGATGATAGCCCTTCCAAATACATGTTGTGGAAGAATACAAAAATTGCCCCAACTTGTCCAGGGTTTCCATTATATTTGGGATTTTGTATGCGTCTACAATCGTATACTGTTGAAGCATCTGTATTCATAGCAATGTCAAGACTTCTGGAATCTGAGCTTGTCTTCAATACGAACACAATAGTTGCACCTCATGGGCTGGTACTTTTTCCCATACTGTAGTTGTTGGTTAATGAATTCCTCCTTCACTGGTTGCAGGTGATTAGTATACCCGATAAGGCTTATGACCTGCTTCTGACACCACTTATTACATGACAGGATGGTCTGAGCGTTAATAACTCCCCAGTCAGTTGAGATTATAATGCAGGGTGGTTGACTGGCCAGCGGCTACGAAGAACCAAGTCTTCGACCACCATGGAATCATAAAGGTAGTGATAAATGACTCCATGATTTGTTCAGCAGAATTCATACAACTTGTGTGAACAGCACCCCAGTGGCGTAGGATGAGCTTCAGCTGAGACGCTTGCCCAGCTAAGCTCTCGACACTGAGAGGTGGCCACTAGCACAAGGAGGCCAGGCAAGTAAACGTGGACGTAGCAAAATATGGGAGTCAGCACCTCGGCAGTAGTACAGCTCTTTGAGGCTTGCAGACAGGGCAGGTGTGCAACTGCACCAACCTTGCGTGTGGGTTGTCTACACCGTTAGGCACAAATGTGGCAATCACACAGCAGTTTATAGTAGAGCACGCAAGTGTCGACTGTTAAACAAGGAGCCTTGAGAGGTTCCCTGCAGTTGGTTGATGTCAGTCAGCAATATACCCCAGCGTGAATGCTCCATTTCAGATCCGAGCAGCATCAGGACTCGGCAATGGACAGACCTGTGGCTAACGGAGGAGAATGAGTGGCCCACATCGAGTCTACACTAGGCGTAGAGTACTTCCTGGTGTAGATTGTGGCTGACGACAGCTACTGCATAGCTGGAGCAGCCATTATTTATGCTAGACTTTACTGGTCTTATTTGGACAAGGGATCACTTCCAATCATACACGGGGCCAGGCACCACACGTCATGAGGCAAACCATTGTTCTCTTACGTCAGGCTGGTGGCCTGCATCATGTCACCTCAGTCGTATTGTGTCCCTACCAGTGGAATTTGAAGCCAGCATGTTGGTTCTTCTGGTTACATGATGCAAGGCCTGCTAGGAAAAGATGCTAGTAGAACACAGGAGTGCTATGAGGACTCACTATTCAGAATATTAAACAAATATTCAGTAATAGTCATGGACAATACCTCGTTTCATTCTGTTCTCATTTATAAGGAGCAACATTATCTTCCAGGCGCAATCGACTGCCTATAACAGAGAAACATTCCGTCACATAAACCAGTATGTGGCTAGGAACAACAAAAATGTATGCTGACCAAATGGGAACTATTGGCAACGAATTGTAAAGGATGAGCCAGACAGTAGGGGATTTTACTTTATTATATGAACTTTCAAACGGTAACTTCATTTTTCCATCACGGTCAAGCAATGGCTGGCAGTGTCGGCTACCTGTAAATTCTTTCAAAATGGTTCAAATGGCTCTGAGCACTATGGGACTTACCATCTGAGGTCATCAGTCCCCTAGAACTTACAACTACTTAAACCTAACTAACCTAAGGACATCACACACATCCATGCCCGAGGCAGGATTCGAACCAGCGACCGTAGGGGTCGCGCTGTTCCAGACTTATATGCCGAGAACTGCTCGGCCACATCGGCCGGCTAAATTCTTTCGTCCCACGGTTTAGCAACAGGAAGTCAGCACTGAGGAAGGGCACCTTGGCCACGCGCCTCCCTCACCTGCTGACGAGGTAACGCCGCCACAGGCGTCGCTTAGCAGGCGGCGCTCTGGAAAATTCCAGCACGGTTTTCTCGAGCCCGAGCAATCCGGGCGGAGGAAGCCGCGTGGTACGTCGAATATACCCGGCCGCCCGTCGTCGGGCCCGCGCTCTTGTCTCTTGTCTTCCCACGCTGTTGGACGCGCGCTCTGTAGCAGTGAACATCTCCCGCTTCTCCCGGTGCTGTGCGGCGCCGGGGACTTAGTTCTTTGCAGCCGCATGCCGCTCGGATTGGCCCGATTGGCAGACTCCTACTTTCGTTAGCTTCGCGAACTATGTTTCGCCGCCGGGCGCGGTGGTCTAGCGGTTCTAGGCGCGCAGTCCAGAACCGCGCGACTGCTACGGTCGCAGGTTCGAATCCTGCCTGGGGCATGGATGTGTGTGATGTTCTTCGGTTACTTAGGTTTAAGTAGTTCTAAGTTCTAGGCGACTGATGACCACAGATGTTAAGTCCCATAGTGCTCCGAACCATTTGAATTTTATGTTTCGCCAAACTCTACCCTCTGACACACCCTCGCTTCCCTAGGCCTGGCTGTGTGACTCATTTTTAACATGCTTTCGCCAATAAATGGCCTTTGTCTAAATATTATCCTATTCATTCCGTAACGCCCACCGCCTGCCCATACGCCCATCCTGTACAACTGGTGTCAAAAGTGCGGATAAGTTCCCGTAGGTACTTTGTCGCTACACTAAATTCTTTCCGACAAAACGGCGTGCACTTCGCGCATGGAATGTACCAACTGGCCGCCACGTTTGCTGCACACGGACCGAGGCTGCTCCAGTAAACACGCACAGGCCGCGCGCTGTAGCGAGGCAGCCCACGCTAGTCAGCCACGTGAGCCGGTCGCCGCCGCGCTGCCCGTTGCCTAAGTTCGAGGGGCCTGCGCTGTGCGACCGGCCGGGCCGCCGTCATCCGTCGCTGCGCCAGCCGCCGGTTATTCGCACAAAATCAGGAGCTACTTGAACAAAACCGCGTCTTGAAACAGACGCTGGAAGCTAGTGTGCGAACGTCCACATCTATGGCTAGCTCCACCCCTGTAACAAATGCTCATACCGTGGCAACTAACACTAATTCTGCTCTAATGCAAATGTCACAATTGCTCCTAACATGGCGAATGTAAGCAATTTTCCTGACGCTGATTTCATTCCCACCTTTCCTGGGAGGTCCCTCGAAAATGTGGCTATGTTCTTACAAAATATTCGTGACTTGGGTCGCACTTGTGCCTGGCCCGATGATCTATTGGTCAATGTAGCAAGCCTGTAGGCCACACCAATAATGTTTTCTCCACAAGGTAACTATTTTCTCACCACATGCGCGGCCACCGCCGCTAGATCCAACATGACATGTAATTAACTGGAAAAGTCCTGAGTGAAGTAAGAGAATTAACTGATGGGAAGCTGCCGTCTTTGCTATACATTCATTCAAGTTGTGCGTGTTAGTTATAAGCAGACATAAGAATTGCCAATCATTGGTAATAGATTTTGTGATGTCGCATGTTAATGGAAGTGATTGAAGTATAATAATCATTTTGTCTTGTGTCATTTAACGTCTCCATTAATGTTATCTTACCAGTCGAGAATTAAAAACACAAATATTCTTTAATCGCGGAATTACAGAGGAAGTTGTCCTTGCCAATAGAACACGCTGAATTAAGAATCAATTAATCTTCTATATGTGAAAGGGATTCACACTTCATCTGTTGATTTAGAGAATAGTGAACTGACACAGCTGAAGAATCTTTACCATCAAAACATGATAGTAACACGCCTTCGTAACTGCCAGCACATCAGTGAGAACATGCTGTGATCTACCTGTCATTTGAAATACGCCCCATTACATGTATGGTTTTGCTAAATATCTACATACCAATAACAACAAGAATACGTACGTCTAAGCAAAGCAACAAATATGTTACTCTGAAGTATAAAGAGTCCTCCTTAAGTGCTATTTTATTGTTTTCATAATGCGATGTTGAAGAGACAAGAAGGTAAGTTTTTATGTTACCACGTATTTCTGTATATTAAATGCCACGGAAGGAGTCGCGTAAATACCGCCGCTGTTGTCTACAGCTCTTCACATGCCGCGAAATCCCGCCCCTCCCTGCCAGCTGGTGACACGGCCCTCTACCCTTCCCTCCCTATTGCCCACCGAGTGAGCAGCCATTGCAGTTTCCCGTTCCCCCACTGACCGCCTCTGTCTTTGGCAAGGGCAGCACCCACACCTCTCCCCTGTCAATCCGACGCTACCATCCTTCACCGCGCCCACCACGTGCCCCTTTACGGTACTTCAGCTCCACGCTACAAAGACCTTCGTACATTCGTACGTTGCAGTTTAAACAGCAAACCTAAAAGGATAGTTATAGAAATAAATTCACCAGCTTAATATTGCCCTACAGATTTTACTAGCCTTATCTAAAGATGGGAATCTATTTGCATTGTCTATCTGAGTTCTCAGTAAGGAACGAAATCGTAAGAGAGGAGAAGTTTTTCCTTGCAGCATTGTCTAAACCATCAGGATTAGAAAACGTTGGAATTTCAGACCGAACTCCGACTACGTTGTTCTACCACCACGGTTAATAAACAGATCTATCTATATGGCGTCAAGGAAGCCGGCCCTTGCGTGATATTCGTCCTGTACACGACCGCTGTGTGGGAAACGCGTTAGCCAAGGAGTTGGGTTTGGAATACCATCGCAAAATACAGTTTATTTAGAAGCATAAAACTTACAGTTATCTTAATCTTAGAAAGACATGGTATCTAAACGAATAAATGAGTCATGATCATTTCGCGAATTTTAACGATTGAGTTATCTGAGTTCTTGACAACAACCTCCATTCATAACTGAAGTGAACAACGTAAGCTAACTCTGGAAGGAAATTTTGTGACCGTACTAGCAAGAGGACGGACCCAGTTTGAACGCCAGTACTACCGCCGAGCCAGTTGAAACCGGACGCAGCCGTATTGTCAGCTGTGCTGTCAGCAACATACAATCTCACGAGCGCGACGCGTGTCGCTCCTTAGCACCTCAAGCTGCACTGAATCTCAACAGAGAAAATCTTAACCGTTATATAACGACCCCTTTGAATAACTTGACGCACATTTTCAATATTAAGGGACTTACTTTCTTCCTATACACTTTACACATGACAATTGGACTCTAATTTTATTGAACACAAAAGCGCCGACAGGAAAGTCATATCGACGTCTTTGAGATGCAACTATCTTCGTCGACAGACAGCTAACGGTTCCGCGCGGGTGCCAGCCGCGTCTCGTATGTGCCCTCGCGTGTGTGGTTCTCTTGTTCATCCAACAGACTAGGTCGATGGCCAAAGCTTGCTCGTTCTCTGGGCGTGATTCATTCTGTTTGTTACCTGTCGCGGGGGTAGGCATGTGGTATGTCCCTCCAGATAAACATTCAAATACAAATGAAATAAAAAATGGTTACCTCTTAAATTATCCTTCCAAAATAATTTCTTACCTGCGGCATCATTATTACTAAACACTTAAATAATTGGCAATACTCGGGAACTTACCCTAGCATATTTGAAATCCCACAAAAATAGTTATCCTCATCATTCTAGTAACACAGTGACACATGGAAACACTCGGTTGATACAAATACTAAATTACTGGTGATGGCAGACTCAATCTACGCCTCATCTGCACCAAACTGGCGTCACTTTTCTATGTCAATCTCACTTTATGGTGTTTAGCAAGTATATTTATGCAAGAGAAACTTCTTCTCACAATGTGAACGTTATTGCACTTACATGATCAGCCAACAGAGGCATTTAACTTTGTTTCGTTTTTGATATAGCACACATATCAATGTAATATGATACTTGTGTACCTTACTTTTACATTTCCATGCTACGTGTCAAATTCAAATTGCTCTGAGCACTATGGGACTCAACTGCTGAGGTCATTAGTCCCCTAGAACTTAGAACAAGTAAAATCTAACTAACCTAAGGACATCACACACATCCATGCCAGAGGCAGGATTCGAACCTGCGACCGTAGCGGTCTCGCGGTTCCAGACTGCAGTGCCTAGAACCGCATGGCCACTTCGGCCGGCTGTTACGTGTCAATTATGTTTAGGTTAAAAGGATTTCGTAGGAAGTTTGTTACGGGATTGTGACATATGTGTCAATTATGAACCAGTTTACTATGGCATAATGTAATTTTAAACATAACCCACTGTAACAACGCATCTAGCGTGATATCACGCGTAATCCCACGTCTGTTTTGTTGGTCATGGTTGAATAAACCATATCGATGACGCTCATCTATTCCCCTTTATTCAGTAACAGTACACGCCTTTTGTGACATTAATATTCGTCACTTTTCACTTTGAAGCACATAAATACGCTCATCTGGCTCAGGAGCCCAAGAACATGTGGAGAGAGTGTAAAGTACAGACAGCGCAGTGGACAGCGTCAGTATGCTTCATCTCCCTCTCGCTCTGACGCTTGCGTGCAGCTCTGACGCCGCGCTGGTCTTGGTAGTTACCTGCCGCTCGCCTTTCTGACGTTGTGCAAGATTCGGCCTGGCAGCCAACCGCCGCCCTGACATGCGTAACCTTGAAGTCATTTGTAGCGCTCCGCTCTATCATAGCCGCCACGCTGACTGCCGCCGCATTACTAGTGCTACCACGATATTAACGCTTCATTCCTATGAACACAATTTCCAGTCACAGACATAACCTCTCATCCAACTATAGCTTACTCACTTAGTATTCGCGCCCCTTTACTTGTGTTTTTTATACCTGGAAGCTCATTCGTGATTCCCTTGTCAGCCGATTAGCCTGCTTTATGTAATACATCACATGATCAACTCCTATCGTCAATTGATGACCTTCTAAAACATGAAAAAGGACAAATTTCTTACGTACACTTAAATGAATGACAAACAGCCACTAAACTATATACACCCATTTTAACTCGTGCCACGGTAACCCATTCTTATCATTGCACTAATATGGACTTTGTACAAGAAGGGATTCTGTAGACAGTTACGGCCGCCCCCTCTCATGGTTTGGTTCCAGAACATCAGGCTCAGGGCGAATATCGCCTATAACTAAAAAAAAAAATAAGCAATTAAGCACAAAAACCTATCAGGCATGTGCCCTCACCTAGTTTTAAGAGTGCAATCGTGATATCAGTTCATGTGTCATGTGGAAAAACTAGTGTAGCGTAGTGAAGTGATTCCTTAATGATAACTACCTTTGTAAATGTGTTTGAAACTACTGTGTGCAGACTAGGCGCCTGCAACTCTCGCTTCCCGCGAAGCAGACCTGTACAGCGGGCCCCGGACCGAATAGGGGTCAGCCTGGCCGGTCGTCCCGGAAACACAGACGCTTCCCAGAGACCACCAGGAGGCGTCCACGGCGCCGCAAGAGGTCGCTACAGCCGTGGACCTCTTTCCTTCTGCTCGACACGTGACTGCAAATAGAGCCAGCCATATCCATGCGCCAAGCAGTATTTAGGCTGGCGCAGGAGCCTGGAGAGGTTCCCCCTTACTGTCTGCGCACGTCCTGTCCGCCTCACCCCCACCCTCACCTACCTTGGCCTCACCATTGACCGTCACCACACCTGGATACCTCATCGCTCCATCCAACCCAAAGCCCACAACCGCCTCCAACTCCTCAAACTCCTCTCTGGCCGGACGTGGGGGTTGCACCCCTCTACCATCCTCCACACCTACAAATCCTTAATCCGTCCCTTCCTCTGTTATGCCAGTCCTGCCTGGATATCTGCCCCCCCACCCCCCCCCCCCCAAATTCTATAAGTCCCTCCAGATCCTTGAGCGTCATGCACTCCGCCTCGCCTTCCGTATCCACCTCCCGTCCCCCACGCGGATCCTCTATGATCTCATTCCTTTCCCCCATCTGCTCCTATTCCTCGAACGTATCCGCATCCTCTACACCTCCCGCCGTCTTGAACCCCCTCACCCCCTGGTTGCTCCTCTCCTCTCCCATCCCCGCCCCCTGCCACGTCTTCACCGTTGTGTCCCCCCTACCCTCCATCTCTAGACCCTCCATCTCCTTTCCCAAGGTGGCTTCCGTCAACTCCCCCTCCCAGACGATGCCCTCTCTCCCTCCATTTATCCTTCCTATCAACTCTGATCCTCACTCCCTCTCCTTTCCTTTGTCCTTTCCCTGGGCTCCCTCTTCCCCCCCCCCTTCCGTCCTGTTTTCTCCCCACTAAACCTCTCCCTACCTCCCTTCTCCCCCCCAGTCCTTTTGTATTCCCCTCCTCTGCCTACCCCACTCCCTGTCGCGTCTGCCCCCCACCCCTCTTATGGGTCCTCATCCTCCATCATCTCCTTTCCTGGTTCCCCCCTTCGCTTTTACTCTCCTTTCCCCCCTTTTTTGTTTTCCCATCTTCTGTCCAGTTTCCCCCCACCTGCTCTCGACTGTGGTATGTCACATTTGCCAACTTTTTAGTGCAGTGTTCCAGTGACTATTCAGTGTTGTTCGTCTTTCTCGTGTTGCGAACAGAAGCCATGCTGTCGCTAGGTGTGAATTTTATGTCTTTTGCGAACAGAATCCAGACTGTCGCCGTGTTTTTTAATTGTCTGTCTATTGTTTTACCTGTCTGCTTCGCATGTATTTTATTAGCATCATCATCCCTCTGTTCTTTGTTTTAAGTTCTACGATTTATTTTCGCCATGTTACTCTTTAAGTCTCCGATTTTATCGCCTGTTTTTTATTATTTATTCTCTTGATCTTTCTCACAAAGTCTGTAGGCTGAAGAGCGGCATACTAAGCTGCTGCCAGCCCGCCTCCTTCGGGGGAATTGAAATTCAATAAAGAAAGAAAAGAAAAACCTGGAGAGGCAATTCACGCCGACCGAGCCCACTGGTGTTCTCCTAGCCGCCGCGTCATCGTCCACCGCCGCCAGCGTACCGGAGCCATCCTCGCAGGGCCTCGGACTCTGGTGACGGCAACGTGGACTCCGCGCCGCTCTTCACGAGACGCCCGGCGCTTGGTCTGGTGAAGTTGTATGGTTACTACAGACAGTTTATGTTTGGGAGAATCTCTGATTTAGTTATTGGTAGGCTTGGACGATCAGTCCTACCTCACGAATATTGTTTTGTAAATTTTGAAGAAAGACTTTAGTTTAAATAAAAACGCTGTAACTCACACTCTGAGATTTTCCTATCCGCGGATGGCGGATATATTAGAAACGTGTGAATCTCCCCTCATACCTCCCTAAGCTGAGTTCCAATGCACGGACATGACAACTGCCACGCCCCCTTCCCCCTGGCAGCTTGCGCGCTACCAGCTGAGGACAACACACCACGCCGACTCGCGCCACTCGCCCCCGCAGTGACTCACCAGTGGTGATATGTATCTCTGAATCTCATTTCAAAAGGAAAAACAAAAACATTATTTGCATAAATGCTACATTCAAACTATTATTTTTTTTATTTTCTAACTTCTGACATCAGTGGTGATATGTTTACATTTTCAACTTATTTAAACAAAAAAAAAAAAAAAAAGAACACGTTTACTTCATCCTAGCAACACGAACAGTTGGCATGTTTACCTCATTCACACTTGTAATTTTGTTTTGATGTTTCTTAAGGCTAGGCGCAAATTGAGACGCGTATAGTGCGTGTGGCGCGACACGGCGTGGAGCGAGCTTTTGTAACATCACAGGTTCAAATGGGGCCGTGCAAGTTGCGACGCGACGCGACTGGGACGCGATACGCGCCTGCGCCAGGTCGCGCGGCGTTGTGGTTGCGGCACAGTTTCTCGCGCCGCGCGTCGCGCGTGCCTCGCCAGCAGCGTGGGAAATTTAAGGCGGGGAGCGGAAAAGTAGCCCGGCCGTGTGCTCACACCGGAACGGCGCATATGAGTAGTGGTAGTATTGCCCATACGATAAATTTTGCTTACTGTGTACTAAATTTTATTGCCTTTAGGTAGTGTTTCGTTTTTCGCCATTTAAACGCTCCAGCTTTTTTCGTTACTACATTATACTTTTCTGTCATTTATATCTTTATAATTTTGTTTTGTTTTTCTTCTGTCAAGAAAAATGCATGCTTCAGTAACTGGAGAGCCATTGGCCGCTGGAATTGTATCACATGCCTCAGCGATGTTTTCAGATTGCAAGAAGGGACAGAGAGTAGTGAATAAGGAAGCAAGGAATATTATAAAATCATGTGATTAAGAATCACGGCAGGAAAGTAAAACAAGGTTATCTTCTCGCTGCCTAGTATGCTGGCGTATCTGTACGATCTGTTACAAAAATTTAGAAAGGGATAATCTCCACAGGTGTGATCATTTTGTGCTCCTGGTAAAATGTGTCCAAGATCTGAAGTATAGATGTATCACTGTGATTCCTCTGATATGGATGTAATAATGTAATACGACACACTGTACTACATGCATGTGTACATCACATTTCCACTGCAAGCTGGAAACAGTCGAAAAGCAATCACAAATAACAATGTTTTAATTAGTTCGCCGTGATGAGAAAAATAATTTCAATTGTTGCATGCACATTATCTACACAAATGAAGAAAATGATCGGTATTATTACGAAAGTAGAAATATTCTAAAAGAGTGTTATGATTAGAAATATTTAATTTGTTGAAATGTACAACTGACAAAAGCAGATCTACTTTCATGACAATGTTTTTCGAACTCCATCAAAAATAAAAAAATAAAAATGGTTCAAATGGCTCGGAGCACTATGGGACTTAACTTCTGAGGTCATCAGTCCCCTAGAACTTAGAACTACTTAAACCTAACTAACCTAAGGACATCACACACACCCATGCCCGAGGCAGGATTCGATCCTGCGACCATAGCGGTCGCGCGGTTCGAGACTGTAGCGCTTAGAACCGCTCGGCCACCCCAGCCGGCAACTCCAACTCACAACGCACACATGGCTAGCTTGTGGATTCATGTCGCGTGTATTATCCTCCGCTGCTGACAATACACTGCCCGTCGTGTTGTGCGACATATCAATTGGTTATTTTTCTCGATAATAACTATTTTATTCGCGATCACAAATTGTCAGTTAGGCAAGCCGTAGCTGAGTAACCAGTATCTGGCACGTGCCTATCATTCTGCCTGAAGGAACACTCGTCATTATTTTAATACTGCTCAGATCAAGAGAAGCAATAAAATCCTTTGGTAAGTTTCCATTCCAGTCGCTCAGTGTTAAAAATACGATGGGTTACGGGGATTCCATTAAAATTCCAACAGAATTGACAATCTATTTTTGTGTTAGTGGTTAACCTTTTCTATTCGAAGAAGCATCACCATTTATGAGTAACGGCCACATTTCTCTTGGTGACAGATTTAATTGTACTTCCTTTGTCACAGTGTAATTTGCCAAACTCATCTCACAGCAGCTATTGAGACAGAATTCCGAAACGGAGTGCTTCATTAAACAAATAATTAGCAATCACAGATCTCAATAGCTTACGAAAAATCTCATAGTGTCGGTTTGCAGTAACATAAAAGAAGAAATTTCATGTTTATTTTCATACTAGGAAGCTCTTGTTTCACTAGCTGTCGATAACTCTTAAAAAATTACAGTCACTGGAGTGAAATAAATAAAAAGGGAAGTATAACTACTCATATATCGCCAGGCAAAACACACTCTTCCTTGTGTGCTATCATTCGCCAGACTTTCGTTTCAGTGTCTCGAGCGGTTTAGGAGATATGAGAGATGTTGCGAGTATTTCATTCTCGCGGGCTTGAGATCGGAAGTGAGCGCGCTAGATGGGAACCATTTTCTCGAGATCGGAAGCAGATAGAGACCTCCCCCCAAGCCTAAACAAAAATTTTGCATGTTAGCTAAATTTAATACGCAGCAACATATGGTGTAATACGCACCAAACGCAAAATCATAGCGACCCCTAGTTTTCGTTGCAAACTTTTTGAGTTTTGCGCAGTGTATTACTAAAAATGTGTACATCACTATAAGAATGGTCATTAGCGAGGTGATGGGCACTTCGCCACGAAGCTAACATATAACGCTACAGGTGAGGCAAAAATCACATATTTTCAGTCAATAGTTTCTGTAAAATCGTTTGAGAAAAATAACAGGTTGCGCGCGACTCGAGCGGCACGTGCGTGTCGCGCTGTAGTATCGTGTTACGTCACACGTGCTATACGCGTCTCAATTTGCGCCTAGCCTAAAACTTCTTCTTGTTTTGAAAACATATAATATTGTTGACGTGTGTAAGTCCCTTTGCGACCCCTAGGAGGTATTTAGAGTCACTACACCCTCCCATATGTTAAACCCCTGCCATCTCCCGTGATGGCCATTCTTAATCAAGTGATGTTTACTTTGTTTTGCAAGCTAAAATTGTTTACATTTAAATAATAATTACATTGAGCGAATTCACATACGTTCTCCGCTCCCACGGAAGGAGAAGGAATCTAAAGGATGAGCTAGACAGTAGGGGAATTTACTTTATTTTATATGAACTTTCAAACGGTAACTTCATTTTTCCATCACGGCCAAGCCACGGCCTGCAGTGTCGACTGCCTGTAAATTCTTTCGTCTCACGGTTTAGCAACAGGAAGTCAGCACCGAGGAAGAACACCTTGGCCACGCGCCTCCCTCACGTGCTGCCGAGGTAACGCCGCCCCATGCTGCCCCAGGCGTCGCTTAGGCTGGGCGCACACGGGTACAGCGTTTCACCTGAAGCAAAATGTTGCGCAACGTTTTGCTGCAAGCGTTTTGCTTCTTTGCTGTTCCAGTGTGCAGGAGGTAATATTTTGTTTCAAGCAACAGTACATAATATTGTTTGTATTGTTCTCCTTCAGTAGTGGCGCAAATAACTTGTGTGACGAGGAAGTCAACGTAACTATGGCTTTATGGCAGTTTTTGAAAATGCTGGACTCAAATGAGAGGAAACATTGGGTTCACCCGATCAGAGGAGAGACATTAAGTCTTTCCTCTCAGAACTGAAATCACATCCGGGAAAATTTTACAATTATTGTAGAATGAGTGTCAATAATTTTGAAGTGTTGATGGAACTCGTCAGATACAAAATTTCCAAAAAGGACACTAATTGGAGATGCAGCATCCCTGCTGAAGAATGACTGTTAATAACTTTGAGGTAAGTTTAATTTAGTGCAATTAGGATTCAAACGGTTATGTAAAATGTGTAGTTATCACAGTGGTTACCTACGACACTTGATGAACTTTGTAAGTGCCGTAATTAGCCTCATAATAACTTTATAATTAAAATTTATAATTATATTTTGTAATGGGGAACAGCTATACCAGTGGTTCTCAACGTTTTTACTGCTGAGGACCACTTCTTACCCTTCAGAATCAGAGGCGAACCACATACAATATTTCGTTTTTAAATCAGTCATGAGAATTTTTTTTCTTTTTGGCAACAATTCACAGTTCATATATGTAACAGAAATGGGACATCCATATAAAATCAATCGGCTATTTCGTCTTCTAAATTTGTTTCTTTTCTACATTCACCAAGAAAATATTTCAATTTATTTTGTACATATTTGTTTCTATATGTTGCTCATATTGTAACATGATGGTACATAAATTCAAGTCTTTAGGCTTAAATGTCATGCTCATAGAACATAATAAATAAGCGCTACTTATTTATACAATCACACATGTCATTAGGTATAAGTAAATGAAACCTTAAGTTTTATTAACATATTTTATTAATTATAAAATAAAATTGATACCAAACGAAGTAAAACAATACTGTTCAATGGAAATTCAAAATATAATTGTTACATTATAATGAAACGTCAAAACATATTTTTCAAGGAAGAGTTTCTTTTTGTTGAACCACAAAAGGTTATTTGAATTATGATAGTCACCAAGTTGTAAAATATTATATTCGTCTTCAGCACATATCTGAGATGGTGTCGAATCATCTGATGGGTTTCTGCCATGAGAACTGCAGGAAGTTGATGCTGGTTAAATTTGAGGGACATTCGGTTGTCCTGAAGAAACCTCTTCTTCTTGATCAAAATAGTAGTTCAGCTGTTTTACAAAATCCGTTTTGAAATGTCTTTGAGAGGTGTCAGACAATTTTTCAATTTCCGGCATTAGACCTCTAAAATAAAGCATCATAGGATGTTCTTCTGATGATTTTTTTTTTGGGTCATCGATTTTAAATATGCAGCCACTGGTTCAGCCACTACCTCCGCTGGTGCCTTATCCTTTTTTTTTTTTCCTTGGATTCATTTCGACTGCTGCTGTAAGTGAAGATGAAGTACCAGTGACTGCGGCAACATCTGTCTCAGTTGTGGGTTGTTCCAAGTTCTCTTCTGTCCCTTCCTCAGCTGCTACATCTGTTCACGTACGAACCATATTGCTGGTTGTACTTTTTGGCTGTCCAATGTAGGGCAGCAAAAAACTCATTGTGTCAGCCAAATACCACTTTTTCTTGTTCCCACCTGATCCACTTGGCATATTTTTTTCAGCTCACGCAGATATCTCGCGTTTGAGGACCTCAGAACGTGCCACTTGGACTTGCACTCATTACCTAAAACAAAACAACAAAAATTAGTAAAATAAGTTAAAAACTATTTGCTAATGGTATTTGGTATTTTCAGGTTTCTGGCTACTGGGGATAAATTTCAATACGTTCATTACAATCTTCGTGTTGGTGCAGCGACAGTCGGAAAAATAGTAGATAAGACATGTACTTATATTTGGGAAGTACTGTCACCGTTGTATATGATGACTGAGCCTACACCTGAAAAATGGGCATCGGTAGCTGAACGCTTCGAAGACTTGTGGAAGTTTCCAAGCTGCTGTGGCGCAGTAGCCGGCCGGAGTGGCCGAGCAGTTCTAGGTGCTACAGTCTGGAACCGCGCGACCGCTACGGTCGTAGGTTCGAATCCTGCCTCGGGCATGGATGTGTGTGATGTCCTTAGGTTAGTTAGGTTTAAGTAGTTCTAAGTTCTAGGGGATTGATGACCTCAGAAGTTAGGTGTCATAGTGCTCAGAGCCATTTGAACCATTTGTGGCACAGTATATGGAAAGCAAATAAGAACTGAGGGACCATGGAACTGTGGATCAGCCTACTATAATTACAAGAACTTTCACTCTATCGTGCTACAAGCAGTGGTAGATGCTGAAGGAAACTTTTTGATAGTTGGCCTAGGAGCACCGGGAAGAAACAATGATGCTGGTGTTTTTCTCTCTTCGAGCTTTGGACAGAGATTCGTTGACAAGAGGTTAAATCTCCCTGTACCCCGATTGTTGTACCCAAACAAAAACGTTTCCTTTCCTTACATGTTTGTAGCTGATGATGCATACAATTTGGCTATCAATATGATGAAACTATTTCCAAGATCAACACTTCTAAGTAATGATAGAAAAACATACAATTACAAGTTATCTAGAGCTCGCAGAATAGTAGAATGCGCGTTTGGTATGATGGTTAAAAAATTCAGAGTTCTTGAGCAAGCAATGCTCATTCACCCAGATGTCACAAAACAAATTGTATTAGCCTGTTGTGTGTTGCACAACTTCATAAGAAAAAGGGAAGGAAAACTAGCAGAAGTCTATGATGAGCTTATGAATATTGTTGAGGTTGATGAAGAACCACAGCAGGCTGGAACACGAGCCTCAAAAGCAGCCTACAAACTTAGAAAAAGCTACATTCGGTTTTTTAATAGCCCAACAGGTGCTGTCCCTTGGCAATACAAGATAACCTTCTGTAATTAAGATATCAATAAATGTGTGAAGAATTATTAACGTATAGACCTGAATGTAGAAACATGTACAAAAGTAAAGATAACGATTAAATTATTACCTTATTATCTTACTAAGTAGTTATTTACAATCAATTTAGAAATATTTTTCTTTAAATCTTAATAAAACATTATGTCTAAAGCTGTAAAACGATTGAAAGAAGAGGTTTTCAAAATATGAACACTTTTATAATTTATGAAGGTCATTCTTGATAAAATTGCACGAATTTTATTAATTTGTTTTTTGCTTATACATTTCTGACCTGAGAACTTCATTTCCTGATCTATGTGTTGCCATGCTTTGGCGATCACGTCCTGGTTGTGGTGATCTTTCCTGGTAATCATGTACAACTCGGGTCTGGTTTCCACGAGGGCTACAAGTTTATCAGCATCGACCACGCCATCTTCCCCTGCTTCGGTCATTACACAATACACTTGACTAAAAGACAATCCGAAAACACAAAGCAGACGCTTCTGTACGGTCAGAGCCGCGCGTGACAGCTGTAGTGGTGGGTAGTGGAAGGGAGTTGGCGCATGCGCAGAACGTTTCGCTCCTTGAAACACCAAGCATTGTGCTGTATCGGATCCAGGCGTCGAGCAACTGCTCAAATGTTTCAAGGCGTTGCGAAACGCCTCGCAACGTTTGCTTGATCAGAGTGCGGGCTCCCACTGAAATACGTGGAGCGCTCGTACCCAGCAAAACATTTTGTTTCGCAACACTTGCTTTAGGTGAAATGCTGGATCAGTGTGCACCCAGGCTTAGCAGGCGGCGCTCTGGAAAATTCCATGCCGCCCGCACGGTTTTCTCGATCCTGAGCAAGCAGGGTGGAGGAAGCCGTGTGGTGCGTCGAATATACCCCGTCGCCCATCGCCTGGGGCCCTATTCTGTATCGTTCATACCGAACAGTGTAGTAGGCTAGACTCGGTAGTGACGTCATTTTCGGTTCTTTATCGAAATATCGTATTCAATAAGCTTCTGAGACCTGTTACCGAACGGTCCTCCCACTGATTTTACTACAATTGTACTGAGAGGTTTTGGATCTCGGCGTGGCACTGTCGATCGGTGAGCTGTGGTTTATGTACACCTTAATTTGTTATTTTAAACATATTTAGCGGTTTTACCTTTGGATTTAGTGATTGTGTTACTAAAGAATCACCAGAGGACGCATCCGGTTGGAAAGTGAGTTCATAATAGACTCTTTTCCTTTTTAGGTTGATACTGTGAATGATTACATAAAAAAACATTTTCCGTCAGTATTTCCTCAAAATACATGTTATTTTTTATGCAAATAAGAGTTTAAAGATCATTAAATATCAAAACATCGACTCTACTTACGTATATTACGTGAGTGTGAACTGACGTCACAAGTGACTTTGTGTACTTTTCTCTCACAAATAGTTTAGTTAGCAATTATCGAAACGTGTTTACAACTTTCAAGTGACAATGGAAAGCAATTATGTGAAGCCTGATATTGGGAACCTACCAAAACTATATCAGACATTTATGACTTACACAGCACCATTTGGCATCGAAGTCAGCCTACGTTCCTCTCCGCAATAGTACAAGAATTGAGCTACACTCTATTGTTATTTAGCGTGGCTAAGTGGTTAGCACGTAAGTCTGCGAAACGGAATGACACGGGTTCCAGCACAGATTCGTACATTTTTTTTTCCTCTTCATATATGCAACACGTTCTAAGACAATTTAATTCGTGTAAGTGAAGATTTTTCTGCAATATTTATTACTTACATGTAAGAGTGCACTTCCTCAGTAATGATTTCGTGATTTCTGAGCGTTTAAGAAAGGAAATATGGAATTGCTGTGAGTGAAACAACCGACAGTGACCTTTATATTTTTTCTTGTCAAAAATAATTCACCATTGTTCACACCAATGTTATGTGTGACGATCAAAAGCTTTACTCTGTCTTTTTCAGTTCATACTTCATGTCATCGAATATCATTTCACAGGAATAGTTGCTCTCTCCTCCCCACCGTTTATCATGACGCATAGCAACATGCAGCAGTTTGAATATGTATTTAGGAGAGACGCTGCCTGCTTGCTGTTGTGCTTTCGAGAAATCTGCAACAAGACGCTATGTAAGTAAAAATTTTGATTGGTGCCAGATAATTGGTTTGCTTGAGTTGCGCATTTAACATAAAGTCAAGTTGCATTCATATCAGTTACAGTTCAGCTCATATTAGTTTCTGTTTAGTCAAAGTTTTAGCATACAAGTTTAAGTAGAATAACAGTTTATGGATACATAGTTCTCATTATACGTAGATTTTACAGAGTGGGAGGTAAAGTTGGGCTAAATTCCATACAGAAACAAAAAATAGTGGTGAAGTTAAATATATATTATCCGTCTTTCCTATAGCTTACTCTTACTTTTATCAGTACTTCGGGCATATCGCACGATTCTACACTGCTGAATGCTTTTTCCAAGTCGATAAAGCCTATGAACATTTCTTAATTTTTCTTATGTATTGCTTCTATTATCAAGAGCCAAACTGATTGTCATCAAACAGGTCCTAAATTTGTATACTCAGGCAAATAATAGATTGTGTTACCACCCCAATCATTTTTCAGATCCGAAATCAGTGCACAGTCGCAATATTTCTGTCCAACCCTGCAAGCAGTATAGAACCAATGACATTTGATGTAGATCATTACAGTTTCGAATTAATTTACTCTTTTCGAGGAATCTTCATCTGTTTCTCAGCTACAACGCTAAGCATCCTCTCCTATTTCAGATATGTCGATGATATTCTGGTCATCTAAAAGGGATCTGTAGATGGCATTCACAGTATTTTCAATCTCTTCAATGAACTTCACGAGAAAATATCCTTCACTAGCGAACTCGAAAACGAGGCCCGTCAATTGAATTTTCTTGATTTGACGCTTAAAGTAGAAGAAAATTAAATCTCATTTAATGTTTTTCGCAAAGAAACATAGAAAAGCGTGAAATCTTTTCATGTTTATAATTTGCTATTAAAATCAGTCATTAGTTTATTGCAATATATGAAGTGTGATGCAGGTGAATTATTGTGTCATTAAGCATCAGTAAAGGGCTATGATTCTTCTCTTTGCAAACTTGGTACACTTTGTGCATGAGAGGAATTATTCTGATGCGTTCCTAGCTGGGAAGCCAAGCGACCAGGTGGACACAGGTAGTGTGCCCACGGGCGAGCGGCGGTCGCGCGCCCATGTCGGCACGCTTCACTGAGGGCAGGCCGCTGAGGATTAGCGACAGGCGAAGACGGTGCATACTTCAACACGCTGGCGAGGGAAGCGGTGGGCATTCGCACGTGTGCCCAATGCAGCGGAAACTACAAACTTAGTGCGAAAAACAGTTTTGTCACGATTCTAGGTAAGAGTGGCGAGTTGAATAGCAACAGCACGACTTGGGTGTCCAAGAATCTCAAGTGGCACGGGGGAATTATGGCCGTTTCCCGTGAGCAGAACACCTGGGAACATAGCGGCAATACTCAAAGGGAGAAGTCTTGGTTTATTTGTAAACTCTGTCTCACACAGAGTATCGCCCTCTTTTCCTCGCGGAATGCGACGACAAGGAGGGGGGAAATTTTGAAAGGGACCTCTTCATTGGCAAGAATCTAATGTCCGCTTTGAAAAATAGTACGAGCTACGTAATTTGTAGAAGGGCGGAGACAAGACGCTGGAGGGGAGAGGCTCTCTCTCTCTCTCTCTCTCTTCAGCTGCGAGGAGCGCACCAGTACTGGGCATTCCGAATATTGCTTCTGAGGAGGCAGGAGTTCACTCTTGACTGCTTCCGATAAGTCGCAGCCGGCCCGAGTGGCCGAGCGGTTCTAGGCGCTACAGTCTGGAACCGCGCGACCGCTGCGGTCGCAGGTTCGAATCCTGCCTCGAGCATGGATGTGTGTGGTGTCCTTAGTTTAGTTAGGTTTAAGTAGTTCTAAGTTCTAGGGGACTGATGACCCAGAAGTTAAGTCCCATAGTGCTCAGAGCCATTTGGACCATTTTTTTTTTTTTTAATTAGTCGCAAGGATGCTCTTATCGCCTGTCATGAGACAATGCACTTTGCATTCGTCGCAAACAGCGTAGAGAGCAAAGTTTGTTAGATCCAAGTAGGCGAGCTTTACTCACTGTGCTCGTAATCAAGAGCTTAACTCAGGATCACATTTTGATTTACTACATTTCCGATGGCAGTAGTACTATGAGAACAGTTGTGAGCTTTGTTTAATGCAGTTTCACGTAGGTTTGCACTTGCAGATGGACGCATAACGTCGTCGAGTAAGGATAACTTCCAGTAGCAGGTTTCGGTCACTATTTTTAGTTTACGGCATGTTCGACGCTATCAGCTAAGTCGCCGGCAGATTCTTGATGCAGCCACACGCAATCAGCCGACTCCACCGCCACAACGACCACGCTATGAACATAGTAATACAGAAAACGCCCGCGTTCCAAGCTGCGCATTCTTCTTTCGATTTCTTCAATTTCCTTGCAATGTGTTAGACGCTCATAAAGACGCAACGCACAGTATTCACCGTTTGCCCGCTAAGAGAGTCATATGTTCAGCTTTTTTTTTATTATTTCTTCCTCATTTATTACACCAGGTCAACCCGTCTCGTGTAATTTATTTAATGTTAAATTAGAATGAAGTCACACAATGCTCATGTTAAGACAAATACCAGGGCAGGCACCTTATATAATTCACTTGTTGTGAGCTCTTAGTGCCAATTCAATTTTATTTGTTGTTTTTTTTTCTTTTTTGATGCTTTCTGCAGTATCTGGCGACCCAATTTTTTTATTTTTGTTTATCATTATCTGAATAATTTGTGACTGAATGTTTAATGAATTTGATAATATTTCAGTAATTATTGCACGTGCAGTTTAATGCAGTTTCACTGAATAAACCACTTATCTATTGAACAGCACTCCTTGCATTTCATTTATAGAATATAAATAAAATTCACACCTCTTTCTCCCTCCCACACGAGGTATCCTGCAACATATACCGATCAGATCGTACCTGCGTGTTCTATGCACCCCAAATTTCGTAAGAACGCTTTCTTTCACTGTGCTATCCACAGAGCTACTTCTATTTCACTCTCGAAAGAAAAATTCGAGGAAGAAATTAATATAATCAAAACGATAGCAGTTAATAACGAATATAAACCTGCCCTAATGGATGACATCCTTAAAAATAAAACTGTAAAAAGAGTTACTACACTCGGCACCTCTATCATTGAGTCCAGTCTAAAGAAGAAGCTTTTCCTATTCCTTTCTTGGGGCCCATCTCCTATCAGATCCATGCTTTCTTCGTAATAAATACAACTGTAATGTCGCCTTTTCAACCAATAGTAGTTTGAAAAAAATCGTTTCATAGTTTAAAATTGACCCGTTCCCCTTTGAAGAACTCTGGTGTGTATAAGATTCTTTGCGACACATAGGACGAGCAGGACGTACCTTTACAGTCAGATACAAAGAACATCTTTTGAGAAAAAATGGTACTAACACTCAAATCTCGTCTTCTGTTGACCACCTTCTTATTACAGGTCACGCGCCTAAAGCTATTCACGATGTCAACATTTTGCACACTGAGAAGAAAGGGCGTACGTTAGATGTTCTCGAAGAATTAGAAATTTTTAAATATATTTCTCGAAATGATGGCCTCATTCTTAATGAGCAGCTACAATTACGTAATAAAACCTTCAACGGTCTAAAGCCATTACTTGATATTTGATTTCGTGTTCCCTCGTGCAGTTACCGAAATACTTGTTCTATCTAAGTCGATTCATAAATGTTTGTTCATTAGATGGTTTATATTAACTACATTTCATGTTATACCGTTTTTCTATTCGCTGAATTATTCAGCTCCCTTTGTAATTCTGTAATTGCGTTTTTGAGCCTTTAAATTGCACTTCTAAGCCCTTATGTAGACAAATTGTTACCATGTCTGCTGCTGTCATATAAAATATTGCCTCTTACTTCATTTATTACACATTTAACCTGTCGATATTTGGAATGTTAAGTAACCGGTTTGTATTTGCGGCTACTAGATGGCACTCTTGGTATAAAGTTCACCTGTCCGCAATTGCTAACACGGGCACCTCAGTCTGATGCTACCGCAGCTCGACATGTGGTGCAGCCCTTAGTGGCCTGCCTCTATGTTTTCTATTTTAATATTTTCTGACTAAAACACTATCGCTTCATATTTATTTTATACGTGACATGCCAGTTTCAAATATTCCATTTCTGATGAAGGCACTATTAGAAGTGGTCGGAACCTAGGTCAGAAAGACATTTTCGCGACCGAGGGCTGCAACTGTATTAATTTTACTTTGTAACGGTCGCTGACAACCCAGCCATGTTTAAAGCTTTACGCTGCTTATCTTCAAAAGAGTTTATTATATTCGAAATGAAAATGCATTCAAGGATTCTGCAGCAAACAGAAGATAGAGGCATTGGTCTGTAATTTTGCGGGTCCGTTCTTTTATTATTCTTATGTACTGCAGTCACCTGTGCTTTTTTCCAGTCGCTTGGGACTTGGTGCTGGGTGAGAGATTCACGATAAGTGGAAGCTAGGTAAGGGGCCAGCACCGTTGAGTACTCTATGTGAAATCGAACTGGGATTCAATAAGGACCTGGTAATTTATTTGTTTTAAAATCGTTAAGTTGCTTCTCTACGCCAGACATGCTTATTTCTATGACGTCTATACGGGAGTCTGTCCGATGGTCAAATGACGGTAGTTTATGCAGTTTGTAAGACGTATACATTGCCGGCGATGGGCGAGTCATGGCAGAGTCTCTGACCAGAGAGTAGTATGTAGTTAGTTGTTGCTTGTCGCTAGTCGGCGTGAGTCGGTAGTAGTCTTCAGTCCGTGCTAGTAAGTAGTAGTCGTCAGTCCGTGCTAGTCGGTAGTAGTCCGTGCTAGTCGGTAGTAGTCTTCTGTCCGTGCTAGTAAGCAGTAGTCTTCAGTAGTCTTGAGTAGTCTGCAGTAGTCGACAGGAGTCGGCGCGTGCCTGCGCGTGTCGGCAGTCTGCTCTGGTCGGGACTCTGGAGGATGGGTATTATTGTAGAAGGTAAAGAAGCAGCCTTGCGCATATCTATTAATGTATATTAAATGTCAATTTGTTTAAAAAAATGCCCCCAATAATAATTTTTATAATATAAAGTAATTTTTTTAAAGAAAATCATTCATTTCAATTTAAAGAAAATTTCCATTGCATGATCATTCCTTCCAACAATCAGAAAAAAAAAAAAATATATATATATATATACATATATATACCAGCATTGCACGAAGCTGTGCCAAAAAAAGTTCTACATAAGAGCAGATATATATTCGCAGTTTTTATTGCGGTAAGAATTTTTTTCCTTTTTTTTAAATTCAGAAAACAGGGCCGAGGCGCAGCGCTGCTGTCGTCATAAAATTTACCAGGTTACTGAATTTTTTTATTATTTCCGCGTTTAGGAATTGAATTTTGTGGTTACATTAAATGTGAATGCATTTCTGCACGGAGACTATAAATGGGAGCCAATTTTGTCCAGAGGTTACATTAAAATTAATTTTGTTCAGAGGTTACAATATCAAAAAATTCATTTAATTGTTATTTTTGTGCGGTGGTTACACTTGGTTCATGGTTAATTACTCAATTAAATATTTCTGTGGGGAGGATATTGGTTCGTGGTTCATATTTAAATAAAAATATTTCTGTGGGGAGGTTACAAGTTCTCATGCGTGATCGATTTCTTCAACGTGAAATTTAAAACTGCGGCTTACTTTCTGCAATCTTCAGCTACCACACAAGAAAGATCAACAAGGAACTGAATGGAAGACTTAGACCAGCTTAGCGATTTTACGTAAGACCAGGATTTTTTCTGTTTCTCTGCCAGATCTTTTGCGAACGTGTAACGGTGGTAGTCGTTGCATGCTTGCTGCCCAGATCTTTTCACAGACGCACGAAATTCTACTAACCTTCGCTTGTCGTCGATTGTGCGTCCGCTTCCGAACATAAAGTGAAACAGCATTTGCTTCCTCAGCACCTTACGAATTTCGTTATTAAACCATGGAAAGTCTTTTCCATCCTTCATCCACTTACTAGGCACGTAACTCTCCAGACCACGATTTACAATCTGCTTGAAATTTGCCCATAATTCCTCTACATCCATCTTACTGCTAGTAAGTGATGAAACGTCACCGTCTAAGTAAGATGTTAATAACTGCTTATCTGCTATATCTAGCAGAAACACTCTCCTTGCCTTCTTGACCGATTTATTAACATCGGTAACCGTAGTTGCTATAATGCCACCATGATCGCTAATCCACATGTCTATACTGACATTGCCGATAAGGTTCGGCCTATTTGTAGCTACAAGGTCCAAGATATTTCGTTGCGTGTGGGCTGCCGAGCAAGCTTTTCAAGACACTTTCTAGAAAATGTGTTCAAAAGTACTACGCGCGACTGTCTGTCTGTGCACTCTACAATGGATCCATAGAGATCCTAGTCTATACTCCGCAGGTTAAAGTCGCCTCCAACTAGTATTGCGTGATCTGAGTATTTAAGCGCTACTGACCGTAAACATTCTTGGAATGACTAAATCTGCCACAGCTGAATTCGGCGGTGAAAACATCCAGCAATTAGCTTAGTTTTACCTACATCTGTTATACGCGACCAGACGACTTCACGGTCACACTCAACTTCGACCTCAATAGCGACAATATTTTCCTCAACTGCAACTCCTACTGCCTCTAATCTGTCTTTTCGATATACGTTCCACGAAACGCTAAATATCCCAGAGCTATCCACTTCGGGTTTCAGCCAGTTCTCAATCCCAAGGATCATTTTAGAGCGAGAATTTTCCTGGAGGGCAGTAAATTTAGGAATTTTGTTACGAATACTTCGACAGTTTACTGATAAAATTGTGGCAGTGGAAGAGTCTTTATTCTGAACGCCTTTTCACTTCCCTTGCTGTTGATCATGTTCATTAGAGCACCTCAAACAACCGCCTAGCCTAAAAAACCCTCTTTTGCACTCCAAAGATAGTCTGCTACCCTAGTAGGTACTTTCATTGCGCAGTGTACCCCCGACCTATCAAGGGGAGTTCTACAAATCCCCACACCATAACGCAGGTCCAGAAATCTGCAGCCAAGACCGTCACAGAGTAGACGAATCCTTTGGTTGAGAACCTCAACTCGGCGCCAAACCAAAGGACCCCGATCATCTCTGGGAACGATGCTTCAAATTGCGAGCTCTGTTTGCATCCCGAGGGCGAGGCCAGCAGTCCTCACCATCTCCGCCAATCGCCCATACGAATTGAGGATTGCCACAGAACTCATACCACAGGCGTCTTTGGTCCCGAGTGAGCCAAAAATTGCTGACGGCTGCACCCTGCACGTTCGATAGCCACCAGCAAGACCCCCTCCACATCTCGGATGAGGCCCCACGGCAGACATACCGAGTGAACATTGGCTTTCTTTCCAGCCCTGAACGCTATCTGCCTAAAGGGCGCCTAACATTGGAGCTCCCAATAACCAGTAAGCTTCTTCTCCCTAACTAGAGGAAGAGGATACCTTCATTAAAGAAAAATTAAACCTAGCCTCACAAAATAAAGTAGGATCATGTATAAGAACGAATTGAGCAGTTTTAGAAACTCCTCTCGTTTCGTTCTTTTTGCCCTTGCCAGAAGATGTCGAAGCACCAAGGGTGCCGTCCACATTGACAAGTGATTTGTAAATCAGCAATCGCCGGCGACGACGATAACAACGTTTACGCATCTCAGAAACAGGTATAGTACGGTAAGCTAAAATTTCTCTGCTTTCAAAGGATTCCAAACCTGCTCTACCTGCATTGTTACAGGCAACGAAAGCTACCGTCAACCATCCGTTACCCAAACTAGAGGAAGAGGATACCTTCATTAAAGAAAAATTAAACCTAGCCCCACAAAATAAAGTAGGACCATGTATAAGAACGAATTGAGCAGTTTTAGAAACTCCTCTCGTTTCGTTCTTTTTGCCCTTGCCAGAAGATGTCGAAGCACCAAGGGTGCCGTCCACATTGACAAGTGATTTGTAAACCAGCAATCGCCGGGAACGACGATAACAACGTTTACGCATCATTGTAAGGTTTGGAATCCTTTGAAAGCAGAGAAATTTTAGCTTACCGTACTATACCTGTTTCTGAGATTATGATTGCTAATGAGGATTCTTACCTTTTTCCTCACGGGAGTTTGTCTTTGTCTTGTCGTAGACGTTGTAAGATAAATTCTGACTCTAGTGTTCACTTATGGGTGAAGGCGAGTGGGCCTTCTTCTTTGGAAGATTGTCGCATTGTGGGTGATTGTACTTTATATAATCACTGAAAGTAGTAGTTCTTAACAAACGGCCCTTTTAAGGGCCACAAATACTACACATTGATCTTGCCAAAAGCCGAGAAGCGATTCTTCTTGGTGTTGTAGCTCTCTGGGGCACTCGGGGATGCTCTCTGTGGCACTCTGGGATGCTCTCTGGGATGCTCAATAGATGTCGAGCACAGTCTCTGATTGGCTGACGTGTTTTTGGCCCGCTGAAGGAGTAGCCACTTGTCCACTCACAGAATGGATGGGTGAGGCCTCGCGCCCAGTCTTCACATTGGCCCTCCGGCTCGAGCGACGCGATCGCGTTACCACCCGCCACGCACCCTGCTGTGACGGCGGATGCGCCACGCCGTGTGCACTGGGAGGTGCCTCGGAAGCACAGCCCGTGGGAAAAACAAGTGACACCTGAGTGTCCCATGCAATGCACCAGATTCTCCACCACCGCTAAACACCGAGGGCGCACGTTGCGGCTTGGGGCCAGCTCCTCCTGCGTCCACACACAGCATGCACACATACTACCCACACTAACAAGATTAACTGAAGAAGTGAAGTAAAAAGGCTGGAAATCCTACATAGGCGACTTGCTACTCTCCTGATGTGTCACCTGATGCGTTAAAGAGCTACGTATCCGACTGTTCAGTGAGCAACTATTGCGCTAGAGACTGAATGAATTTACACTTACAAAACGGGGGATTAGCCCTCTTAAACGGAGAAACAAGCACGGAATTTAATAAATATACTACGTGGAAAACACAGAAAAGGATAAACACTTAACTTGCCGCTATATAGACGTACTCGTGTCACAGACGAGAGTTGGAGCCTTACTAAACGAACGGACGGTTGCTTTATAATTAGGGATGTACTTCAATGCAGAAAGTTGACTGAATAGCAAACAGTGGGGCGTGATGAAATGGCATTCGTGTAAATTTACTTCCTATATCTGACGTTATAGTCTTACAAAATGAACGCTCCTTGCCATATAGAGCTTATTTTGCGTAAACAAGCATACATCACCAGGTTGGCAATACTTTATAGTCTTCAGTGCAATATTTGAACGTGACATCCTTGTTCTGAAGACGTTCATGTCACGGAGTACGATCCCTATGACATAATCCTAACTATCACATTTTCACCTAATTATTCACCTAGGACCGTAGTTAGAATTTTCATATCGCCTTTCGTCATATCTGATACGTGGTACTTACTGGAATGAAGG
Organism: Schistocerca cancellata; assembly: GCF_023864275.1. NCBI lineage: Eukaryota > Metazoa > Arthropoda > Insecta > Orthoptera > Acrididae > Schistocerca > Schistocerca cancellata. Next base: position 719,432,043 of record NC_064630.1, read on the forward strand.
AAAAGGTGGAAGGGAGGACCCACCGATATAACTTTCTTTTCACACAACCTGTTTATTTAACAATATATAAACTGTACTTTACAGATAATCGAAGCATTTAACCATACTATTTTCTTTGACAAAGTGAACAAATTTGCAAAATTCTTTTGACCTTAAACCTTCAGTTTAATAAGCTTTCAATCTTTGAAAAATAAATCTGAAGTGCTGTATTGCACAACAGCAAACAAAATGACAATGATTACAAAATGACTGGACCCGCAGCGGGTGAAGCAGCAGGTTTTACTAGCGCGTTGGACAGTCTGTCTTATTAAATGCCCTTCTACAACACAGGAAAACTATATAAGCACCATTGATGACAACAGTGATTTAATTGCTCAAAACAGATGACTTAGCTTTCAATTTGAAAGCTGTATGTCGAAAGGTTCGTGGTGAAGATGTGCACCTGTGCTTAAAGTTTAAACAGATTAGCAAATAATATGACAATGATAAGGCTTACTTCAAAGCAACCAACCTATTAATTTCAATCGGCAACCAAGGTGCGACTGGATCTCAACCCGTTCCTTCTGACCATTTTATTTTGACTAAAGCTCTGGTGACAGTTGGCTGTTAAAATTTTCAACGTTAAACTGACTGTCAGTTATTAACACCGCTCTGAAGGAACGTCTTAAACCATTACTTGTGAACACTTACTACAGGAGAACTCACTCGGCGGAACCACAAGATCCAGCTAAAATACACTAATAATGACCCGGTCTTTCAAACACAGAAACGAACAGCTTTGTACAACAGGTTGTTCAGATTATAACTAATGACTGATAAAAGCAATTACAATCAAAGAATTGAACCGGTTAACAGCTGAATCTAACCACAAGTTTCCTTTTTTATTTAACAACTTGTGCCTTAGTACAACTGTTCCGGCTGTATTTACGACCAAGAGCTGATTAAATAAAACATTAATGATCGGGTACAAACCAGAAAGGAAAGGCACTATAATAGCGCCACAAATTTTAAAACGACAACTAGTGTCTTAGTACAATACTACGGCCTGTATTTACGACCAAAGAGCCGACCGAGTAAAACTCTGAGGGTAGGGTACAACCAGAAAATAACAACGAGGGCAGGTAGACAATGACACAAATCACCATCTACATCTAAATCTACATATAAATCTACATCTACATGATTACTCTGCAATTCACATTTAAGTGCTTGGCAGAGGGTTCATCGAACCACAATCATACTGTCTCCCTACCATTCCACTCCCGAACAGCGCGCGGGAAAAACGAACACCTAAACCTTTCTGTTCCAGCTCTGATTTCTCTTATTATATTTTGATGATCATTCCTACCTATGTAGGTTGGGCTCAACAAAATATTTTCGCATTCGGAAGAGAAAGTTGGTGACTGAAATTTCGTAAATAGATCTCGCCGCGACGAAAAACGTCTTTGCTTTAATGACTTCCATCCCAACTCGCGTATCATATCTGCCACACTCTCTCCCCTATTACGCGATAATACAAAACGAGCTGCCCTTTTTTACACCCTTTCGATGTCCTCGGTCAATCCCACCTGGTACGGATCCCACACCGCGCAGCAATATTCTAACAGAGGACGAACGAGTGTAGTCTAAGCCGTCTCTTTAGTGGACTTGTTGCATCTTCTAAGTGTCCTGCCAATGAAACGCAACCTTTGGCTCGCCTTCCGCACAATATTATCTATGTGGTCTTTCCAACTAAAGTTGTTCGTAATTTTTACGCCCAGGTACTTAGTTGAATTGACAGCGTTGAGAATTGTACTATTTGTCGAGTAATCGAATTCCAACGGATTTCTTTTGGAACTATGTGGATCACCTCACACTTATCGTTATTTAGCGTCAACTGCCACCTGCCACACCATACAGCAAACTTTTCTAAATCGCTTTGCAACTGATACTGGTCTTCGGATGACCTTACTAGACGGTAAATTACAGCATCATCTGCGAACAACCTAAGAGAACTGCTCAGATTGTCACCCAGGTCATTTATATAGATCAGGAACAGCAGAGGTCCCAGGACGCTTCCCTGGGGAACACCTGATATCACTTTAGTTTTACTCCATGATTTGCCGTCTATTACTACGAAATGCTACCTTCCTGACAGGAAATCACGAATCCAGTCGCACAACTGAGACGATACGCCATAGGCCCGCAGCTTCATTAGGAGTCGCTTGTGAGGAACGGTGTCAAAAGCTTTCCGGAAATCTAGAAATACGGAATCAACTTGAGATCTCCTGTCGATAGCGGCCATTACTTCGTGCGAATAAAGAGCTAGCTGCGTTGCACAAGAACGATGTTTCCTGAAACCATGCTGATTACGTATCAATAGATCGTTCCCCTCGAGGTGATTCATTATGTTTGAATACAGTATATGCTCCAAAAACCTACTGCAAACCGACGTCAATGATATTGGTCTGTAGGTCGATGGATTACTCCTACTAACCTTCGTAAATACTGGTGCGACCTGCGCAATTTTCCAATCTGTAGGTACAGATCTATCGGTGAGCGAGCGGTTGTATATGATTGCTAAGTAGGGAGCTATTTTATCAGCGTAATCTGAAAGGAACCTAATCGGTATACAATCTGGACCTGAAGACTTGCCCGTATCAAGCGATTTGAGTTGCTTCGCAACCCCTAAGGTATCTACTTCTAAGAAACTCATGAGAGCAGCTGTTCGTGTTTCAAATTCTGGAATATTCCAATCGTCTTCCCTGGTGAAGGAATTTCGGAAAACTGCGTTCAGTAACTCCGCTTTAGCGGCACAATCGTCGGGAACAGTACCATCGGCACTGCGCAGCGAAGGTACTGACTGCGTCTTGCCGCTTGTGTACTTTACATACGACCAGAATTTCTTCGGATTTTCTACCAAATTTCGAGACAATGTTTCTTTGTGGAACCTATTAAAGGCATCTCGCATTGAAGTCCGTGCCAAATTTCGGGCGTCTATAAATTTTAGCCAATCTTCGGGATTTCGCGTTCTTCTGAACTTCGCATGCTTTTTCCGTTGCCTCTGCAACAGCGTTCGGACCTGTTTTGTGTACCACGGGTGCTCAGTTCCATCTCTTACCAATTTGTGAGGTATAAATCTCTCAATTGCTGTTGCTACTATATCTTTGAATTTGAGCCACATCTCGTCTACATTTGCATAGTCAGTTCGGAAGGAATGGAGATTCTCTCTTAGGAAAGCTTCTAGTGACACTTTATCCGCTTTTTTAAATAAAATTATTTTGCTTTTGTTTCTGGTGGATTTGAAAGAAATTACAGAATGTTACTCCCCTTTATGAGCAAGCATTTCCATGGATTCACGGTGCGTGGCAGCGGTTACTGAGTGTATGGTGTCACCGCCAGACACCACGCTTGCTAGGTGGTAGCCTTTAAATCGGCCGCGGTCCGTTAGTATACGTCGGACCCACGTGTCGACACTATCAGTGATTGCAGACCGAGCGTCGCCACACGGCAGGTCTAGAGACACTTCCTAGCACTCGCCGCAGTTGTACAGCCGACTTTGCTAGCGATGGTTCACTGACAAATTACGCTCTCATTTGCCGAGACGATAGTTAGCATCGCCTTCAGCTACGTCATTTGCTACGACCTAGCAAGGCGCCATTGATGCTGTAAAACATGTACCGTCAAGAGCGATGTTCACCAATTATGGATCAAAGTTAAGTATTCCAGCAGCTACGTACGTTTTTGGCTACTATAAATTCCTTGTCCTGTTCCAGACCTCACGCCAGCCTGCGTGAGCTTAAACGCGTGCCTTTCGGCTTCCTCCTAGTGGATTGGCTGTCTTGCCAGTCCACAACAGAGTGGTGTCGATGAAAGCCAGGTAGAAGGGGGCAGCCAGGCCACGAGCGGTCGTCGAACACGAATGTTGCTAACCAACCGACGGGATGTCAGTCTGCTGCTTGTAGTTGAGGCTGATCCCGGTGAAGTACTCCGGTATCTCCGCTCTGCGGAGGCCCTCCTTACGCAGCTCGTGGCTTCGGCGCTCGGATCTTGTGACCACCTCTTGTCGCGACGCTACCGCCAATCCCCAAACTTCGTGCCTCCCTCTTGGGCCAGCGAACGCCATATATATATATATATATCGGCAAGCATAGACCTTCTAAGGACACAACCCACAGATGCCAATTCTTCCTCACAGATATTGACAGTGGGGCCGAAAGAGCGATAGTCAATACTACACCTGAGCCAGTGGCGCCAGACAGAACAGTCTCCTAACTCAGCGGCGCCATGGCTCAACGTACGGTGGAAGAGCTGGCAGCCAGGCTACGGGCAGCGTTGTCAACACTACTCTACCTTTCTGTCAGCACAGTTAGTCAGGTGTACCAAAATTTACAGACTATTATGGTAGCATTGAATCAGTTACAAGAAAATCTCTCTTTTCTCCAAAATAATCAGCCAACCGTTTGGCAGGTGAAGTGCTTTCATGCACAATTAGTCCACCTGGGCAGCAAAGTAAATGATCTTAAACTTCTAGAACCGAGCCCTTGAGCAGTTAGCATGTGTCAGTCAGTTAAATAATCTTTTGTTTGATTTGCAAATCCAAATTGCAGCTTTAGAATTAGAAAGTGGGGCTGATACAAATATTATTGGCGCATGCAGGACTCCCACGAATCGTTGTAGAGCAGGTTTGTGAGGTGATATTTCCACTACGTATGGATGTAACCGAGACGAATTTAGTTTCTAATGTCTTGGCAGGTATTCGGACTGAAGATAGGTCTTGGATCGCACTCTTTTATCGTCCGGTCACTCTTCGTGAGTTAGAGAATCTTGTTAACTCTGTTATGAAATTGTCTTTTGCGGACAACCAGCGAAATGAGTTAACGGTGGGACATCGACACTTATCTAACTCCGGTTCAGAAGGCAGCATGATAGGTAAAGCTCACAGTTCATTGAAATCAGGGGCTTGTTTTAGATGTGGCGCACGTGACCATTTAGTACGAGGATGCCCGGTCCAAAGGACGCCTTGCGCTGAGAAAAGACGCCAGGAAAGGGAGGGAGGGGGTCGCATCCTCGGAGACAGGGGTGGTGTAGTCGTATACAGGCAGCCAACACGCGTAACTTACCATTTGTTTGTGCGGCTGTAGGGCATGTATCGTTAAGTGGGTTACTAGATTCAGGCGGATCTGTGTCACTCCTTAATTACGAGTGGTTTATTGAATATGGACACTTACGTAGATTATCCCCAGGACGTCCCTCGATTGAGAGATGTCAGATGGCCAAGAGCTACCCCAGTACGAGGAAGTGAGGGAAAATCTTTCCATGTGTATATTTGCATGGCCTATCAAGTTTATATTAGTTAAGGCACTGGTGCCTGACTTAATTCTAGGGCATGATTTAATCCGTAAGACCAGTATGGTGTTAGATTTTGGTACCCGGACCTTTCATTTCAGATTTTCCCCCTGCGATCAAATAGCCTTTTGTTCATGTGCTCATGTAGGGATGGGACATGACACCAGTAGTAATACGTCCCTGCTTGGGGTAGACCACCTCTCTAGTCAACAAGTGAAACAGCTAAGTGAACTTTTGGGAGAATTTCCTGACGTACTCTGTGACAGGTTCGGAATCACTGACGTCATTAGATACCATATTCGTGTCCTGGATGATGTGCCGGTTCACCAGTCTCCACCTAGTAAGATGAAGATATTGAGGCATAAAAATGGTTCAAATGGCTCTGAGCACTATGGGACTCAACTGCTGAGGTCATTAGTCCCCTAGAACTTAGAACTAGTTAAACCTAACTAACCTAAGGACATAACAAACATCCATGCCCGAGGCAGGATTCGAACCTGCGACCGTAGCGGTCTTGCGGTTCCAGACCGCAGCGCCTTTAACCGCACGGCCACTTCGGCCGGCTATTGAGGCATAAAATTGAGGGCTTGTTAAAAGACGGAGATAAGACTGTCCACCTCCCCTTATACTTCCCACATTTACTTAGTACCTAAAGATCAGGAGCAGGATTTCCGACCAGTGTTTGATTACAGGCTTCTCTATAAAAAGGTGATCTTGGAATCGGTGTCACTGCCTGATCTCCACAACTGTTTCACCTGGTTTTCTGGAGCATCTTGGTTTATAACCAAATACTCTTAACGGAGGAATCTAAGCATCTCACCGCATTCGCCATGGATTGGCACTTATATGAGTTCAGCTGGGTTCCGTTTGCTTTGTCAACCAGTGCAGCAGTTTTATCCCGTGTATTGGATAACATTTTACGTGATTTAAAGCTTAATTGTGTCTTGAACTATTTGGACGATGTGGTCATTTTTAGTGCCTCCTCTGAAGAGAATTTAGAGCACATCCGGAAGGTACTATCCAGGCTCTGTGACGCGTGGCTGACTGTGTAACCCTCAACGATAAACTTGGTTAAGCGCCAAGTGTCATTTTTGGGTGACTTGGTGTCCGGGGACGGAATTAGCATTAATCAGGAACGTACTAAGACGTTTAGGAATTTTCCGCGGCCACGAAATAAGAGTGTGGTTGCCCGATTTGTGCAATGACTAATTATTTCCGCAGATTTGTCCCAAACTTTGTGCAGCTTGCAGTTCCATTAAATTTGATATGCAGAAATAATGAGAAATTTGTTTGAGCAGAAAGTCAGCAGGCAGCCTTTGGAGGAATTAAAATTGCTATTGTCAACCCACCGGTTTTAGCAGTACCTGATTTGTTGTCCAGACCGATGCTTGCAATACTGGTGTGGCGGCAGGAAGATAAGATATCAGGCGTCCTTTATCATTTGCTTCCCGACGTCTGGAGGAACCTGAGCTCAATTACTCAGTATATGAACTTGAAGCGTTAGCTGTGTTGTTTACCCTGGAAAAATTTCGGTTCTATCTCGAACATCGTATACTGACTTGGCAGAAAATCCTAAGAAATTTTGGTCTTATGTCAAAGCGGTAGGTGGATCAAAACAAGATGTCCAGACACTCTGTGACGAAAGTGGTACTGAAACAAAGTAAAGGCCGAAATACTAAATGTCTTTTTCCAAAGCTGTTTCACAGAGGAAGACTGCACTGTAGTTCCTTCTCTAGATTGTCGCACAGTTGACAAAATGGTAGATATCGAAATAGACGACAGAGGGATAGAGAAACAATTAAAATCGCTCAAAAGAGGAAAGGCCGCTGGACCTGATGGGATACCAGTTCGATTTTACACAGAGTACGCGAAGGAGCTTGCCCCCCTTCTTGCAGCGGTGTACCGTAGGTCTCTAGAAGAGCGTTGCGTTCCAAAGGATTGGAAAAGAGCACAGATCATCCACGTTTTCAAGAAGGGACGTCGAACAGATGTGCAGAACTATAGACCTATATCTCTAACGTCAATCAGTTGTAGAATTTTGGAACACGTATTATGTTCGAGTATAATGACTTTTCTGGAGACTAGAAACCTACTCTGTAGGAATCAGCATGGGTTCCGAAAAAGACTGTCGTGTGAAACTCAGCTCGCGCTATTCGTCCACGAGACTCAGAGGGCCATAGAGACGGGTTCCCAGGTAGATGCCGTGTTTCTTGACTTCCGCAAGGCGTTCGATACAGTTCCTCACATCGTTTCATGAACAAAGTAAGAGCATATGGACTATCAGACCAATTGTGTGATTGGATTGAAGAGTTCCTAGACAACAGAACGCAGCATGTCATTCTCAATGGAGAGAAGTCCTCCGAAGTAAGAGTGATTTCAGGGCTGCCGCAGGGGAGTGTCATAGGACCGTTGGTATTCACAATATACACAAATGACCTTGTGGATGACATCGGAAGTTCACTGAGGCTTTTTGCAGATGATGCTGTGGTGTATCGAGAGGTTGTAACAATGGAAAATTGTACTGAAATGCAGGATGATCTGCAGCGAATTGACGCATGGTGCAAGGAATGACAATTGAATCTCAATGTAGACAAGTGTAATGTGCTGCGAATACATAGAAAGATAGATCCCCTATCATTTAGCTACACAATAGCAGGTCAGCAACTGGAAGCAGTTATATCCATAAATTATTGGGAGTACGCATTAGGAGTGATTTAAAATGGAATGATCTTATAAAGTTGATCGTTGGAAAAGCAGATGCCAGACTGAGATTCATTGGAAGAATCCTAAGGAAATGCAATCCGAAAACAAACGAAGTAGGTTACAGTACGCTTGTTCGCCCACTGCTTGAATACTGCTCATCAGTGTGGGATCCGTACCAGATAGGGTTGATAGAAGAGATAGAGAAGATCCAACGGAGAGCAGCGCGCTTCGTTACAGGATCATTTAGTAATCGCGAAAGCGTTACGGAGATGATAGATAAACTCTAGTGGAAGACTCTGCAGGAGAGACGCTCAGTAGCTCGGTACGGGCTTTAGTCAAAGTTTCGACAACATACCTTCACCGAAGAGTCAAGCAGTATATTCCTCCCTCCTACGTATATCTCGCGAAGAGACCATGAGGATAAAATCAGAGAGATCAGAGCTCACACAGAAGCATACCGACAATCCTTCTTTCCACGAACAATACGAGACTGAAATAGAAGGGAGAACCGATAGAGGTACTCAAGGTACCCTCCGCCACACACCGGAGTATGGATGTGGATGTAGATGTAGATGTATTTGACCAAGAGACGGCTTATCAGGCCCTCAGTTGGGTCCTGGCTCGTCCTTGGAAGACAGGGCACATCGCGAGATGGGCGGTCCGCATTTCGGCTTTCCACTTTAAGGCTCGGCACGTTAAGGGATCTGATAATCAGGTGGCTAACGCCCTTAGCAGGATGTTCCAACAACTTGATGAGGAAATGCCGAACAGTCACCAAGAACGTACGATCCTTACCGAGGTATCCCAACTGTTTAATAATTTGAAAACTGAACCAGAACAAGTACCATTTTGGGGGGGGGGGGGGGGGCTCTGGAAGCAAATACTAGATGGAAAGGAATCCAGTGACTATTTATTGAAGAATGGCATTCTGTGTAACCGCAGGGTTAGTTCTGCGGAAGCTAGAATTTGTCTTCCACGAACGGTAGTTATTCCGGTCTTCCAGTAGGAGGGCATTTAGGTCTTTATAAAACCTTAGAGAAGATCAAGGAGCAGCTGACCTGGCCATCACTTTATAAAGACATTAGAGGTTTAGACAAAGAATGCCGGGATTGTAAGAAGGGAAACCAAGTAGCTACCTGCTGCAGTCGGAACGGGAAGAGCATCCATTGGACAAATTGTTTGTTGATTATGTGGGCCCGCTTCGCCGGACGAAAAAAAGGCAATTCGTATATTATAGTAGTGGTGGACGCCTTCGCCAAGTTCGTTTGGTTGATACCTAGCCGGGTGTGACCTTACTTACCATCATCTCTCATATTACTAATAGTCTACATTTAGGTGGTTCGCGCCATCGCGGGAGTTGGTTACGGATAAAGATCCAGGCTTTCCGGCAACGTCGTTTAGACAATTCTGTTTCGGCAATGGGATAAAACATGTTACCACCACACCTTATTATCCTTAGGCTTTCATTGCCGAAAGGATTAACCGCAACTTGAAGTCGATTATTTACCACCATGAATCGCCCAAGAAGTGGGACACCACCTTGCCCTGGTTAACTCCGCTCGGCATGAACCATCCCATGCTACCCCAGTTAGCCTAATGCTCGCATATCCCATGAATTCGCCGCTTCCAATTAATGGGAGATAAATGATCTTTTACCTCCATCACTCCGGAGGTCCTTATGGAGAAATGGGGCGAGCTCGAGCAAATATTAGGAAGGCTCACGGTCGTCAGGTCTGTCGCTATAATAGAAACAAGCGCCCATTTCAAGGGAAGATAGGGGATCTTGTCTACATCAGGAACATTCCTGGGGGGGCTTCCCATGATAAACGCTTAGGGAAGCTAGCCCCGCATTTCCTAGGTCCATATTCCACTGTCAAAAGTTTAAGCCCACTCAATCTTTTGGTCAGGGACCCGGGAAAGGGGAAGCTCATAAGGGTTCATCTCAGTCAGATTAAACATTCCAGCGGAGCGAGGGGTACGTAGTCGAGCTGATCCCGTTTTAGGTACGAAATACAGGGACACTGACGTGGATCCGTGATGGGGTTGTGGACAAAAGAGGATAATCAGACAATGTCCCAAAAGAATAAAGTAAAAAAATTTAAACTGAAGAAGGTTGCTTGATGTTGAATTAGTGACAACCGCCCGATAAGTGGTCGAATACCACTTACTTAAAAGGTGGAAGGGAGGACCCACCAATATAACTTTCTTTTCGCACATCCTGTTTATTTAACAAAATATAACGTGTGTTTTACAGATAATCGAAACATTTAACCATAATATTTTCTTTAACAAAATGAACAAATTTGCAAAATTCTTTTGACCTCACATCTTAAGCTTTTAATCTTTCCAAAAGAAATCTGAAGTGCTGTATTGCAAAACAGCAAACAATATGACAATGATTACAAGACGACCGGAACCACAGGCCCCCCCTTAACGGGTGAAACAGCGGGTTTTACTACCGCGCTGGACAGTCTGTCTTATTTAACGCCCCTCTGCAAACAGGAAAACTATGTAAGTACCACTGATGACAGGAGTGATTCAGTGATTCAGAACAGATAACTTAACTTCCAATTTGAAAACTGTATGAAGGTTCCGGGTTTAAGATGTGTACCTGTGCTTAAAGGATAAACAGATTAGCAAACAGTATGAGAATTATAAGGCTGACTTCAAAGGAACTAAACTGTTAATTTCAATCGCTAACCAAGGTGCGACTGGAACCCAACCCGTTCCTTCTGACAATTTTATTTTGAATAAAGCCCTGGTGACAGTTGGCTGTCAAAATTTTCAACGTTAAACTGATTGTCAGTTATTAAGACCGCTCTCGAAGACATCTTAAAATATTACTTGTGAACACATATTACAAAAGAACTCACTCGGTGGAATCACAAGATCCAGCTAAAGTACACGGTCATCCAACAAAGAAACGAACATCTTAGTTCAAATGGTTCAAATGGCTCTGAGCACTATGGGACTCAACTTCTCAGGTCATTACTCCCCTAGAAATTAGAACTAGTTAAACCTAACTAACCCAAGGACATCATACACATCCATGCCCGAGGCAGGATTCGAACCTGCGACCGTTGCGGCCTCGCGGTTCCAGACTGCAGCGCCTAGAACCGCACGGCTAGCACAGCTTAGTACAACAGGTTGTTCAGATTATAACTAATGACTGAGAAAAACAATTACAATCAAAGAAATGAACCGGTTAACAGCTAAATCTAATCAAAAGGTCCCTTTTTTGGTTAACGACAACCTGTGCCTTTGTACAACTATCCCGGCTGTGTTTATGACCAAGAGCTGATTAATTAGAACATTAATGATCGGGTACAGACCAGAGACGAAAGGCTATATAATAGCGGGACAAATTTTCAAATGACAACTAGTGTCCTAGTGCAATGCTACGGCCTATATTTACGACCACAGAACCGACCGAGTAAAACTCTGAGGGTCGGGTTCGAACCAGAAATAATAAAGAGGGCATGTAGACGATGACACAATTCATCCCGGGTATTACAGAATGTTACTCCCCTTTATCAGCAAGCAGTTCCATGGATCCACTGTGCGTGGCAGCGGTTACTGAGTGGTGTCGATGAAAGCCAGGTAGAAGGGGGCAGCCTGGCCACGAGCGGTCGTCGAACACGAATGTTGCCAACCAACCGACGGGATGTCAGCCTGCTGCTTGTAGTCGACGCTGACCCCTGTCAAGTACTCCTCCGGTATCTCCGCTCTGCGGAGGCCCTCCTTGCGCAGCTCGAGGCTTCGGCGGCTCGAACCTCGTGACCACCTCTTGTCGCAACGCTACCGCCAATCCCCAAACTTTGTACCTACCTCGCAGGCCAGCGAACGCTTATATACAGGGTGAGTCACCTAACGTTACCGCTGGATATATTTCGTAAACCACATCAAATACTGACGAACCGATTCCACAGACCGAACGTGAGGAGAGGGGCTAGTGTAATTGGTTAATACAAACCATAAAAAAATGCACGGAAGTATGATTTTTTAACAGAAACCTACGTTTTTTTAAATGGAACCACGTTAGTTTTGTTAGCACATCTGAACATATAAACAAATACGTAATCAGTGCCGTTTGTTGCATTGTAAAATGTTAATTACATCCGGAGATACTGAAAAAGATACTGAAAAAGATACTGAAAAAGACCAATAAAAAGGTGTTAGCATGTGGACGTAATGTGCTGTTCCAGTCTCTTCTGTACCTAAGGTCCATCACCGTTCCCTTTGGATCCCTACGTAATTTGGTGCTCTCCGATACACATGATCGAACAGCGGAGGAGTGGTACTCAAGCGTCAACTTTAGGTTACAGTATCTCCGGATGTAATTAACATTTTACAATGCAACAAACGGCACTGATTACGTTGAGTACGCTTGAGTACCACTCCTCCGCTGTTCGATCATGTGTATCGGAGAGCACCGAATTACGTAGGGATCCAAAGGGAACGGTGATGGACCTTAGGTACAGAAGAGACTGGAACAGCACATTACGTCCACATGCTAACACCTTTTTATTGGTATTTTTCACAGCCACACATGTACATTACCATGAGGGGTGAGGTACACGTACACACGTGGTTTCAGTTTTCAGTTACGGAGTGGAATAGAGTGTGTCCCGACATGTCAGGCCAATAGATGTTCAGTGTGGTGGCCATCATTTGCTGCACACAATTGCAATCTCTGGCGTAATGAATGTCGTACACGCCGGAGTACATCTGGTGTAATGTCGCCGCAGGCTGCCACAATACGTTGTTTCATATCCTCTGGGTTCCGTGGGGTACCCTGTGTACCGTGATATGCCTACAACCCCAGAGGATATGAAACAACGTATTGTAGCAGCCTGCGGCGACATTACATCAGATGTACTGCGGCGTGTACGACACTCATTACGCCAGAGATTGCAATTGTGTGCAGCAAATGATGGCCACCACACTGAACATCTATTGGCCTGACATGTCGCGACACACTCTATTCCACTCCGTAATTGAAAACGGAAACCACGTGTGTACGTGTACCTCACCCCTCATGGCAATGTACATGTGTGGCAGTGAAAAAGACCAATAAAAAGGTGTTAGCATGTGGACGTAATGTGCTGTTCCAGTCTCTTCTGTACCTAAGGTCCATCACCGTTCCCTTTGGATCCCTACGTAATTTGGTGCTCTCCGATACACATGATCGAACAGCGGAGGAGTGGTACTCAAGCGTCAACTTTAGGTTACAGTATCTCCGGATGTAATTAACATTTTACAATGCAACAAACGGCACTGATTACGTATTTGTTTATATGTTCAGATGTGCTAACAAAACTAACGTGGTTCCATTTAAAAAAACCTAGGTTTGTGTTAAAAAACGTACTTCCGTGCATTTTTTTATGGTTTGTATTAACCAATTACACTAGCCCCTCTCCTCACGTTCGGTATGTGGAATCGATTCGTCAGTATTTGATGTGGTTTACGAAATATATCCAGCGGTAATGTTAGATGACTCACCCTGTATAGCCGGCCGCGGTGGCCGTGCGGTTCTGGCGCTGCAGTCCGGAGCCGCGAGGCTGCTACGGTCGCAGGTTCGAATCCTGCCTCGGGCATGGGTGTGTGTGATGTCCTTAGGTTAGTTAGGCTTAAGCATTTCTAAATTCTAGGGGACTTATGACCTGGGATGTTGAGTCCCATAGTGCTCAGAGCCATCTGAACCATTTGAATCACCCTGTATATCGGCAACGAAAGACCTTCTAGGACACAACCCATAGATACCAACTCTTCCTCATAGATATTGCCAATGAGGTCGCAAGAGGGATAGTCGATACTACACTTGAGCCAGTGGCGCCAGACAGAACAGTCCACTAACTCAATGGCGCCACGGCTCATTGTCTCCACTTTTGCTTGCCACCACTTGAATGTTTCATCTACATGTTGCTTCAACTTTCTTTGAAAGAGTTGGATCAAATGTGCCGTGTGGCTCTTCAAAAGCAATACAGAGCTCGTTTTAGCTGGTCTATCATTAACTGTTAACGCCAACTGAATAGTTGTGTGGAGAGATGTCAAAGACTGCAAGACTCCTCTGTGAGATAGTGTTAGCAATGAGGATATCTCATAATGAAAGGAAAATTAGTTACTTTCTTTGTCCGTACTCTGCTTTGTTACAAAGTTCTTCCCTTCCGTCACAAGCACATGTGCCTTCTGACAGATGCTATGATCGTCTTGTACGTCCTTACGTATGACAATAATAGTATTATGCCTAAAAAATGAAATATTTAACATTAAATTTGTTGATAAAAGTAATCGTAGCTGCGACAGTGTTCAAGACAACGGCTTTAGAATCTTCTAGCGTTCACTTTTGCAGATGCCAATTATCAGCAGCAGGTCAACACACGATTGCCTTATCGAGTTGTTACATTATACATGCCTTTAGAGTTTTTAGTTGCGACAGTCTGTTTCCCATGAAATGGTCTCGGTCTCACCTTTTGCTTGTCATATAATCTAATATTACTTGCAATTTGATTTACTTCGAATACTCTTACAGCGTCTCATTAGTCCGTTGCAGTCTTCATAGATGTACTCCAGTATTTTGTCATCAGTATGTGGTAATAGAGTGGCCCTCGACATCTTGTGTGGAGATGGTTCGTACTCATTTTCACTTGAAGGTTCTTGTTGCTCTGGAGATGAAACTCTTGTGGTAGACGAGCCAGCTTTAACCTGCACTAACAAGTACTGGCTCTGGTTGTGTGATTAGCATAGCTGCAATAGGAGACCACCTTTTGGAATGATTGATTTTGGGTTAGAGTGTAAAGAGCGTACAATAGTGCAAGGAGGCGTATTAATGCCACGAACATTGTCAAAATATTGGAAGCGAATTTGAGGTGTGGTGAATATGGAAAGGTAATGGCAGTCGGGGACATGGAGTTCGCGAATACAGTGTATCTGGTCCCTTCAATCCCACAAACCAACCAATACAGTGTATGGCAGGCTGTTCCAACCGAAATCCACGGAGCCGGAGCGCTCCGGAGCGCTCACTGCGGCAGCTCGGAGCCCGCGTGGAGGGCGAAGCGAACTCACTGCCCCCTGGCTGCATGCAGCCGCAAATGACGCAATAATCCGTGTTCAATGACAGCTATGACTAGCCGCAGAAGCCCTGTGCCGCTATTGGAGGATACCTTTCGATTCATTGAGAGGGATGGTAGTCCGCAGTGTCTTGTGTCACAAAGTATTTAATTCTGCGAAGAGGTACAATATACAACGATACTATACACGTCTTCACGCAACTCACTTCGATTAGGTAGACGGCGTTGCATTAACGCTGCGAACACTTTGACGCCTGATATTTCCGATCTTGTAATGAAAAGTAAATGTCAAGCAACAGAGGCCCAATATATTTAGTATGCAATTTCTTGTAAAACAGTCGTTTCTTATTTATTTCCTGAACATCGTATTTCCTGGTGTAGCACGTCACCACGTCTTAATAGCTAAGGGCGGCAACGCACTAGGCAGCCTGGCTGCGGCAGCCAGAAATGTTGAGCAGCCAGTTTGAGGAAGCCAGCTGACAGTCGTCATCGATCAGCCGAACAAGATGGAGTGGAAGATGTAATAATTGCATACCTTTTGACTCGAAAGAAACGCAAAGCCAAAAAAAGATATTGGATTCATCCTCTGCTTGTGGAGCGGCACACAAAGGGCTTATTTAAAAATTACTTCAAGGATTTTCGAAAGTACCCAGATCGCTTCTCTAATTATACAAGAATGTCAGTGCAACCATTTGACAACCTTTTGAAAAAGAAAAAAGAAATTCTATCATGGGTACTGATACTCGTATGCGAGCTTGTATAACTCTGGAAGAAAAATTGTTGGTGACTTTGAGGTGAGTACAAAAAACAAATATACTTTATTTTTGAAACGTCGGGCGCTAATATGAATAGTCACAATCTCCGTAGGACTATTTCTTTTTTTAAACTAAACTAAACGAAGTACTTGTTCTTGCAAAATTCCGTGGCAACTAACAACACCTAAGATTTATGGTACTGGTGAGAAAATGTATCATTAAAAATACCTACACGGTAGTAATACACTGAAATAGTGTGAAATATAATTCACCTATCGTCGTTTTCTATCTTGGCCCTGAAATTTAAATGTTACAAATTTGTAGGAACAGCAAGGAAAAAATTCACAAAACAAAAATGCTAGTTTGAATATAATGAAACGATATATTTTACGATTTGATATTATTTCCAGGCTCCTAAATTTTTGTTACATTTCAAACGAAAAGAATTTTAAAATCGATGTTCTTCACGTACAGACTCCTGAAACAGATCCAGTAGTTCAGTATTCTGGCTTGATACAGTTGACACCGATGAGGCAGTGGGTGATAATTGATTATAATCCGCGGCAGTGGTCTGCCTGTCTGCAACAGTGATTCTGCCCTCTGCTCAAGTCTCCTGGACCATAATTCGGTTGCACTGGGTATCCATTCCCATGGTAATATGGGCCAGCGAATGACGTTATTGGCACATACTCTCCATAGCCTTGATGATGAGTTTGCAGTGGAGGCATTTGTGCTCTTTTTATTGAGTCTATAATTTCCATTTTTGTAGTAAGCTTTCTGTGTTCTGTAATTTTTTTCATGTCTTGTAACAATGAAAGCATAAAGAGACGATCTGGATCGGATCCTAGTTTTCTTTCGTATTGCTATTTCTCGCTCCTCCCTCATTGCGATACTCTGCTGGAGTACTGGAATCAATCTCTCGTCGTTAGTTTTCTGCTTTTTCTTTTCTCCTTATGTTACCGCTCTTACGGTTATTTTCAGAAACTTCCGTTTCCAGTCTAGCTTCAGCTGGGTTGTTCAATACAGTGTCCTTCAGGAGCTGTAACTGCCCAAAATACAGGTAAGGTCTTTTACGAAAAGCTGCAGATCCACTTTTCGCACCTGCTCTGCGTTTTAATTCCCTGCTAAAACTCGTTGTAATGTTTTTCCACTTCAGCTGTAGAGATTTTCCTGTAAAAGACGTCTCAATTAGCGCTGCTGGGGTGAATTTAGGGATGCTAATTTGAAAAATAATTTAAAATAATATGCTAAAATTTCTGTCACAGATGCATGGGTTTCAATTTTTTCATATGAACGTGTTTTTCGTTTCAGATATCTGGCTTCAGGATGTACTATGGCAGCACTGACTCGCATTTCTCGGATGGGATATACCACTGTCCGCTCCGGGAAGTCATATATGAAACTAGCTTGGCGATTTGGGAGAACATGAGAGAGAGAGCATTTCCAGAAGCAA
Source organism: Schistocerca cancellata (assembly GCF_023864275.1). Classification (NCBI taxonomy): domain Eukaryota; kingdom Metazoa; phylum Arthropoda; class Insecta; order Orthoptera; family Acrididae; genus Schistocerca; species Schistocerca cancellata. The sequence goes on from NC_064630.1 coordinate 719,449,352, forward strand.
ATGAGGAAAGGTGGATTGAGATAGCAGATAGTTTTAATAAAATTCAGACTTTGCCAATTGTCTTGGTGCCATCGACGGGAAACATATCAGAGTAATAAAACCACGTCATTCTGGCTCACTTTACTATAACTATAAAATTATTTTTCCATCGTTTTACTTGCTTTATGCGATGCTGATTATAAGTTCACATTTATAGATGTTGGAGCATATGGAAAATGTAGTGACTCATCTACATTTAACCAAACAATTTTGTATGAAAAACTCATGAATCACAATTTACAAATACCTGAGAAAAGCCCGATATCTAACAATGGAGTATCGATGCCGTATGTCATTGTCGGAGAGGAGGCATTTGGTTTATCAGAAAATTTAATGCGTCCTTACGGAGGAAGGAGTTCAACAAACGAGAAAAGAATCTTTAACTAGGCGTTTTATAGAATGCATGTTTGGCATTCTGGCAAACAAATGGAGAATTTTTCATCGCCCAATGGATGTTCGAGAAGACTTCGCAATTGTCATAATAAAAGCGTGCTGTGTTTTACACAATAGTGTGCGCGAAAGAGACGGTTATAAATTTGAAGACACATTGTATGTACCTCCAGAACTGGAAATGCCCCCAGGTCATATAGGGAGAGGGTGCCAATCACCATCAGCATATAGGGATTTATTTGCGGATTATTTTACAAATGAAAATCCGCTGGAGTGGCAAAACAGAATTCCACTGCGGTAGTAATTATGTGTGTCATTTAGATAATGTACAGGGTGTTTCAAAAATGACCGGTATATTTGAAACGGCAATAAAAACTAAACGAGCAGCGATAGAAATACGCCGTTTGTTGCAATATGCTTGGGACAACAGTACATTTTCAGGCAGACAAACTTTCGAAATTACAGTAGTTACAATTTTCAACAACAGATGGCGCTGCGGTCTGGGAAACTTTATAGTACGATATTTTCCACATATCCACCATGCGTAGCAATAATATGGCGTAGTCTCTGAATGAAATTACCCGAAACCTTCGACAACGTGTCTGGCGGAATGGCTTCACATGCAGATGAGATATACTGGTTCAGCTGTTCAATTGTTTCTGGATTCTGGCGGTACACCTGGTCTTTCAAGTGTCCCCACAGAAAGAAGTCACAGGGGTTCATGTCTGGCGAATAGGGAGGCCAATCCACGCCGCCTCCTGTATGTTTCGGATAGCCCAAAGCAATCACACGATCATCGAAATATTCATTCAGGAAATTAAAGACGTCGGCCGTGCGATGTGGCCGGGCACCATCTTGCATAAACCACGAGGTGTTCGCAGTGTCGTCTAAGGCAGTTTGTACCGCCACAAATGTCCAGATAGCGTGATGCAGTAATCGTTTCGGATCTGAAAAATGGGCCAATGATTCCTTTGGAAGAAATGGCGGCCCAGACCAGTACTTTTTGAGGATGCAGGGACGTTGGGACTGCAACATGGGGCTTTTCGGTTCCCCATATGCGCCAGTTCTGTTTATTGACGAAGCCGTCCAGGTAAAAATAAGCTTCGTCAGTAAACCAAATGCTGCCCACATGCATATCGCCGTCATCAATCCTGTGCACTATATCGTTAGCGAATGTCTCTCGTGCAGCAATGGTAGCGGCGCTGAGGGGTTGCCGCGTTTGAATTTTGTATGGATAGAGGTGTAAACTCTGGCGCATGAGACGATACGTGGACGTTGGCGTCATTTGGACCGCAGCTGCAACACGGCGAACGGAAACCCGAGGCCGCTGTTGGATCACCTGCTGCACTAGCTGCGCGTTGCCCTCTGTGGTTGCCGTACGCGGTCGCCCTACCTTCCCAGCACGTTCATCCGTCACGTTCCCAGTCCGTTGAAATTTTTCAAACAGATCCTTTATTGTATCGCTTTTCGGTCCTTTGGTTACATTAAACCTCCGTTGAAAACTTCGTCTTGTTGCAACAACACTGCGATCTAGGCGGTGGAATTCCAACACCAGAAAGATCCTCTGTTCTAAGGAATAAACCATGTTGTCTACAGCACACTTGCACGTTGTGAACAGCACACGCTTACAGCAGAAAGACGACGTACAGAATGGCGCACCCACAGGCTGCGTTGTCTTCTATATCTTTCACATCACTTGCAGCGCCATCTGCTGTTGAAAATTGTAACTACTGTAATTTCGAAAGTTTGTCCGCCTGAAAATGTACTGTTGTCCCAAGCATATTGCAACAAACGGTGTATTTCTATCACTGCTCGTTTAGTTTTTATTGCCGTTTCAAATATACCGGTCATTTTTGAAACACCCTGTATGTAACTATTACTGCTTCCAAGTGATTTAGCATCAATTATTTTTAAGTGTAAATTGATACCCTCTTTTCCATTATTGTACGTATAACAAATGTTCATTATGTAGTAAATAAAAAAAACACCGAATTCATTCTTGTCATTTTCACTCATATTCTGCTCACACATTATATTTGTTATTTCCTCCCAACTCCTTCTCTTGAAATGACGACCACTGTATTCTTCCGATGAAATATCCCAGATTGCTCTTCGGCTTTCAACCTCACGAATGAATTTCTCCGTATCACAAGTCACGGTGTATTTCGTTCCTCGGTCACACGAACACACGGTCTGGCTGCTCGGACGAGTGCGCGGAGGCTGGAGGCAGCCACACGCGCTCACTGCGAGACACGCTGTTGCCATCTGGCTGCCGTGCAGTTGCCAGCGTTCCTCTGGCTGTCCACTGCGCGGCCTACCATCCGCCCTCATTATTTTACTCATGGAGGTAAGAATAAGGGGAGATGGCGCTACGTATACCAGCCGTACTACGTTTTGAAGCCATGGGGGCGTGGCTCGCTGCCATGACACTCTGACCAAAACATTGCCAGTGTGCTATAGCGCTGCGTGTATTACAGTCGCTAATTGCACCATATACGCATGTAACGTCATCAGATTGGTTGTTTCAAAGTTTTTGTTTAAAATAAAATCTCGTAAAGGCGAAATTCCGCGTTTCTTCTGATTAAAAATAGTTTTTAATGTAATATTACGAATAGCTAGCCTTCAATGTAAACGATACAACTTTGTTAATTCAGTAATAAACGTGTATCACAAACTAAATAATATAAACTGAAAACTAAGTTAGCTATACCATCCCTCAAAAGCCCCATAAATACATCTTGTTTGTAATACGTACTGGGACATTTCAGTTACGTTACACTACTGGGAAACACTGTTCATTACCACCAATATTTACTGAAATACGGGACATAGAATGGCAAATCTACACAGTGTCCTGTTTAGGCCTATAATTTACGCCAGTTAATGTAGTGTTAGCTTTTAATTTGGTACATGATGAAGACAAAGTGAGTTACTCAACACTTCGATTATAGACGATACGTACGTATTATACTGAAACGTGAACTTGAAAACTAAGAATGTAATTCTTTGAATTAACATACCTTTTGCAAATGTTTTGGGTGCGTAGGGAAAACTGATGGTACAGCATTTTCTCGGAGCCTTACTGTTGAAATGGAAGTTCGGTCTATGTCCTCTTCTCGGAAATGCTGAGAACATATAGTGCTCCATTTAGACGCGCGCCAATTCTTCCTCCTCACGGCATTCTCCCACAGAGCTTTCCGACTTTCATTTTTAGGAAATGTAAAATCATACAGGAGAAAAACACGCTATAGTACAAGTACCGATGTAGCACACGTTCATTCACAATGAAGTTGTAAAATCACACTTAACGAGACAACTTACATATGAAATGTTATTCCCTTCGATTTCGCATCACAATCAGAACGATTCGTACACCCGAACACCACACAAGTCACCATAATAGCGCAAAGTCCTTCCAAAAGCGAGCGACAAGCCTATGCACACAAGCTTACAGCAGCAATGTATTGGTCGGATTTAGATGGCTACCCTCAGCTTCACATAGCTTCACAGCTGTGACGTCACGGCGTCTCCCTCTATTCTTACCGCCATGGTTTTACTGGCTGCCGCAGCCCGGCTGTATGAGGTTGTCGATCTTGTAAGACGCAGCTGGCAATCCAAACGCTTGCCTTGCCGCCTGCCTCAGCCAGCCGTGTCATGTGCCGGCGCGGCGTGCCGGCCCACTTGAATGGTCACAGCGAGCGACACGGCTCACAACGGAGCCGCCGAGCTGGTACAGCCTGGTGTATGGCATAATAACTCACAAGCGGAATGGAGTGACGCAGTAGTGCAAGATGATGCGCTAGTACAGTGATTTTGAAGTACAGGATAAACATCCTGGAACCTATACCTATCCAGCGTACAGAACAGGATAAATATCCTGTTCTTCGAAATCACCCGCTATTGCAGCTATACCATTACACAGCCGGAGCAAGTATTTTTTTTTTTTTGTGCAGGCACAACACGCCGGGGGTGCTAGCAGGCAACAGCGGCGGTTTGCACATGAATGGCCCGTACCGCTCGTTTTGGTATTTTTATTTATTTATTTATTTATTACACATTTAAAGACTTCTTACCACATATTTTAAAGCAGGTCGTACATATTACAGTTTTCGTTTGTCATCCTGCTTCTAGTTCTTTTCTTTGTTTTTTTATCCGCAACTTTTAACACGGAATAAGTACTTTTAAAAAGCGAATTTTTTACAGTCCGCAGCTCGTGGTCGTGCGGTAGTGTTCTCGATTCCCGGCGGGGTCAGGGTTTTTCTCTGCCTAGTGATGACTGGGTGTTGTGTGACGTCGTTAGGTTTGAGTAGTTCTAAGTTCTAGGGGACTGATGACCATAGATGTTAAGTCCCATAGTGCTCAGAGCTGTTTGAACCATTTGAAATCTTTTAGGTTTAAATGTAAATAAAATTATGTTTTTTCAGAAGAATGCAGAATGATAATAGGATAGAGGAGGTATCTGTTAGTGCCATCGCCAATTGTGACTGGCAGTGAATTCCTCAGACTCGTTTCTATGACTGTTGAGCAACTGTCACAACAAAACCGTTTATAGTTAGTTAGAGAAGTTGTATTGTTAATTCTATGTATTAACATTAAGTATTCTTCCATGCACAATACTGGGTGCTTCTTTGGCCAGATTGCCAGCACTTTACACTACATACACTCTAGTAGTCGCTATCCTTTACCATTATTTGACGGATGCGTACAATTTGTCAGTGCATTTTGTCATGTTATATCTAATTCACAATTGTAGCTCTCTTATTCACTGTTAGCTCATCTTTCTCCTCCATTCATTCTCGTCAGAGTCACAGCTGTCGCTGTCACTTTGGGTATCGCCTTCCACCCTCTCGAGATTTTTGTTAGATTCCATGTAGGCATGTCTGCTATGTTGTGTCCGTAGGAACACTTCACATGTTTTTGAAATATCGCTGTTAATGCATTTAATTGTGTCCATTGTTCTTGGTCTCTTATTTCTGTGTGTTTGCCTGTTTTCGTGTAGTCTATGTGTAGTGTACGTCTGTTGTTCCAGTACTACAAGCAGAAGAACACAATATGTTCTGTGGTACCTTCTTGCCCCATAAGCATGTAGGTGTCTGCCTCAGACTCACCTGGTGTACATGCATGGGGTTAGGGCCCGTTCCTAATTAAAAAATGTGCCATACTGCGGCTGGAATCGACATGTTTCATTCTCAATCACTCCCTTATGTCAGGGAACAAGCCGTACTATCTACGTCCCTTATCAATTACACCCCACTCACCTTGCCATGTATCCAAACAAAAAAATGGTTCAAATAGCTCTGAGCACTATGGGACTTCTGTGGTCATCAGTCCCCTAGAACTTAGAACTAACTAAACCTAACTAACCTAAGGACATAACACAGATCCATGCCCGAGCAGGATTCGAACCTGCGACCGTAGCGGTCACGCGGTTCCAGACTGAAGCGCCTAGAACTGCACGGCCACACCGGCCGGTTGTATCCAAACGTCAACAGTCGGCCGGAGTGGCCGTGCGGTTCTAGGCGCTACAGTCTGGAGCCGAGCGACCGCTACGATCGCACGTTCGAATCCTGCCTCGGGCATGGATCTGTGTGATGTCCGTAGGTTAGTTAGGTTTACTTACAAGGCAACCTCCCCATCGCACCCCCCTCAGATTTAGTTATAAGTTGGCACAGTGGATAGGCCTTGAAAAACTTAACACAGATCAATCGAGAAAACAAGAAGAAGTTGTGTGGAACTATGAAAAAAGTAAGTAAAATATACAAAGTGAGTAGTCCATGTGCAAGATAGGCCACATCAAGGACAATCTGAGCGTAAGAGTGCCGTGGTCCCGTGGTTAGCGTGAGCCGCTGTGATATTAGAGGTCCTTGGTTCAAGTCTTCCTTCGAGTGAAAATTTTACTTTCTTTATTTTCGCAAAGTTATGATCTGTCCGTTCGTTCACTGACGTCTCTGTTCACTGTAATAAGTTTAGCGCCTGTGTTTTGCTACCGCACCGCAAAACCGTGCGATTGTTATTGAAGTCGCGAGCTATATTTGCTGGATTCATATTGCCCACAGAATACATCTCACGTATTTAATGCACTCTCGTCGGAAGTAGTGAACAGTCAACTGCCAGCCAGGGAGCCTCGTTAGCAGGAACACTCTCTCTTCCGTGCGCTGTAGTCGACTGACGTCGTGTGTTTCGATGTTTGTTTAGGTTTGGCGTCCCCATGCTACGGCGCAGTTACCTCGCATCGGACGGACGGACAGATAGTAACTGTCTGAAAATAAAAAATTGAACCTTTCAGTCAATGGACGACTTGAACCAAGGACCTCTCGCTCCGCAGCCGCTCACGCTAACCACGGGACCACGGCGCTCTAGAGCTCACGTTCTCCTTCATGTTGCATATGTTGCGCATTGACTACTCAGTTTGTATATTTTGCTTATTTTTTCATAGTTCCACACAATTTCTTCCTGTTTTCTCGATTGATCTGGATTCAGTTTTTCAAGGACTATCCACTGTGCCAACTTATAACTAAATCTGAGGGGGGTGCGATGGGGAGGTTCCCTTGTTATATCTAAGTTCTAGGCGACTGATGCCCTCAGAAGTTAAGTCGCATAGTGCTCAGAGCCATTTGAACCAAACGCCAACCTTTAAAGTGACTTGTCTTTATCACTACACTACTTATTACGTATACCTTATCTAGTCTCTGTAACGAGTATGCATCGATTTAGGTGATGCCAAAGGCTGCTGATAGCTTAAGTAGGACACTTTCTTGCCTCGTCTGATGCTTAGTTGGTGACCAGGTTCAGTTTGCGTGCCGACGTGCTAGCTGCAAAGCTGAGTACTAATCCAAAGAGCGCACAGTAGTATGTCAATGTGACTGGTGCAGGTAGTGTGTGCTGTTTTCAATTTAGCCTCGCCAGTAGTATTTTTTCTGCTTCGTTTCTGTTGTTAGCATTGTGTGTTCGTGAAAATTCAGTTTCTCGTCTATATGTAACTCAAGACAGCGTGTTACATACGTTCGTATTATGTTTGCGTCCCTTATTTAAACTGATGCATCCCTTTGGAGTTATCCTTTCAAGTAATGTGTGTGTTGTTTAGTTTTCGGCTATCCTGAGTCTGTTGCTGTTATACTACTGCGTAATTGTTTGTAGTATGGTCCTGGGATGAGCGATTTATGTTCGAAGCATATATTCGTGAGGTTCAGAGTGTTCTAGGTCACGCACTTATATTTTTGGATGAAACAAAAAAAACAAAGCTTTACAGTACGTCGAATGTTAAGCAGCCCTTGGAGCAGAGAATTAAAAGTACAAAAATACAGTTGTCTTGGCCTGGATAATCTGAGTAAAATATCGTTCTTCGTTCCAAACGGGTTTACGTGAATTTCGTTAGATTTTAACATTTATAAATCACGTTTGCACGGTGTACGTTTAGCTCGCGGGCTATCCGGTATTCATGAAGCCCTGTCGCGCCTCTACAGGGTGTACATCTGTGCAAAACTAAAAGTCCCACGGAAGGCCATGGGCGTCGGCGCAGCGCGCTTTGTCTGTGAAATATGGCGTGGGTGCGCCGCGCCGCAGCTGCGATTTATCGCCCGGCGAACAACAACATTTAATTTCGGGGGCGCGCGGCGTCACCGTTTAGCCGCGCCAGCCGTTAATTCGCCCGCACCGCTGGCGGACCCGCTGTTATTGTTAATTTTGCTCCGGCTTGTGCTCTCCCAACCGGCCGTGAGTTATGTCCGCCCGGTATACAGTCGGCCCGACTCGTTAGGCGCATAGCGTGAAGTCTGCACTGCCGAATGTGTCAGCTTCCGGCAGCAGCGACGATACTAGCTGACGAGTGCCGTGGTGCCGTCACCACCAGAGACAACCCCATACCGTTACATGTGATGAAGTGGTCTGGTGGTCTTCGAAATACACGTTGTAATTGTAACCATCTCTTTGTTGCGACAAATAGACGAGCAATTTTGGGAGGGGCGTTCAGTAACTAATGCAAACTTCTTTTTTCTGAAAGCAGGTAGATCTCATTCAGGATTCTAATGAACCATAATATTCGCCACTCTTTTGGCTATAAAAAACTCTATTTTTCAACATAATCTCCGTCTGACGAGTGCTATGGTGCCGTCACCACCAGAGACAATACCATACCGTTACAAGTAATGAAGTGGTCTGGTCGTCTTCGAAATACACGTTGTAATTGTAACCATCTCTTTGTTACGACAAATAGACGAGCAATTTTGGGAGGGGCGTTCAATAACTAATGCAACATTCTTTTTTCTGAAAGCAGGTAGATGTCATTCAGGATTCTAATGAACCATATTATTCGCCACTCTTTTAGCTAAAAAAGCCCTATTTTTCAACATAATCTCCGTCTGACGAGTGCTTTGGTGCTGTCACCACTAGAGGCAATCACATACCGTTACATGTGATGAGGTGGTGTGGAAGTCTTCGAAATACGCGTTATAATTGTAACCATCTCTTTGTTATGACAAATAGACGAGCAATTTTGGGAGGGGCGTTCAATAACTAATGCAACATTCTTTTTTCTGAAAGCAGGTAGATCTCATTCAGGATTCTAATGAACCATATTACTCCCCACTCTTTTCGTTAAAAAAAGCCCTATTTTTCAACATAATCTCCGTTCAAAGTGACGGCCTTATGCTGTCTTACTGGGAGGCCTGGTATGTACGCACGGTACCGCTCTACTAATCGACGTCAGAGTCAACGCCTTGCTGCTTCTATAACCTCGCCACTATCCACGTACTGCTTTCCACGGAGTGCATCCTTCATTGGGCCAGACAGACGGAAGTTGAAAGGTGCGAGATCCGGACTGTAGGGTGGATGAGGAAAAAAAATCCAATGAAGTTTCTTGAGCTTGTATCGGGTGCACAGACTTACGTGAGACCTCTAGTTGGCATCAAGAAGGAGACGTTCGTTTTTACGCATCGAATGAGAGTGTCCTCACGTTCTAGCTTTGCAGGAGTTAGCAGGTGTGTGCGGCCGGCCGCCACGCGGGAAACTGGACACGTTTGCACCACCTTGCTGCGATGATGACAGATGCCTCGCCCAACGACTCACTGTGCTTTTGTTCACTGCCAGGTCTCCCCAGATATTCTGCAAGCGCCTGTGAGTATCTGCAAAGTTTTCGTTTTCCGCCAGATGAAACTCGGTGACAGCTCTTCTTCGAACGCACCTCCAATACAGACGCCATTCTGAAGCCAATGTGTAGCGCTACCACCTATCGGAATTTCATGAAACTACAGGAACTGAAGCGAAATTTCCGACATCCCACAACAAATTCCGCATATTTTCAACCAAAATTATCCGATAAAAATATTTTGCGTTACTTATTGAACGCCCCTCATAATACATTATATAGCAGACTAAAATACGGAAAAGATATACCAGGTTTCTACACCAGGAATACTATTGCCGACATTGTGTTCAACAGTAAAGATTGATTCAACATTTCGTGTGCAATTTATAAGATTTCCAGCAATTTGTGTGGCAAAGTATACGTGGGTCAATTCAAGAAAGAAGTGCCGAAAGTGACAAAAGAGGGGTGGAATGTTTGATAACATGTCTGGGGCTGACTTGGAGACTGGTGCGTATTCATGCAAAAGCTGTCTGGTCAGGTTCGTCGGGCAGCGACGCCAGACATTCAGTTGGGAGCTAACAAAAAGTGCCGTAACTCTATCTGACACATGGAATAAGTCCACTCCACCACGCTCCCGTGGGAGGGCAAGGGAGGAATACTGAACTTTAAATAACATCCCGCTAAAGATGAAAGATCCCATCGCCATCAACATACGACGTGCGAAGGTACTCGGAACCGAGGACACTTGTTCCATATAGGAGATGCGTGAGGCGTGGTACGCGCACGCTTTACAATGTCGAGGGATCTAAGCCGGTGATCCACAAGACCAGCCCTGATCGTTTGGAGGAGACGTCTACTGTTGGTTGCCGCTGCATGACGGAGGTCGTTCATAAAATCAGTGACCAAACAGCGGACGCTGCTGGCTACACTTAGAGAAGCGACATATCGCTCAGGCAGACCCTCACCAATGAGCAGAACCTTCCATTTGGAAATGTTAAGAAGACTGCCCAATGCCTCCCCACTTGTCGCCAGCCAAGTCAGAGCCGCGCGAATATCGTCTTCATTGCGGTGGAGAACTAGATCGTCAGCATAGGCTGCACAACAGGAGCGGTAACCATGCAATGTCAGGCCCACCACGTGTTGGCGAAGCCCCTGGAGTAGGGGCTCTAAGGCCAAACCATACAGTATCGTGGAAAGTGGCAACCCTATCGGATAGAGCGCTCGATCGCCAGAGGCACTGTGAGGCGAGCATTACAGAGTATCCTTGACATCGCGCCGTTCAAGAGCCGTATTACCACTAGTACTATAAGAGCAGGAAAACCCATGTGTTGGAGGACCAATTTCAGAAAAGTATGGACGGCACGGTCGATTGACTACTGAAGTCAAGCGATGCTAATGCGCCAAGTAAATGTTGCGACCGAGCGAGCGTGATCACGTCCCTGTAACGGCAAAGGGCCGATGTTGTTGGCACCACCCAGCGTCTGATAAAGGGAGGTGACGTATCTTGCTGCCTTCTTGAGTCCTGGGCCAACAAACACGTAAAAATTTTCATGTCACTGTTGAGCAGAGTGATGGGCCGGTAATCACAGATCTGTGATCGCCCATGTGGCTTAGGGACCAGGGTGATGACCCCATCAAGGGAGGTGGCTGGGATCTTCTTTGTGGGTGACATCACTTCGCGACAGGTGGACTTCCAAGTAGGTACCAAAAGATAGCTAAAACATTGTAAAATTCTAGGGGGAGGCCGTCAGATCCAGGGGACTTGTCGGCCGCTTCCACCTTGATACCATCTAGGACACCATCGGAGGTCACTTGTTACTGAAGTTCTTGAGCCACATGATCTGGAATGGTGTTGACAGTCAGTGCTGCCATTAGGGTCGGGGAATCTACATCTACATCTACATTTATACTCCGCAAGCCACCCAATGGTGTGTTGCGGAGGACACTTTACGTGCCACCGTCATTACCTCCCTTTCCTGTTCCAGTCGCGTATGGTTCGCGGGAAGAACGACTGCCGGAAAGCCTCCGTGCGAGCTCGAATCTCTCTAATTTTACATTCGTGATCTCCTCGGGAGGCATAAGTAGGGGGAAGCAATATATTCGATACCTCATCCAGAAGCGCACCCTCTTGAAAACTGGACAGCAAGTTACACCGCGGTGCAGAGCGCCTCTCTTGCAGAGTCTGCCACTTGAGTTTGCTAAATATATCCGTAACGCTATCACGCTTACAAATAACCCTGTGACGAAACGCGCCGCTCTTCTTTGAATCTTCTCTATCTCCTCTGCCAACCCGACCTGGTACGGATCCCACACTGATGAGCAATACTCAACTATAGGTCGAACGGGTGTTTTGTAAGCCACTTCCTTTGTTGATGGACTACACTTTCTAAGGACTATTCCAGTGAATCTCAACCTAGCACCCGCCTTACCAACAATTAATTTTATATGATCATTCCACTTCAAATCGTTCCGCACGCATACTCCCAGATATTTTACAGAAGTAACTGCTACCAGTGTTTGTTCCGCTGTCATATAATCATACAATAAAGGATCCTTCTTTCTATGTATTCGCCATACATTACATTTGTCTATGTTAAGGGTCAGTTGCCACTCCCTGCACCAAGTGTCTATCCGCTGCAGATCTTCCTGCAATTCGCTGCAATTTTCTAATGCTCCAACTTCTCTGTATACTACAGCGTCATCCTCGAAAAGCCACATGGAACTTCCGACACTATCTACTAGGTCATTTACATATATTGTGAAAAGCAATGGTCCCATAACACTCCCCTGTGGCACGCCAGAGGTTACTTTAACGTCTGTAGACGTCTCTCCATTGAGAACGACATGCTGTGTTCTGTTTGCTAAAAACACAGCTGGTATGATATTCCGTAGGCTCTTACTCTGTTTATCAGGCGACAGTGCGGAACTGTATCGAACGCCTTCTGGAAATCAAGGAAAATGGCATCTACCTGGGAGCCTGTATCTAATATTTTCAAAGTCTAATGAACAAATAAAGCGAGTCGGGTCTCATACGATCGCTGTTTCCGGAATCCATGTTGATTCCTACGGAGTAGATTCTGGGTTTCCAGAAATGACGTGATACGCGAGCAAAAAAAAAAAATTTTCTAAAATTCTACAACAGATCGATGTCAGAGATACAGTTCTGTGCATCTGCTCGACGACCCTTCTTGAAGACTGGGACTACCTGTGCTCTTTTCCTATCATTTGGAACCTTCCGTTCCTCTAGAGACTTGCGGTACTGGCTGTTAGAAGGGGGGCAAGTTCTTTCACGTACTTTGTGTAGAACCGAATTGGTATCTCGTCAGGTCCAGTGGACTTTCCTCTGTTGAGTGATTTCAGTTGCTTTTCTATTCCTTGGACACTTATTTCGATGTTAGCCATTTTTTTCGTTTGTGCGAGGATTTAGAGAAGGGACTGCAGTGCCGTCTTCCTGTGTGAAACAGCTTTGGAATAAGGTGTTTAATATTTCAGTTTTACGCTTGTCATCCTCTGTTTCAATGCCATCATCATCCCAGAGTGTCTGGATATGCTATTTCGAGCCACTTACTGATTTAACGTAAGCCCAGAGCTTCCTAAGATTTTCTGTCAAGTCGGTACATAGAATTTTACTTTCGAATTCACTGAACGCTTCACGCATAGCCCTCCTTACGCTAACTTTGGCATCGTTTAGCTTCTGTTTGTCTGAGAGGTTTTGGCTGCGTTTAAACTTGCAGTGAAGCTCTCTTTGCTTTCGCAGTAGTTTCCTAACTTTGTTGTTGAACCACGGTGGGTTTTTCCCGTCCCTCACAGTTTTACTCGGCACGTACGCATTTTACGATTCCCTTGAACTTTGTCTATAAACACTCAACATTGGCAGTGTCGGAACAGAAATTTTCGTTTTGATCTGTTAGGTAGTCTGAAATCTGCCTTCTATTACTCTTGCTAAGCAGATAATCCTTCCCCCGTTTCTTTGTATTCCTACATACTTCCATATTCAGGGATGCTGCAACGGCCTTATGGTCACTGTTCTGCCCTTACTGTGTCGAAAAGTTCGGGTGTGGGATGTGAGCGTACAGCCGGCGGAAATGAGAATAGAAAGTATGACCAATGGCGCGTTGAATAGTGTATCGTCGTCTTTCCGCATCGTGGATGAGAGCTCGACGACGACGTCGGCGTTATATGAGCACGTGAGACATCGACGGCGTTTCGTGAGGCATATGGCCAGGGGTGCAGGATCTGTCAAGGGCCCCTTCCAAGCGTCGTCACATGAGTGAAGTGATCTGAGTTTTAGCACAATGCACTATCGTCTGACGGACAGGAGAGAATGCCATCGAAGTGCAGTCACGAAGCACCGCGTAATAAAAGTCCATGGTGCTCGCTTGTCAAGCTTTGAAGTCTTTGCCATATCCCATCAGTGCCCTGCATAGAGCTGGTTTCGCGCAGGATAGCCACCAGAATAATGTGGATGTGTATGTTGGGCGACGTTGACGACAGAGGGCCCACGCATCCTCAACGATCCGTCTGCAATAGGGGACAGTCAGGAGGGAAATGTTTAAGGGGCTCCGGAACGCCCTATACTTGCAATGTTAAAATAACGCTTATAAATTACATCTTTCCTCACAAAGTATTTGAGGTAGGAAGTTGAACTTTTTACAGATTATTTATTGGAATATGGGCTACAACTTAACACAGGGATTTTACAAAATTTTAGTTCAGTTATTAAAGATGATTTTTTTTCAATTGTAATGAAAATTCACAACATTTTTTTGCCATTTTTTATTTATATATTCAAAAATATACAGTTTTTTGGAAAAAGGCTGTGTTAAATTATGCAGAAGGTACTGTATAACATTTACTGAAAGTTTGAAACAAACATGTTTGCAAGATCCTTAGAAAACATGTAATTAGTATGAGAAAATAAAAGTTTTGGGAATCGAGCCACAAAGATTGGATTAACTTTTTAGTGCATTCCAGGTCCATAGGATGGATTATCTTCATCCTCTGCAAACTCCTCCTGCAGCTTCCTCTTGTTCCTCCTCCTGTTTACTCTTGCTTGTATTTCTAGACTCTTTACAGCCCTGTCTGCAGCCCGAAGGCGTTCCTTGTCTAAAGCAAGCATCGCTCGTACCATGTTAGAATGTTATTATTTACAGTAATAACACATACCTTTGGCTTTCCAACATTTCTCCTTTTCTTAAAAGCCTTCAGAGGATTTCTAATAACTTTACTTTTACTCATTATTATACTTCAACAAAACAGAGACTCAAGAAACAGAATTAATTACGAATATTTTCGAGATAACGACAGAGTAAATAAACATGAAACAATCGACAATCACACCAGCGATATATATTGAACCATCACAGTTTAGCCACAACACATACTTTATCTCACATCACTAAAATGTACTTGATGAACACGGACGTTAATAATAACACCATTTGACATCAGTTTAACAGCGCCACAGTGGATCACGCCCATGTAGAACACATTTCAAAAAAAAATTTAAAAATAGTTGTAGTCTTCGGAATTGAATAAATTATATATCTATTAAAAGGTAATAGTCTACAGATTCAGAAAACGCAAAAAAGTAAAAATTGAACTTTTCATGATTTTGAGCCTTTCCGGAGCCCCTTAACTTCCACAGGCCACGGCTGTGCCACACCTGTTGGCGAGCGAGGACGACATCGCAGATGTAGGCGTCGTGGTCAGAGAAAACCAGAGGCCATACTTCGGCGTTTCGAGTTTCGGCAGCAAGTGAGTGTGTGAGGTATATACGGTCGAGGGAGCTGGACGAATGCTCCTTATAGTATGTGAAACCTGAGCAGGTGCCATGAACCTTTGTCCATGTGTCAACAAGCTGAAATCTGTCGATGATGACAGAGAGGACAGCACATGGGGAAGGATGTGGAAGTTGGTCATCAGGCCCTTGTGCGGAGTTGAAATCGCCACCGAGGACCATTTCATCCAGAGGACCCTCGAAAAGCGGCGTTACCTCGTCAGCAAAGAAAGCGTGTCAGTTATGACGTCGACTGGAGCCGGACGGCGCATATACATTGAGCATGCGGACGCCGAACAGCGTGAGAGCCATACCTCTAGCATCAGGAAGGTATACTACATCTTCAGCAGGAGGTCCAGAACGGAGGAGGATGGCTACTCCACTACTGTTGTCAGAAGCATGGGAGATATGTGCCGCGTAGCCACTGGGGCGTAGAAATCAGTGATGAACACTTCTTGGAGGAGGGCAGCAGCATGAACGGTCTCTGGGAACAGTGCCAGTTTGTGGGAATCCCGAATGGTGGCCAGATTCATCGTCATGATGCGGTAGCGTTGTGGGCGTGCTCCCACCATTGGCACAGATATTCCGGCTCAGATGTCCAACTGGCGTGTAACATCCGGCGCAGCCACTGTAGCAGCAATCACTGGGTGGAAGGTGGGTCAGGTACCTCCAAGGTACAGTGCCTGTTGGGAAGGCCACCATCTCGATCTGCTCCATCATCGACATCATCAGCCCAGGAGGCTGGAACAGGTGGCAAGCTACTGACGCACTCATCGAGGGCGAGTTGTGTTGACGCTGCTGTAGCGGGGTCCAGGGACTCTCCCTCCGTGGGATCCATCGTTGTCGGATGGGAACAATAGCGTTCATTGACGTAGTTACTGATACGTGAAAATTAAAACCGATGAGAAAGAAGAGATATAATTTGGATCAAGAATACATTGAGGAGAGATAACTACCTCCGTATTAAACTTGGTGGCAGATTAAAACTGTGTGCCGGACCGAGACTCGAACTCGGGACCTTTCGTGGGCAAGTGCTAGAGCAAATGGTAGAGCACTTGCCCGCGAAAGGCAAAGGCCCCGAGTTCGAGTTCGGCCCGGCACACAGTTTTAATCTGCCAGCAAGTTTCATATGACCGCATATTCCGCCGCAGAGTGAAAATCTCATTCTGGATACAACTGTCACATTTTCCCCCTGAAAACTTGAATAATATTAGTGAGGAACAGGGTGAGCACTTTCAAGTGGTAGAAAGACGGTATCAGGGCACTGGACACCAATATGAAGTCATACTACTGCCGGTTAATTCACCGAGATGTACAAGAGGCAAGTTATGGAAGAAAAATCTATATTAGCTACTTTGAGAACATGGAGAAGAAGTACAAGCCAATGGACACGAAAATCGACTTTAATAAAGAGTTGTTTTCATGTTTATATGTCAATTAAGCTTTTCTCTTCATAACGAAATCATATTGTGGGGAAACTGTGCGTGGCATGAACACCAAGAAAAACTAGTTCAGGTATGCAGCTCCCAAAGGACCATGAGATTAAGCTGTTACCAAATACAGAGGAATTAAAATATTTGCTTGCTGTATTGTATAGTTTACAATAAGCATTATATCTAGTAAATAATATGTGTGTTCTTATCTCACCTGCAAACAGAATAGTAGGGTAATAATGTGGGTTGTATAGTGGTCCATTATTGACGACTAGCGTGATCGGTCAAGCGCTGTACCGCGCTTTGCACGACGCCATTCAGACACACATGTGTTCCATGTTTGATGTCTTCAAGGCGTTGCCTTTTATTGGTGGAAGTTACACTTCATCCGCTTATTTATTCAACGAAAATATTTACATGTTATGAGTCAAAGTTTTCCTAAAATTTTTTGAAGTTTATCAGGTAAAATTCGGAGATCAATAAGCTACGTCACTGGTTCCCAACCTTCATGAGACCAGCCAAAGCCTGCAACAATGTTAAGCAACTAACTCAACTTTGTGTTGTTAAAAATTTTACATTCCTGTTTTGAAAATGACGAAAGACAACGTTTAGTTAACGTTCAATCAAATATGATTCGGTTGCACTGGAACCAAGATATGAGTCACTTAGACGGTTGATATTTCTTTATTTCCCCCAATCCTTTTTATATTCGGTTTGGTCTCAGCCACTGACTGTCATAAGTCATGATTCAAGCTCATTCGCCTCTTTGCTTTTGTTTTCATCGCTACCTCATTGAGATATGCAGTGTCTCAACTGCAAGTTGTGTTAGATAGAATCAGTATTCTTAAGACTAATTCCGGTAATAAGCGATACTGTCCACAACTATTTCCCCAAAATGAGCGGTTCTATCAGAACCTATTCTCAGTTTGTTGTCTTCAGAGTCCAACAAATTATTGCTCGAGTTTCACTATATGATAATACCGAGCAAGTCGTTTACAACTAAATTTGAACTCAAGTATTTTCCAGGACATTGCAAAACAAGACACACATACTTACTAATAGATTTTATTTCTTGTAATAAAAGCACATTTAATTCATATCTTAACGCACATTGTTGACGTGAGTCGTTATTGACAGTTCTGGAAGCATCGAAAAGTAATCGCATTCAGCCCAGTACTGCTTAAGCTCCAAGCTGCGAACACAGCGCCTTTACTTTGTGCTATAAAACTATTTTCCAAATTGCCTGCAAGCGCAGCTTCAGCGTATTTACAAAGAAATTCACAGAGCTTTCCGCTTTGTGAACAAATAATGTTATTTTAATTGGGTGGAGGAGCCTAAGCTGACTACCGAAACAGTGATCGCTACGTGAGGTGATGTCTCTGTCACACCACTAGATGCAATGCGTTTCAATTGGCCACTACTGGTTTTACCCCTCAGAAATTATTTTTTCCCCAATCACACCTAAGGAGATGGTTTCCAGCAGTTGGATATCAGTGGGCTAGGTCGATGGATGCCCGATAAAGTCTTCCAATATTAAGTGTATGACTTTTGATGATTAAAGTAGTATGAAATTTATTTTAGAAATATCGAAAACGAGGCTTATTGTTATTGGGTTATTTTCTGCATAATTCAGAAAATAGTCATGTGAATAAACAAAATGTCGTTTGTAACGGCGAACACCACATGCCTTGTCTCATCAGTGGCTGAAACAGAGAAAGGGATTCAAGTGATCCCGTGATTACGCCGTGCAGGCACAGAAAGTGTTTGACGAGCAAACGAGATTTCATCGGACGCTGCAATTTGCTTTTCGAATCAGCCACTTGACAAACGGCCTTTGCAAAAATAACAAACAGGAACAACGGCAGTTCTGTACGCTTGACAGTAATTAAAAACACGAGCGCCCTTTAAATTACACTCGAGACACGTGGCATCGGATGTCCAGTGCAGATATTGCGCAAACTGCGAGGAAAACGACACATAAAACACTGGCTTGTGGTAGTGGAAACTTGCTAACAACGGCTACAGCAGAATGGGGTAATTCTGAAGAGCTTCTGTGACGCATTTTTTGTATACTACGTCATACAGATAGACGTGAACACGTGTTTGCTGAAAAAAGTAAAACAGGGAGCCTACAGGCTGTAGCATATATTTATTTGGTTATTACAAAGTTTAACGTGTATTTACACCAGCATAGCTTCTAATTAACTGTTCTTCACATGTTTCCATCAATTACTTAAAAGCCAATTTCCTTACTGCCATCTTTTTTTTCCAGAACCTTCGAAAAAGCATTGCACTCAAGAGTAGTCTCACAATTAAGTGGAAAGAATTTACTTAGGATATCACACCTAGTTTTTCAGAAGGATTTCTCGACTGAAACTAATGTTAACAC
Source organism: Schistocerca cancellata (assembly GCF_023864275.1). Classification (NCBI taxonomy): domain Eukaryota; kingdom Metazoa; phylum Arthropoda; class Insecta; order Orthoptera; family Acrididae; genus Schistocerca; species Schistocerca cancellata. Next base: position 719,468,464 of record NC_064630.1, read on the forward strand.
ATTCAGTCATCAAATAGTGGTAGTTTTAAGTAAAAAAATATCGCCAGTTGGTATTTTCTGTGATCTTTCAGAATCGTTTGATTGTGTAGATCATGTTACTCTCTTCCAAAAACCAAGTTTTAAGAAATGATGGTTTCATGCAGAGCTGGTTCGAATTATACTTATCAAACAAAATGCAAAAAATTGTCCCGAAAAATTTAAACAGTGTTGGAAGGGTAGAAAATTTTTATGACTGCAGAGAAATCACACAGGTTTCAGTTTTGGGTTCACTCCTATTTCCTTATACACTGACGAAAATAAAATACAACACCAAAAAATTAATGTAGAGTATTGAAATTTGCGGAATACATTTGTCTAGCTAACATTTGTAAGTGATTAATATAGTAACATCACAGGTTAATGTAAGCACGAGATAAGCCATTGCACATGTGATGTTCTGGTACATTAATAACTGATGTAACTGTCAGAATGTTGAACGAAAGTATGCACACATGCTTGAATGGTGTCGCGTAAGTGTCGGATATCAGATTGTGGGATGGAGTTTCATGCCTGTTGCACTTGGTGAGACGGTTAATGCTGGTTGCGGATGTCGCTAGAATTGTCATCTGATGATGTCTCGACTGGAGATAGATCTGGTGGTTGAGTAGGCTAAGGCAACATGTCGACATTTTGTGGGGGATATAGGGTTAGAACAGCGGTATGCGGACGAGCAGTAGCCTGTTGGAAAACATCTTCTGCAATGCTGTACCTGAATGGCAGCAGAACGGGTTGAATCTTTAGACTGACGAAAGAAATTCGCAGTCAGCATGCGTGGGATAACCGAGCGACTGCTCTCGCTGCCATACGAAGTCGCGTCCTAGACCATAACTCCCGGTGTAGGTCCAGTGTTGTTTACCACGCAGAAAGGTTGTTTGCTGGCCCTAAACTGGCATCCTCATAACCTGTTCTAACCAACAAACGGTCATCACTGGCACCAAGACAGAACCAGCTTTCGTCAGAAAACACAACGCACCCCACTCCGCCTTTTCGATGAGTTTTCGCGTAACACCACTAAAGTCGAAAATGGCGTGGAATTAGGACTAGGAATTCCACCTTATGCATCACACCTTTTAATTTTCTGACGTCCATGCTTGCTACGAAAATGGGAAGCGGAATTCAGCCTCATGCAAGATACCTTTTCAGTTTTGTTTTACCCAGACATGTTTCAGCACTTTTTGTGCAGTCTTAAGTGGGTTATTTTTTATTTTCTTGCTGTAAAATTGTTGTTACATATTAATATTGCATGTTAATACGTAACAACAATTTTACAGTATGAAAATAAAAAAATAATCCACTGAAGATAGCACAAAAAGTGCTGATACATGTTTGGGTAAGACAAAACTGAAAAGGTCTTGCATGAGGCTGAATTCCTCTTCCCATTCTCATAGCAAGCATGGACGTAAGAACCAGAACTGCAACACCACAAGATGGTCAGCGGAATGTACGCTACAGTGCGTCTGTCTCGGAGCTGTCCTTGAAGTAACCAATATGTAAGAGTCCTTGTGTCACTGTGGTGCCAACTGCTACTCAAATTACTGCTGCAAATGCAGTACGATGAGCCAGAGCCATATGCCCACCGCGATGGTCTTACCTCTCGGTAGTGCCACGTGACCGTCCAATGCGCCGTCTTCTTGCAACAGTACATTCTCGTGACCACCGCTGTCAACAATCGTGTACAGTGGCTACATTTTGGCAAGTCTTTCTGAGATATCTCAGAAGGAGCGTCCAGCTTCTCCTGGCTCTATTGCACGACCTCGTTGAAACTCAATAAGGTGTTGCTAATGGCGTAATGGCGTCATTGTCGGCTCAAAGGCATTCATAACAAACATCAACTCACCACGTCTAATTTGATAGGTAACTAACGCCCACTACTGTTGTAGTGTGTATTTAAATTAAACTGATTTGCATTCTCATATGCGACTGGCGCGAAATTTGAACAGACCTAATCTTTCAAGTGTAGAAACACGCCTACCTAATTTCGTTTATGTAGTACGACTCCTTCTTATTACAGCGATTTTTTATGTGAATTACCTTGCACTTAGTATTCAATTGGTAGAAATGGTAATTTTTGCAGGCAGTACTAGTGCTATAACAAACCCCATTAGACAGAAAGCAACAGAAGAGATGGTAAATGATATTTTCCAAAGAACTATAAAGTGGTTGCCAGATAATGGACCCTCCTTAAATTTTGAAAAAGAAACCTACTATATTCATCAGGTTACCTTCCATTCAAGAAGCTGTAGCAAAAAAATTAATAATAATAATAAATAAATAAATAAATAAAAAATAAACACACAAATAAATATTTCAAATGTGTGTGTAATCTTGTGGGACTTAACTGCTAAGGTCATTATTCCCTAAGCTTCCACACTACTTAACCTAAATTATCCTAAGGACAAACACACACACCCACGCCCGAGGGAGGACTCGAACCTCCGCCGGCACCAGCCACACAGTCCATGACTGCAGCGCCCTAGACCGCTCGGCTAAAGCTGTAGCACTCAGCGACTGTTACACTGACTTGTAAATTACAGATTGCAGCGATCAGTCGCCCTTTTTAAATTTTATTGTGCAAATCTAATTTTCTGCTAGAAGCTAGCAATTCTTAATGCACTATTATTTTTGCTCAATGCATGTAATGCATTCAATGAACTGTGGATGAAGCCCGACCAACAGGCATTACATGCATTGAGCAAAAATAACAGTGCATTAAGAACCGCTACCGTCTAGCCGAAATCTAAATCTGCACAATAAAATTTAAAAAGGACGACTGATAGCTGCAATCTATAATTTACAAATACTATATTCAGTTCTGAACAATAAATTGAGACATACCATAAACTGATGTAGCAAATTAGTAGGAGTCAGTAAATAGGGTAGAATGCTACAAAGTTTGGTGAAAACTGGAATGGAAAGAAGCATATTAGTGAGCTTCTCAAAAAATCAAGTTTAGCCACTTTTTGCTGTTGTATCACCCTTCTGACCCGTTTCGCATATTTTTTCCACTCAGAAAGGCCTTATGGAATAGTTAACTGAGGTAAGTTATCACTTAGAAAGAAAATGTTGATTGCACAAAAGCGAGCATTAAGAATAACACGTTCACGCATGAACGTCATGTAGGCAGAAGCTGAGCATATTAATTGCGCCGTCACAATAGATATACTCCCTAATGAAATTCGTCATAAATAGACCATCGCAGTTTGAGAAGAACATTGATGCCTATACCTAAACACAAGAGGGAAAAAATTGCCTTTACCACGCATTAATAAAGCTGTCAGGGGCTCCGAAAGGAGTTCAGTAGTCAGCAACAAAAAAAAAAAATTGATTATTTGCTGAATAACATAAAATGTCTGACAGCTAACAAAGCAGGTTTTAAATATAACTTAAAATGGATTTTTTCTTGGATACATCCTTCTATTAATTTGACGAATTTGTACTTGAAAATTGGCAGCCAGTTGAAAAAGGGAAAATGGGTATTAATTGAATGTGACTAAAAGAATAATGTGTTCATTAATGTCAACACTAATCATGTACACATATCCTGTTAACTGTTTCATTCCACATCATTTCGGTAAAAAATCGTTCAAACGATCTGTGGAACATGTTAGTAACTGACTAACTAGCCAAATAACTAACCATCCAAACAGAATTTTACCGATTATGAAGTACACAATGCAAATGGCTTCCATAACTGATGATGCATTGGTAAAAAGGTCCGTGGAAGCTCCTCGTTACGTTCTCAACCATTTTTTACGGAATTCCCTTTATCTTTTCTTGGACTGCAGCGTTCAACTCACCAATACTGTTGAGTTGCTGTGCAAAAACGTTGCTGTTAAAATGACGCCAGAGAATGAAATCAATGGCTGAAAGATAAGGTGATCTTGTCGACCATGGGTCATGGCCGGATCGTGAGGGTAGTCGATGTGGAAAGTGGTAATCATTACATTACGGGCCGCACGAGCTGTATCCCCTTGTTGCTAAAACCATATCGCGTTTTGAAGACAGTGTCTCTTTAGCCGTGAAATGAAACAACTGTTGGTCATGGCTGCATACCACTTGGAAGTGACATTTATGGTCCGATGATACGTGTATTAAAAAACAAAAGTGACATAACGATCCCAATCGACTGTCGGAGAGTACACCTGAGACGACCTTTCGGCCACCTACAGCCACTTCGTGAATGAAATGCGATTTCGTGTCCGAGAAATACCGGAAGTTTTGTTTATTGTCAAACCCATTCAAACGAAAGCTTGCCCCATCAGACATCACAAGATCTGTCAGAAATGCGTCATGCTGGTCAATTCTGTCCAGTAATATTGCGCAAAAATTGTACATACTCGCTTCAACTCCCAGCTGTAGGTTCTGAGCAACTTGGAGTTCGTGAGGATGAAACTTTAAATCCTGTTTCACAACCCTCTCCAAGACGTGAGAGGGATATGTAATATTCTTGGAATGGCGATGGCCAGATCGCTGCGGGCTTCGTTGCAGAGCTCGACGAACTCGTTGGATATTTTCATGCGTTTGAATTTTCTTTTCAAGTTCTTTATGCTTTCAGTTGATTACTCAACTTGCCCCATGCCATTCCTTCTTTTTTGTCGACCTGTATATTGTCCTTCTGCTGTAACACGGAAATGTCGGCCTGTTGCACGGCGCACAGTGCGTTGGACAACCGCATCACTACACACGTGACGGAACGCGACTCGACTGCCTCAATATACACCTACACCGACCAAAGTGCCGGACTGAACTGAACGGCATATGTAGGTCCGATTTGATACAGTAGATGGTGCGAGCATATGTACGTCTTATCAGGGTGGCCAATTGAAAATGTACCGTTTCCAGTAGGCAACGTCGTATGAATTATACCTGAGATTTAAATAAACTATTTTGGGTATAAAGCTGCGACATTATGAAACACTGAAAACAACATAATATCCACGTTTCGTCCATCTTAGCAGAGTTTCTTTTCACAGCGACTTGAGACTGACACTGGCCCTTATATCTGTAAATACTTTACGTTCACTGTTCTTCCTATGCTTTCCAATATATCAAGAGAGCACAGTTTTATTATCGCAACGTACAATACCAACCAAATACAAAAAAGAAACGCTTGACAGTTCTGAAAAGAAACCCAGTCAACAACAGAGACTCAAAATGTTTCTCTGTTCCACGTTTGGATTACTGCAGCCCAGTAACTTATCTTTACCTCAATAACGACTCGTAAATCGCCTCTGACATATGTAGGGAGATGAAAAATCTCAAATATCTGAATTCTGATGTTGTCGGTTACGTAGCAAAATACTACACATATAAGCAATGCTTTTTCTTTCGAGCTAGAAGTTGCTGCTAATACTTTAAAAGTGTGGAACACCATCAAAGCACCTACAACACATTCAAGTAATGAAATTGATTTCATCCACTGTATGTTTTCTTTTCACGCTACACCATTACAAACTTATTCTAGTGAGCAATCGAGATTTGAAAAGATAACATTTCTTTAGTCCTCCATCTAACGGAAACACTAGTCAGAAACATTATTAAGACAGTGTAGTTAACCGATTTACTAAATTCGAACTTATACTTGCTTAGATCTTGTATAAATGAATAGAGGATTTAGGTTTTCCATGTTAGAGGGAGAGAGAAAGAGAGAGAGAGAGAATGAGTGAGGTCATAGTAAACATTCTACAATATTCGAGATCGTCAACTAATAGTTTGCTCAATAATGACAGTTTGTTTAAGACAAATGGTTATCAGGCAGCTAATGAGACTAATTAGCTGCAGTTTATGCAACAGTAATCTTGTTCCAGATGAGCAAAGCGATGGTACTCCATCTCTGTCTGTGAGCTCATACCAAACATAATAACAGCCCACAGACATTGATATCTCAGTAAGCGTAATCAAGTGGATTCAAAGATTAGAGATCATTCCACGTTTCACCCGACAGACAGAAATTTCGCTCATGTAGAGCCCTCTCGACTTACGCAAGCGTGTGTCAAAATACACAAATAACTTTTGCAACCCCAATGAACAAAGAACCTGTATGCATTTTCAGATTGCAGTTGCATAGAAACATGCTTCTCATCTGCCTTGTTCTATTATACTCACGTGGCGCTGAGGATGTTTATGTTCTACTCTTATGAGATCAAACAAAACACCAATGCCAAGAAAGTAATGTTTTCTGCAGGTTTTTTAATGGGGTTGTGTATAAATTTCAGTCGGAAGATATTGTTAATATTGGCAGACATTTTCCTCAGTTGTTGACTTCGGTTATATTTTTATCATAAGCATAAGAACTATAAGGCAGTAGTAATACTCTTAATATTTCAGCCATTATCCTCACTTACTAACTTCAGTTATGCATAATGGAATATGGCTTTAAATATTAACAAAATTGTTACAGCCTGTCATGCAAGAAAACCCTCATCCAACAACACAGGAGAAGAAGCTATTTAAAGTTCAACAAAAACTGTAAATATTACCATTTGATTCGAAATAACATTAATGTAAACGTAAATAATAATTGTCAAGCAGCACAAAAGACCAAGTTAACAGCACAGAGATCCCGGGCAAGTAATGAAATTAGGCAATACTATGCCAAAAAACTGGAAATACACAAAAAACTGTACAGTTTACACCTGCAGATACTAATTTATCACAACAACGCTGCTGTCCTGAGGCACATGACGCATGCATGCATGTCCGATGGAACAGTGTATCGTTCTTAGTAACAAGACGCACTGCAATATCGCATTTATACGCCGACACAAGGCAGCGTCCTTCAGTTAAAATATCCTCCCCTGTAAGGGAATTACATAATGTGTGCACGAGTGCAGGTGACGCAGGAAAAAGAACGTATGGTAGTTTGGGTCTGGCTGTGAGTCGTGCACGGATAGCCGAAACGATTAAGGCGATCGCTTGTGTAAAGCAGGAGATCGGAGTTCGAGTTCCGGTCCAGCACAAATTTTCATTGTCGTCATTCTCTCTGATGGTTGTTCGTATTGGCAACTGCGAATACACTTCACGCTGTTCTGCTGTGTCTACGATTTGTGTCTACTGTTCAGTCATGTGTTGATGAGCCACTTAAGTCTCTAGATGTCGTCGTGTCGTCGCTCAGTCGAGCCAATAGTCCGATTCAGGAAAGATGGTAGTTCGTGCATCTCGTGACACGGAAAGGGACTGCAGTATTGCCGGTCCCAAACGAAAGTTGCGGCAAGAGCATAGAGTTCCTTTGCTCTAGAAGAAAGGTCATACCCTGCAAATGATGTCTTTCGCTTGCTTATGTAGCATTTGCCGCATAACACCACCACAAACGAAGACAATTCACAAGAACCGGGACAAAATTTCACTAAATAACTCGCTATGATCAGGTTTAATGACGGTATTGGCTCAGAAAAGCTCAGAACAGTGCTGAACCCTCATTGGTTGTTGGAGAATGTGTGACGTCGATGTGCTGAAAGAGCCTAAACTCGATCGCCGTCATTCGTGATTACAGTTATAGTCTTTCGGTCTTAAATGTACAGTGTGTTGAGTGCCATTAAGCGGCACGTATTGTCATAGAGCTCATTATGTGCAGATTTGTACTTTAACGCAGCTCATTGTCTATGTTGTGGCGTAGCAAGAGCCACGCCACTCGGAGGTAGCCGAAAGGCACGCTAGTAATGCAGACGGGCGTGAATTCTGGAACAGGATAACTATTGAATGGTAGCAAGAAAAAGTACGTAGCTGCTTTATACTTAACTTTTATTTTCTGATGAATACAGCGTTCTTCTTGAGACATTTATACTATAACTCTCAAAGTAGGTAAGGCTAATGGCGCCTTGCTAGGTCGTAGTCATGTGCTTAGCTGAAGGCTATTCTAACTGTCTCTCGGCAAATGAGAGGAAGGCTTCGTACGTCTAGTCGCTAGCAATGTCGTCCGTACAACTGGGGCGAGTGCTAGTCCGTCTTTCTAGACCTGCCATGTGGTGGCGCTAGGTCTGCAAGTACTGATGGCGGCGACACGCGGGTCCGACATGTACTAATGGACCGCGGCCGATTTAAGCTACCACCTAGCAAGTGTGGTGTCTGGCGGTGACACCACAGTCTATAGCTACCCTTCTGTATTTGAACAGTAACTCATTTAATTGCATAATTAATTTCACGCGTGTTCAAACAGCCTCAACAGTGGACATCTAAAGATAAGTGTGTGTTTTGCATCAATAAAGTGTTAAGTTATTTGGCTGTTACTTTAACTGACTGTTCCATTATTTCACTCGTTTGTGTGTTCGAAGCAGAACACAGCGCTCTCTGTTCTAACACTCTGGACAACCACCAGAAAATTCTCACTTTCAGGGCCTTAACGCTGCCAAGTTGCAACCTAATGGTGCAGAAAACAGTAATAAAGTACAGATTAAAATGTAAATGTCGTGTGACTAGGGCCTCCCGTTGGTTAGGCCGTTCGCCAGGTGCAAGTCTTTCGATTTGACGCCACTTCGGCGACTTGCGCATCGATGGGGATGAAATGATGATGATTAGGACAACACAACCCCCAGTCCCGGAGCGGAGAAGGTCTCCGACCCAGCCGGCAATCGAACCCGGGCCCTTAGGGTTGACATTCTGTCGTGCTGACCATTTTTTTTATGCAATAACCTTTACTGAACAAACTAACAGTATATATATACAATGCAACAGTTCAAGGTACATGTTAAACATACACAAATGACTTTTAGTTTAACAAACATATTTGAAAAACATTAAATACAACAAAATACAACACTTTTTTTGTCGATGGATAAGTGTGTTGCATCATGTGACGGGTAGACATGCCACACCCCAACTTTGAGGGGGGTCAAGGAAGACGCTGCGGTGATAACCGGCAAAAGTTTGTCCGTAAGATGGTTTTCGGGTGAGTGTGCTATGCGCGGTCACATCTTTGTACCGTAAGTCAAGGACTGTATGCGGACCACTCTAAAAGAGGTAGTCTAAAGCCTGTCCTCGAAACAAGATGAGTGTATGGTGCTGAGCAAGAGGGTAGTGAAATGTCTGGGGCAACAACAAGAAATCTGGAGTTACCGTGTTGACGGGGCACGGAGGTAAAAGCCCACGATTCGTTGGATGAGGAGCCAAACGTTCCGTTTTAGGGGACACGTAAGACGGTGCTCGTCGGTGTCTTCGATCTGACAGTCAGGTGAGAGTGAGGAGGTGGCCAGTCCTATGTGATAAAGTGGACTATTAGTCGGGAATTTGCCATAGACTAAAACATACCAGAGTGCAGACACAGACGACGGTAAAAAGGGTGCATGCACACACCCCCAAACCGTTCGCCAGTTAATGTCAGGGTGCTGTAGCACCAACGGGTCGACTGGCTGACTGGATGATAGGCCCGCACGTAGCTGAGTTCTATGAAACAATTGGCGACATGGTACAATAATGGAGAAATAGGTGCCACAGTGATCGATGGATCGGGAGAAGCTGGTCGGAGGATATCTAAGAGACTGCGTGTTAAGGACGGGACCGATCCCCGCCAGTGCCGCAACATAGTATGGACAAAGAGTGCAGAAGATCGTGCCCGCACGTTGACGAGTCCAAGGCCACTTTTTGCAGGGGGCAGTGTTAGAGTGTCGTAGCGGACTTTGAAAAGTGCCCCCAGTGACACGAAATATCCACAGGCTGATTGGATGCGGCGGCTAAGGAGTAACGGCAATGGGAGGATCTGGGGGACGTGTACCAGTTTAGATGCGACATACATGTTGACACAGGACACAAGTTGGAGTTGGTTTAAGTTACAGTGCACTTGACCGCGAACATGGTGCCGAATCGACTGCAAAAGCCGTTGGTAGGCGAGGGTCACTGTGCGGCGTGCGGAGCTATTAAATTCGATACCAAAGTAACGAAGGGTGGTATTGACTGGGAGTGGGGTCGGCACCATAACCGAGAGGTCACGCCCAATATGCATCACAGTCGACTTGAGGAGATTATGAATGCTACCAGAAATATGTCCTTACTGGCGGATCCATTGGATGGCGTCATTGAGTTCCGTGGAGGAGCAGGTGAGAAAGAGGAGGTCGTCCGCTTAAGCCTTGCAGTGAAAGTGCAGTCACGCAGAGTGAGACCCTGCAGTCTAGAGGTAAGACCAGTGATGAGGGGCTCAAGTGCAATTACGTATAGTAAAATAGACTTTGGGCATCCTTGACGCACAGAGGAAGGAGTATAGGAATCGGTCCTACAAGCCTCCCATTGACTTGTACCATCGAAATGGTTCAAATGGCTCTAAGCACTATGGGACTTAACATCTGTGGTCATCAGTCCCCTAGAACTTAGAACTACTTAAACCTAACTAACCTAAGGACATCACACACATCCATGCCCGAGGCAGGATTTGAACCTGCGACCGTAGCAGTCCCGCGGTTCCGGACTGAGCGCCTAGAACCGCTAGACCACCGCGGCCGGCTTGTACCATCGAAACCGCGGGAAGTAGTAACCGGCGAATGGCAACGACAAGCAGTAATGGGAACCCCATACGTGTCGGCACCATGAGGAGGAATAGGTGTGGAACGCAATCAAAGGCACTCATGAAATCGATGGATACCAGTGCTGCACGAAGGTGACAAACTGCCGCACGACTCAGCTACCGGGGGCAGACAGTACAGATTTAAATGAAAACTACGACCTGGTTCCCAGGAGAACGATTGGTTTAAGAAAGACTCAGACAAGTGATATTCTTATATTTCCGATTACCAATGTCCGTGGCTCCAAAATAATACGGTATCAGCAGCAACAGGATCCAGTCTGATGGGGAAAACTCCACAAGATTTCTCACTACCCATATCAACTTCTGTACTCAAATCGGCTTGAGGAAAGTGGGCTGGGCAGTATCGCGCTATTCTACGAATTTTCAGCTTACAAATGTGGTAAGTAATCGCTTTCTGTAAAGTTCACTATGGTATGTCAAATTGAAAATTATTTTCATTACGTTCTTAACAAACAATAGTAATTTGGAAGTAAGGGCTCATTTAAGTATACTGTAACCGTCACACTAGTTAAATGTGTTTTCACTTCATCGTAAGACCTTCAGCCAGTGGTCTAGTGCCACAAAGAGAACCTGCAGTGATCAAAGAATGGTGTGGATCTTCCTCACTGAGTTACTAACACATAGAGTTCTTTTCCTGTTACCATTCCGCGTCAGTTTACTTGCTATCGGCGGCCGTGCTGTTCGAGAAAAATAAAAAAAGAAATACGTCTCTTGGACTTCTGGAGCAGTGTAAATCGATCGGTGAAAAATGCATTTATTTGGTACCATATCTTGTGCGAGGGTTCGTTAAGTTAAAATAAACGAATTCTTCAACACACCTGTTCACAGGAAATTACATGTTTTTCTGTCTGCAACCCATATTTTCTAATGTGAAAGTGTACTTCATTGAATTTTAATATAAGGTTGCAAAAACAATTATTGGAGTAATGCTTGTGGCAAGTGTTTTCAAAAACACTTGATCTTGAAAAATTGTACGTGACAGTTCTGTTGCAACAAGAATGGACCCTACACTAATTCAGTCCTTAGATTTGCTCCAGTTATCTCTGTGGATGTTGAGAGCTCATTTCCTCAGATGAAAAGTGTTTTATCCGATAGGAAATTACATGAAACCAGAAAATTTAAGAAAACATTTTGGTTGTGTGCAACCAATAGACCGGTAAAGCTTTGTAAACTCATTTTTCTGCCAAGTACATTTTGTTTAAAACCTTAAAGTTACCTTGAAAATAAAATACACACTATGTACCTACGCAAAATTAGATTACTGAAGAAACCTTTACCAATCTTACAGCTTCTTATGATACCGCGGGTAACAAGAAAACTAACAAAGAAGCCGTACACAACAACTAAAGGCTACAGGTTGATGCTGTTTATTCAGAGTCTGCTGTTACTCTAAATGACAAGAAAGGTGAAGGAGACTGCGGCAGAGTGGTCTTCTCCAGGAAAGTGTGCTGGATCCATTGCTTTATAACATATCTACAGCAATGATCAGCCACTCAACCCTGGAATCCTGTCGTTCACCTACGCAGATGACGCTGCTGTTGCTGCTCAGGAGCGTCATTTGAAGAAACAGAATCCAAGCTAACATCGACAACCACTTTAAATACATTCCGGATAAAAATCAAGTGTGTGAAGTCTACATATGCAATAAGTAGGCGAGAAGTAAGCAGTCTAAAGCACTGTGTCCACCCCCAATATTTAGGATTAAATTTGGGTCGTAACTTGACCTACAAATAACAATGTAATAGGCATCAGGAACAGCCTTAACGACAAGCTGACAAACGCCAGAAGGTGACTGTGGAATGTATTGCATACTTTTCTCATTTTCAAGTGAAGTAACCTTATTTGCGATGGCTAGCAGCCACCCTCCATTCGTGGCGCTTGGGCTGGCAGTGACCCAGCGTCTGGAGACGGTGGGCGCCCCCCACCCCCCTTTCCGCCATCCCCCCCCCTCCTTCCCACAGGTCCTGCTAATTAAACCATAACGAGTTGTCGCCCGGGGCGACGCTAATCTTGTGCCGCGCGTTATTGGCCGCTTACCTGGGGCGCTGGCGCCAGTTATTAGGCGTAATCACCGTGCAAAACACTGGCGCCAGCTTCATTAAATTACCACACTCCGCCTGCCTGGCTGTCCGCGCGGCCCGGAACTCCAGGCCTCATGTCATCACTTGCAGCTGGCCCTTATTACCGGCGGTCGTCTCGCTTATTTCCTCGGGCGCTAATGCCGTAGTTAAGCTGCTGACGTTTACTGCGACGCCTTCCGTCTGCGAAATGGTGGAGGAGGTAGCGGACGTCTCGTGAACCCCGAGTACCACCGTTTAGTTTCTCACGCTGAGATTCATTAATGTAAGCTGTCATGAAGTTGTTCGACAGTAATTGGTACCTGAGTGCAATCGATGGCTCCTACCGCTTATTTAGGTGCATATCCTTCAAGAAGACCTGCGTCTGTAAACCAACTGGATACAGTATTAGTCACAGCCTTCCACGAGCACATGGTCGTTTTCGAGTGATGTAAATTGTGTAGAGCTGTAGTCCGATTAAAATTACTTGACAGATGACGTCTGTCACGTGCCGCTACAGTGTTGCCACATCGGATGCAGGCTACCGCTCAGTTATAGGCGACACAGACAGGGCGTGTCACTTCACGAATGTTGTTAACGTGTAATGCAGAGAAACGTTAGAAGAGGCCGCTGCGAAGAATGAAGGAACTACGGCACACGACGCGTGTTGTAGCACTGAATTTAAATACATATCCAAAACCCAGGCAATCATCATAGGCCACACCACCCGCTCCTTCCGTCTCCACAATTTCTACCTCACCATTTATGGTCGTCCCATCCAGCTCACCTGCACCCTGAGATACCTTGGCCTCATCCTCGACTGTCACCTCACCTGGACCCCTCACCTCCTGACCACCTAGCAGAAAGCCCATTCCCGCCTCTGCCTCCTGAAACTCCTGTCTAGCTAGACAAATCCCTCATCCATCCTATCCTCCAGTGTTGCCTGGATCTCCACCTCCACCCGCTTTTACAAGGCCCTCCAAATTCTCAAAGACGATTTGCTCCGCCTTTCCTTCCGTATCCCCTTCCCCACCTCCTCCTTTTCCTCCAACATCTCGCATCCTTTACACTGTCTACAGGCTTGATCCTCCCACCCCTTGGTCTCCTCCTTCCTCTCCACCCCCTCCCATTGCCGCACCTCCATCGCTGCATCCCTCCCTCTCTCCAACTCCACACTCTCCATCTCCTTCATCACTGCAATATCCAGCACTTTCCCCTCCCCAGATGTTGACCTTTGCTGTGACATCTACCCTTCTTTCCAGCTGTAACCTGGCCTTGTTCCCTCCCCTCCCCAGGGCCCCCCTTTCCCTCTCCCCTCCTTGTCGCAGACCGGATTTTCCTCCTTCCCTTCCCCCTGAGTCCCTGCAGCCCCTCCTCAACTGTGTCCCTCCCACATCCTTCCCTCCCCAGCCCTCTTTGACGTGCCCCTGCCCATCTCCTGTCTACCCCTCCCTCTCTTTTTCCCTTCTTCTCTTCTTCACTTCTCTCTCATCTCCATGCCCCTGGCAGATCCTGTGTTTGCTCATCATCATCAGTGTGCTATGTCAGTGTTGCGTTTGGTGCTGTTCTCCTGAGCGTCCAGAGCTGTGATTTTAATTGTGTACTGGACTTGTACATAGTATTACTATCAGTGATCGTTATGTATTACGCCGTCCATCGCTACTTTTATGCTCCAGCCATACTTTGCATTCTGTTCTTTTAATTGTCCCAGTGTGAGGTTTCTTGTGCTCAATAGATTTTTAAGGTTTTTATCTCCATTTTACAGTCGCCCCCTTTTTGTCTGTTCTCTTCCATTATGTTCCCTCTTTTTATACTTATGTAGGCCATATCTTCCCCTTTGTAATTTTAAATGTCTTCTATTGTATAATTAATGTCTTTCGGCGGAAGAGCAGCGCATATGCTACTGCCAGCCCGCCCCGAATGGGGAATTGAAGTGCAATGAAGAAAAAAAAATCCTGCTTTCATTGGTTAACTGAAGCTATCATCACACCGGCTACACGAGCTGCTGCACTGCCAACCGGTGATAAGTCCTTGTTGTCGCTTGGTTGCAAATTATAGGTGTGTGTGTGTGTGTGTGTGTGTGTGTGTGTGTGTGTGTGTGCGTGTGTGCGTGTGTGTGTGTTCTTTTGGGGTAGTTTTCATGTGTGATGAAATTCGAAATGAGAGGGCCAGACCCAGGATTCAGGATTCAAAAACATCAAGAAAGGAACCAGACGAGGAACTGGAAGTCAACTGACCAATTGCCGTGACATTTTTGCAATGGCGAACGCTTCGGGCATGACATTGAGCGGTCTGATTGGAGGAAACCAGTTACAGCTCGTGAAGCGTCAACTATCAAGTAATTTTAGTAGGATTATTGTCGTTTGTGGACATGTGACCCTTCACAGTTGACGTAAGGAATGACAATTATTGAACTATATGAAATAAAATCTTTATTAACTTCTAAACGGTTTGCGTCTGGACATTCAAACTGTATTGTTGACCGCGGGGTATGATGGGAATTAGTATGTGCAGTATAGTTTGGTTTAGCGACGAAGCCCAATTCATTTGGATGGGTTCGTCAGTAAGCAAAATTGGTGCATTTGCGGGACTGAGAATCCACATTTCGCAATCGAGAAGTCTCTTCACCGTCAATGGATGACTGTGTGGTGTGCGATGTTCAGTCACGGAAAAATCGGTGCTATATTCTTTGATGGCGCGGTGACTATCAAAAGGTACATGAAGGTTCTGGAAGATAATTTCATCCCTTTTATCCAAAGTGACCCTGATTTCGACGAGATGTGATTCATGCAAGACAGCGTTCAACCCCATCTATACAGGAGAGTTTTTGATGTCCAGGAGGAACACTTTGGGGGTCGCATGCTGGCACTAGGGTACCCAGAGCCCAATGGCATGGGCCTCGATTGGCTGCGCTATTCTCCAGATCTGAACACATGCTACTCTTCTTTGGGGCCGCATTAAAGACAGGGTGTACAGCAGTAACCCCAAAACCACTGCTGAGCTGATAACAGCCATTCAGGAAATCATCGACAGTATCGATGTTCCGCCACTTCGGCGGATCATGCAAAATTTCGCTATTCGTATGCGGCACATCATCGCCAATGATGGCAGGCATATCATACATGTCATAACCTAAATCTAAATACCTATAGTGACTTTTACAGACTGAATAAAGTGTGTGTATACTGCAGTTTGTAAGTAATTTACGTTTTATTCATATAGTTTCATAATTGTTACCCTGTGTATCAAGGCAGTAAACTAGTGTTCAGACAGAAATCGTGAAAATCAAAAATATTTTACTTGCAGCAGTTAGTTAGACCTTCCTGCTACTCCTCTACAGAGTCGCCGCTCCCACTTAACATTTGTCGTGGCGTTGTACCAACTTTCCAATACCATCGACACGGAAGGCAGCCCCCTGTGCTTCCCGCCAAATCTCTAAACTGATCTACAGCTTGTTGTCTGTGGCAAAATGTTGTCTTCATAGCCAGCCATTCATGTGAGCACAAATGAAACTCAATGGGAGCCAATTACGGGTTGCATTGTGGGTAATCAAACACTTCCCATCGAAAACGCTGCAAGAGCATCTTCACTGTCCTGCAGAGTGCGGTCGAGAATTGTCGTGACGAAAGAAACGCTTGACAGTTACATCATGTTGGCTGCATGATATCAGGCGAAATCTCTCACCACACCCTCATGCTTGGCGGGAGACACTGTTTTATAGGCATCTTTACATGCTCCCTGTGCGCTTAAAACTGAAAAGAGCGACTGGACGTGATCGACCGGCATACTAGAGACACCGACCAACACATCTGTGCAAAGTTTCATCGGATTTTCACTATCGTTTCCATTTCGCGACCGACCGAACCATACTTTCCGAGTGGCCCTCGTATATGATTGTTAACAATGGAGCTATTGTACCAGTGTATCCTGTTTAGCGGCACCACCGTTTAAGATAGGGAAGTTGGAATTGGTGCAATATTTCGGAGCGCACAAGTTACAGCCAGGTGCAGGCTAGATTGCCGGCCAGTGTGGCCGAACGGTTCTAGGCGCTTCAGTCTGGAACCGCGCGACCGCTACGGTCGCAGGTTCGAATCCTGCTTCGGGCATGGATGTTTGTGATGTCCTTAGGTTATTTAGGTTTAAGTAGTTCTAAGTTCTAGGGGACTGATGACCTCGGACGTTAAGTCCCATAGTGATCAGAGCCATTTTTTTGCAGGCCGGATTGCAGTAAGTTACCCTGACCAGCGGTTGCGAAGTGGAATAGAGGGCACAGGGGCCTCGAACCGCTCAAAAGCGTAAACTCAGCGGTTCGCATGTCGCAAACTGTAGGCAGAAGGAGCCCACTGGCGCAACTGGGGTCTGGGGCGTATGTGACTCGGTGCGATGTGTTAGCGAAACCGAGGCGCGCAGCCGAGTATAAATAGGTGTTGTTTTCTAACGATATTGATTCAAGTGTGGCAGCCCTCCTGGACGGCGGGGCGTGTCACACTACCGGCGACACACGGCAACAGTTGGTGTGACAGCGTCCCAGTCCACGGCGGGTCGTTGGTTCGACTCTCTGAGGCCGACGCGGGGTCCGCAGCCAGCCAGAGCGGGCCACTCTTCGGCTCGCTACTGCTGGCAGTTGTCTCTGCTCCCGACACATGCTGGAGACTTCCTTGACAAGGGCCACCGGTTCGGACGCCAAATCGGGGGCGGTCGTTGCCGCCGCGTTCCCAGCTACGCCAGCGGAGGAAGAAGTAGTAGGGCGGCCGACCTACGGCTCGCGGCGGAGCAGCGCGGAGTCAACGGGAACGGTGGCCGCTGAGTCGGCTGCTGGCGCAGCCATCCTGACGTAATCGGAACTCTACAGCTGGCGAACAAGGCCGGCACGACACAGCGTTGCGTTGCACAGATGGTTGGGGCAGTGGCCTCAGCATTGTGGGGCCTGTGATGCGGACCGAGGACAACGTATCACTGTAGTGGAAACGGATAAATATTTGAATAGCTTGGCCAAGTTTTAATACGGCACCTCCTGCCCCCCCCCCTCCACTACATCTGATAAGAATCTAACTGGTGTACATGAAATCTATTCCCAGGTGCCGTCAGCTGTAGAATGGAATGCCAATAGCGAAAATTTATGCTGCAGCTGGATTCGTACTAGGATTCCTGGTGTGTTAGCAGAAGAGCCAACACCGTGTAGCTAGAGGAGGCCGAAATGCACGCGTTTAAGCTCACGCAGACTGGCGTGAGGTCTGGAACAGTTATGGGAATTTATAATAGCAAATAAAGTACGTAGTTGATGTAATACTTAACTTTAATCCATAATTGGTGTACATCGCTCTTGATGATACATAAGTGCGATCTCAATTTACACTGGTAATGGCGCCTTGCTAGGTCGTAGCAAATGACGTAGCTGAAGGGTATGCTAACTATCGTCTCGGCAAATGAGAGCGTATTTGTCAGTGTAGCTTCGCTAGCAAAGTCGGCTGTACAACTGGGACGAGTGCTAGGACATCTCTCTATACCTGCCGTGTGGCGGCGCTCGGTCTGCAATCACTGACAGTGGCGACACGTGGGTCCGACGTATACTACCGGACCACGGCCGATTTAAAGGCTACCACCTAGCAAGTGTGGTGTCTGGCGGTGACACCACAATTCCCACTTACCATTTGACTATCTGGGCACAACTCATGGCCAGAACCAAACTTCCATATGTCATCACCCACGTGTCTACACTCTGCATTCCTACATTCAATACGTATATTCTCATACAGGAGAGACCTGTTAACTGAAAGTCGCTTTCCGCTGTCGGATAATCAGGTTATTTCAGTTCCTGTATTGTTCCGAAGTGCGACACCTACGCCGATGCATATTAGTGGTGCCACGCATGACGTCAATAATGGCGCCTCTAGCTGGGCTTGGCTCTGAGCGCTATGGGACTTAACATCTGAGGTCATCAGTCCCCTAGAAATGAGATCTACTTAAACCTAACTAATCTAAGGACATCACACACATCCATGCCCGAGGCAGGATTCTAACCTGCGACCGCAGCAGTCGCGCGGTTCCGTACTAAAGTGCCTAGAACCGCTCGGCCACCACGGCCGGCGCGCCTCTAGCTACCAGAGATTTTATGAACCAGGCAACTTATTATGCCACTACTGAAAAATGCTCAATTCTCATCGAAAATTTATCAGTTGAGAGAACGACGTCACATGAAGAACTGCTTCTCTCACTCTTCCATTAGGAAACAAATCCGAAAGGGTAGGAAAATGAGAAAACATCCACTGTATACCGTCCGATTGACCAAAGGATTGTGTTATACACTGTTTGACGATTTAAATGCGGACGGCAGCAAATTTTTCAGTTGTCTTCTAATGTCTAAACCGTATTACGAGTTACTAGGTACATAAAGGAAGATACAACTGGAATCGACACAGAACTAAATAAGTGGTTTTCAGCACAAGCGAAATTGGCCCTCACAGTGAGAAATATAATACTATAGTCTTACTTTATTTCTCATAACATACTCTCAGCAGTTTCTTATAATTGTGAAAAATATTATTTGTGACTAGTAATAACAGTAACTTAGTGCTAAGCAAGTCTTTGAACATCTATTTTAATTCAAGAAACAGTATGCTAACAATCTTACTGAAGATGGAAACAATTATTTGTTTTTTTCTTTATTGTTATTTTAAACACCTTGTACAAAGGTGGGCTGTCAGCAGTATAGTACGCTGCTCTTCAGCCGCGAGTGGTACAATAAATGACATAAGGTAGTGACAGAAAATACATTAAAAATGGCGGGTAAAAACTGGAGACACAAAAACAAGATACATGAAGCCGTTCACGCTGGACACGAAAAAACACTAAAACCTGTTGACACAGCGCACATAACATGGATGACGGCGACGGCACACGTGAACAGTGGTGGCGTGACGGCGAAAGAACACTAAACACAAACGAAGGCACACACACGAGACACTGATGGCGATGATCTCCGGCGCGCGAACGTTCACTGAGCGTGTGCGAGTCCGGGGACCTGCCAAGAGAGGAGGATGAGGAAGGGGAGTGGGAGAGGGAGAGGGGAGAGCAGAGATGCCATGGGCAGGGGAGAGAGGGGGAGGGAGGAAGTGGGAGGGGAAGCGCGGGGGAAGAGGGGCGGAGGGACGGGGGAAAAGGAAAGAGAAGGAAGGGAAGGTGCCAAAAGGAAAGGACACAGTAAGTGGGGAGAGGATCAAAGTTGATATAGGAGGGGTAAATGGAGGGGAGGAGGACATCATCAGGGAGGGGGAGCTGGCGGAAGCCACCTTGGGAGAGGGTAAGGAGGGTGGAGAGATGGAGACCGGATGGGACGTGGGAATACAGGCGCGGCAGCGGGCGGGGGTGGGAGAGGATGGGTGAGACAAGTGGGTGAGGAGGATCGAGTTTGCGGGAGGTGTACAGGATCCGTATCCTTTCAAGGACAATTATTTGTTTGTGATACGGAAATATCTGACCGATAATGTGTAAGCCTGTGCACTTGTGCAGGGGGTACTTGATGACAGGGCGGAAGTGAGAAACTGTGTGGGGCTATGAAATGGGCACGACGTAGGTGGCCCAACACGATACGGCCACTTCTGGTTATCTGGGTCGTGCACCGCTGCAATAACTGGAATTATGTCGGAACTTAATTTTAGTATCCTTTCAACACTCACTTTGCGAAACTCTGACAGAACAGACAGAAGGAAGTGCCTTTCTTCAACATTCGCTTCCTCCCGGGAATCTGATTCTGCACGATCTTCTTCTTCTTATGACCGCAATGAGTCTACCATCTCTATTTTTACTTGTCTTTCTTATTCTGTTTTTAGGTTTTCCAAATTCGAATGTATTTTCAGTGCCAATGTCTTCATGTTCACGCCTAATATCGTCTTAGTGAAGCCAGTCGCGTGGCTTGTTCGTATTTAAAAACAAACACAATAGGATTATACATGTCATAAAATGCAGGCAGCATAACGCCTCAACAACCAACACTGCTATTCGGTAACTCGATGTAGTTAAGCAAACATTAAGGAACTGTAAAGGAAACATCCAGAATTCCATCATAACTACCACAAGCACGTCATTTCAAGTGCAGAAGCCACACATTGAAATCACTCAACTTGTTTTATACAAGCACAATAATACGAACATGCCATATGACCCGTGTCACTACTTGTGTGTTAAACGCTACATTGAAAGAACGGTGTTTCCTGTTATGTTTTTTAAAACGGTTTTTAAAAAAATCTGCATATGTCCCTGACAGTTCATATTTCACACTTAGATCTCGAGCACTATGGTTGTACCTAATCCTCAAGCAACAAGGTGATACTTTAATATAGTGTGAATTGTGTGTAGCAATCTACAAAGTCCTATTCGTGAGGCTGTTATTACTGTATTGTGTTGCAAGTTTATTTTTATTGTATTACATAGCAAGCTGCAGGATAACGATATTTATTATAATGGTCTTGTCATCTGCGTCCTTCAAACCAAGACCTCGAGCACCGTGCTAGTGTCAAAACGACGAACTATACGTGAATAGCGTAAAAACTATGATTGTATAAAGCCAGCCAAGTTTTTTCGTTGCGTAGTCTCTGTACTTTTAATGACGTGTTTGTGCTTGTTGTGAGTGTAACACTTGATAGTCCCTTCGTAGAGACGGTATGCTGCGTGCATTTTACGACATGTATATTTTTATTGTACTTGTTTTTAAATACGAATATGCCACATGACTGGCTTCACCACTTGTGTATTGAATGATGCATTGAAGGTACATTCCTTCTGTTATTTTTTTAAGTTGGTTTGAAATTTTGTATAATACTGTTTTGTAGTGGTTATAGCAAAATAACTGTAAATTACTCTGATTTGGATTATTTATTTATTGAATCTTTGCAATCATCATTTATGGATGTTGGTTTGTCTTTATACTTTATATGACAAGAAGTATTTTTGTTTGAAACTACTACCACAGTGTCACCTGGTGGCTCGTTATAACGTATATGATGGTTATTTGAGAATCTCAGTCCCCATTCTGGTAATGTATCAACATGAGCTTGTATAGTAGGTGCAATATGTATGTTGTTTTATGTTGTAGTTATTTTATGATATTTGGTTCGCGTGGCGTTCAACTGCGCGGTCATCAGCGCCCTAACAAAGTCTTAGTTTTTACAAAGCCCAGTTTTTACACTGTCCAATCTAGCCACTGCCACGAATGATGATGATGAAATGATAAGGACAACACGAACACCCAGTCCCCGGACAGAGAAAATCCCCGACTTGGCCGGGAATCGAACCCGGGACCCCGTGATCCAGAGGGAGCAACACTAGCCGCCAGACCACGAGCTGCGGACGCAGTTATTTTATACTTGACTTGCTAATATACTATTGTTCTCACGTTCATGAGATATCGCTCTACGATATGATACCGATGTACGATGCATTTGGTCGAGATCCAGCGATATGTGCTGCGGAAGGTATGTTACGTTCCATTTTACAGACCATGTTTATGTTAAACTGTATTGCGCTACTTTACGTCTGATCACAGTGTGCTTGAAGATGTTGATCTGTGTATTACAGACCTTATGATGGCAGCGCAGTTTGCTGAAAACTGTCATCACAGTAAGTGCTGCAAAATAGCTATCTTGGATGGTTGAAGTTATACTTCTCTTTCTGCATTATTGATTTCGCTCACGTCTCGGTCTACCTTTTTGAAGTTTCCATATTTATGTACTTATTACAAATGCAAAAAGTTTTAACAAACGACAACAAACAGAATGTTCACTGTATTCTAGCAACAAGTGACTGAAAGACTGTGGGGCTGGGAGCACGTGCTCGAGTGACGAACCATATGCATCCGCAGGTCCATCGGACAGAAGTGGCGCCATTTGTGGTCTATAGCTAATAGGCTTCATATACCGCAATGCCCGTGGCGCTCCTGGGCATCTCCAAGTGAACAGCGCTTTTGCCGGATCCGGCAGTAAGTGGGTCAATGGCGCCACAACTTGCCGTCGGCTAATAGGCTCCCGCCACTGCCCGTAAGAAACAATGCGCTGAACTATCTGTCAAGAAGTGGCGCCACTCATGAGGTTACGAGTGGTGTTACTAGCATCTTTCGGCTAATAAAGGCATTAGTGTTCCCACGTTCGAATCTCGTACTAGCCCCTCGAGACGGTGTAACCTTCTCACCTTCGAAATTAGGGACGTGTAGACTAATTCTACAAATTATACTAGAGTGTATAAAAATTACTACTGTTTCACGCCTCAGTCAACAGTTCCACAAGGTACTGAGAAAATGGCACATGTCCGCACGCTGCAATTAGCTGATCCACAGACAAATTCCCAAGAAGATATGCCTGTCGAGCTATTAGACACGTAAAGTCTGTGGTGTCTTGCCCCACTCGTTGCTAAAAGGGTGCCTACGGGATGCAGAGTTCTCGGAATGCTGTACAACAATTCAGTCAAATAACGTTAGTAGTTTTATTTCCAGAAGGCAAATTGACAATATTTGACTATAGCAAAGGTTGTTAGCGAGAGGCAACGTGAAAACAATACAGTCTTATAGCGAAACCCTAAGCACGTTGCAGACTCTGGCCGATCTAAGCGGCCGAGACTAGCAGGAGCTGCGTATATATCCAATTGACGCAGGGGGTGCGCCTGGTGGGCGCTGTCCGATTCCGCGCTCCATTGGCCACCCTTGCTTCACAGCCTTCTCTGCTCTTGCGTGCCGCCTCTTCGTTCCGGCGTTTGCGGTTACGCCGAAACAAAGATCATTGCAGGAAGACTGTCACCCGTGGTCCACCAATCCGAATTTCTAAATCCACCGTTCTGACTCCTAGTACATTCTGTTGGATCCCCAGTGGGAGCAGACTTGACATCTGTACGAATTTAGCTTTTGTTAAACTTCCTACTATAGGCCCACTAGTTCACAGACGAAAAAACTGAGACAATTCTGGGATCTAGAGGCAAATACCATAACTTTACATAATGATATAGTAAAGAACAGTAACAATTCGGTCCTTCTTCCAGAATTGCAGGCATCATGTCTTGCTTGTGATCGGCAAAGAGTTGGTCTTCTGCCTAAGAAACAAAATACACTCCTGGAAATGGAAAAAAGAACACATTGACACCGGTGTGTCAGACCCACCATACTTGCTCCGGACACTGCGAGAGGGCTGTACAAGCAATGATCACACGCACGGCACAGCGGACACACCAGGAACCGCGGTGTTGGCCGTCGAATGGCGCTAGCTGCGCAGCATTTGTGCACCGCCGCCGTCAGTGTCAGCCAGTTTGCCGTGGCATACGGAGCTCCATCGCAGTCTTTAACACTGGTAGCATGCCGCGACAGCGTGGACGTGAACCGTATGTGCAGTTGACGGACTTTGAGCGAGGGCGTATAGTGGGCATGCGGGAGGCCGGGTGGACGTACCGCCGAATTGCTCAACACGTGGGGCGTGAGGTCTCCACAGTACATCGATGTTGTCGCCAGTGGTCGGCGGAAGGTGCACGTGCCCGTCGACCTGGGACCGGACCGCAGCGACGCACGGATGCACGCCAAGACCGTAGGATCCTACGCAGTGCCGTAGGGGACCGCACCGCCACTTCCCAGCAAATTAGGGACACTGTTGCTCCTGGAGTATCGGCGATGACCATTCGCAACCGTCTCCATGAAGCTGGGCTACGGTCCCGCACACCGTTAGGCCGTCTTCCGCTCACGCCCCAACATCGTGCAGCCCGCCTCCAGTGGTGTCGCGACAGGCGTGAATGGAGGGACGAATGGAGACGTGTCGTCTTCAGCGATGAGAGTCGCTTCTGCCTTGGTGCCAATGATGGTCGTATGCGTGTTTGGCGCCGTGCAGGTGAGCGCCACAATCAGGACTGCATACGACCGAGGCACACAGGGCCAACACCCGGCATCATGGTGTGGGGAGCGATCTCCTACACTGGCCGTACACCACTGGTGATCGTCGAGGGGACACTGAATAGTGCACGGTACATCCAAACCGTCATCGAACCCATCGTTCTACCATTCCTAGACCGGCAAGGGAACTTGCTGTTCCAACAGGACAATGCACGTCCGCATGTATCCCGTGCCACCCAACGTGCTCTAGAAGGTGTAAGTCAACTACCCTGGCCAGCAAGATCTCCGGATCTGTCCCCCATTGAGCATGTTTGGGACTGGATGAAGCGTCGTCTCACGCGGTCTGCACGTCCAGCACGAACGCTGGTCCAACTGAGGCGCCAGGTGGAAATGGCATGGCAAGCCGTTCCACAGGACTACATCCAGCATCTCTACGATCGTCTCCATGGGAGAATAGCAGCCTGCATTGCTGCGAAAGGTGGATATACACTGTACTAGTGCCGACATTGTGCATGCTCTGTTGCCTGTGTCTATGTGCCTGTGGTTCTGTCAGTGTGATCATGTGATGTATCTGACCCCAGGAATGTGTCAATAAAGTTTCCTCTTCCTGGGACAATGAATTCACGGTGTTCTTATTTCAATTTCCAGGAGTGTATTATTCTACAGTGCCAGGAAAAATTAGTACATCTTAAAAGACGTCGATTTTGATCCCATGACGAATATGCCACCTGGGGGATAGCAGATGTACTGATAAAGCTTCCAGCGTCGTCCGCCATCAGACAACATAGTGGCAGAGCTACAAGAGCATCATCTGTGTCTACCCTTTAATAAGGAATGCACACATCCAGAAGGCTCAGTGTGGTGCAAACGTGTGAAGCAAGCAAGCAACAATGCCGCAGAGATGCATTTTTGCTTTCCCAGACAGGTAAGCGAGTTTGAAAGGGTTCAAATTATAGCCTTCCGAGTTGCGGGATGGTCCTTTCGGATAACTGCCGCACAAGTTGGCCGTGCTACACTACCTGTGCAACGTTGCTAGTATCTGTGGTCGTGTGTACACTCTCACACCTGTAGACTAGGTTCCGAACGTCCGCGCAGAAACGCGCGTCTGGATCGTCGTATGGTATGCATAGCAGTGGCAGATCGTGCAACTACCACAATGCTGATAACACATGCCAACGCGGATTGTTGAAAACTGATTATTAGGAGTGGAACTATGAGCACGCACACCTCTAGCCCCTCTTCCACTCTCACCACAGCATCGACTGGTGCCGTCAGAGGACCACTTGGAGGATGGAATGGCGCGCCGTTGTCTTCAGCGATGAAAGTAGATTCTGCCTGCACGCAAGTCATGGTCGTTCACGTGTACGTGGTAGACCTGTCGTAGAGTGCATTCGTCCAAGACAAAATGGCTGCACCACAAACCTTATACCAGCGCTCGGTATATGCAGATTGTTGGTAGAACTGTTCTTTTGCTGTTTTTGCAACAGGAAGGTGACGCGTTGTTCCAACAGGATAATGTTCGCCCACGCACTGTGAAATCTGGTTTCGCAGGAAAGAGTGGATCAGGTTGTGGAAAGGGTCCAGAAGCGATCGGAAGACCAAATACACGTCGCCCTATGAGACGGCCGACCGAACGACCAACCAACGGTCGTCCCCGCTCAAGTCTCCTTCCGTCTGACAGTGCATGTGTGTCGCCAGCGGTCGAGCGAGTACTGGCTGTGCAGACATTACTGGAGCTCCATCCCGACTGAACCCCCGACACACGACAAGCCGGAAATACTAGCGGTCGCTTCAAAGATAATACAACAGTGCTCTTAGCGATGCGCGCTGCTGCTGCCACTCACGGGCAGGCAAGCCAGAAACTTAGTGACGCCAGTAAATGGAATAAGAAACGAAGCGACAGTTTCGTAGAGAGAAGCAGTCAAGCAGGAAACGGTATGAACACGAGCCGCACACGGCTCACACTGCCCATGAAACCCAACGTGTTCTACAAGATGTGAAGCATCTTCCCCGGCCAGCACGATCTCTGAACTCGTCTCCAATCGAGCACGTTGCGGATATGATGGGACAAGAAGTGACTCGTGCGGCTCGTCAACCAACAACTCACAGAACTACGTGAACGGGTCAAGTAGGCGTGGCATTACATATTCCAAGACAATATTCGCCATCTGTATGATCGACATGATGCCAGAGTCAACGTATGCATTTCAACCCGTGGAGGCTATACCACGTATAAATAAGGATGATTCGGCATGGGTCGATACCGAGTACCTCAGAACCACTTGTCCTATCGATATATAAATGTAATCTATTCATATACTCCATATGCACAATTACAATGGTAAATATTAAGTGAATTATGAATTTCTAAAAGGGTGTACTAGTTTTTTCCGCAGTGTATATTCTACAAACTGGATAAACAAACAGCAGATTTCGTACTTTACATAAAAAGCTTTTCAGTAACCATTCTTTAAAAGACATTTACCATTTTATGTCGTACTACATTACGAAGAACATGCTCCTCGAGAAGAACAAAGCAACACCAAGTAGTACCTTCCACAGCAGACAGTTAAGAAGAATAAAGTCTGTAAAACAAAGTGGAGAGCTTTTTTAAACGTGTACTGGAACACGACACTGAATATTTTCTGCACTAACGCTGATGACGCGACAAAAAATTTACCTGAAGTATCTACTACCGAAAGGAGTGAATTGTAACCCAATGATCTGGCAACCCTATGGAATACTTGGATGTTCACCTCCATTGTCTTGCGTTCATATCTCGCCATGGGTATCAACTACTAAAAATCGCAATGTTCAGATTTTCCTATTTTGTGATTCTTCCGATCGAACGTATGGGGTAGCTCTGTGCATCCGCAGTGTTTCCCATGGCAACACAGTGATTCTCTTCTAGAGTCAGTCAAAGAAAGTCTATGGTCAGTTGTGAATAAATACCTAGATCATGCAATACTTTGATTATGACTTTAACCTACCGTGACTTTGGAACGCGTATGAGTTCATTGGAGGGGAACAGACAGTCAGTCTTGTGAAGTACTTCCGAAAACTGTCTTGAGTGGACGTTATAGCTACAAAAAGGCTGGATCTTATCGATGATGTCATTATAGATACGGAGATCGTGATGTTATCGTAGCGACTCTGGTTACGAAAGTTTATAAATCAGTCAAGCGCCGCGCAGTCTCAGGAATCTCGTCATGGTCCGCAAGGCTGTCCCCGTCAGAAGTTCGAGTCCTACCTCTGACATGGGTGTGTGTGTGTGTTGTCCGTAGTGTACGTTAGTTTACGTAGTGTGTAAGCTTAAGGACTGATGACCTAAGCAGTTTGGTCTCATAATATCTTACCACAAATTACGAAATCAGTCAAGAGGGCTAGACGAGTTTTTCTGCTAGAAAGAGCACTTGTCAGCAACTCAGGTTGCTCTTTTCTCACGTGATATACCGCGAGCTATGGATGGAGAACAACAGGCTAAATCCATAATTTTATATTTCCGTAAAGCATTCGACAAGGTACTCCACTGTTGACTGTTAACGAAGGTATGTGCATCGGACTAGGCTGCCAGATATGTGGCGGGCTCGAAGAATTCTTAAGAACCCAGTACGTTTCTCTGGACAGCGAGTGTTCATCGGAGACAGGGGTAACATCAGGAGTGCCCTAGGGAAGTGTGATATGACCGTTGCTATTTTCTGTATGCATAAATGATCTGGCGGACAGGGTGGACAGCAGCCTGCGTTTTTCGCTGATGATGCTGTGGTGCACAGAAACGCGCCGAAGGTAACTGACTGTAGGTTTATACAAGATGAACTAGACAAAATTCCTAGTTGGTGTGATGAATGGCAGCTGGCCCTTTTTGCAGAAAAATTTAAGTTAATGCGGTTGAATGAGAGAAACAATCACGTAATGTTCGGACACAGCATTAGTAGTGTCCTGCCTGACAGTCACATCATTCAAATATCCGGGCGTAACGTTGCGAAGCGGTAGGAAATGGGGCGAGAATAGGACGATTGTGGTAGGGAAGGAGAATGGTCGACTTCTCTTTATTGGGAGAGTTTTAGGAAAGTATAGTTCATCTGCAAAGGAGCCGCATGTAGGACGCTGGTGCGGCCATTTCATGAGTACTGCTCGAGTGTTTGGGATCCGCATCAGGTCGGATTGAAAGAATACATCGAAGCAAATCATAGGCGAGCTGCTAGATTTCTTACCGGTAGGTTTGATCAGCATGCAAGTGTTAAGGACATGCTTCAGGAGCCCAAGTGGGAGTACCTGGAGTGAAGAAGACATTCATTACGAAGAATACTATTGGGAAAGGTTAAAGGACCGGCATTTGAATCTGACTGCTGGACGATCCTACTGCCGCCAACATACATTTCGCGGAGGGACCACGAAGAAACGAGAAATTAGGGTCCATTCGGAGGCATATAGACAGCACTTTTTCCCTCGCTCATCTGCAAGTCGAACAGGAAAGGAAACGAATAGTTTTGGTACAGGGTACACTCCGCCATGCACCGTACTGTGGTTTGCGGAGCATGGATGTATACAGATGTGGATGAAGATGTAGGTTCCCCTACCCTTCAGTAAGAAAAACCTGTAACTGTCAGGAAGACAACACAGCCGAGTCTCGAAGTTCTAGGTGCTCGTGCGCGTGGACGATCACTAAGATATTTCTGCGCAGCTACAAGGTACTACATTACTCACGCAGTCTTGTGGGCGGACGCTACAGTGACCTCAAGCTGGATACGCAGAGATGCTAATCGATGGAAGACTTTCATTTGTAATAGAGTGACAGAACTTGATACATCTACGTCGCCTAGTCAGTGGTGACATAGTCCTGGACATGATGATCCAGTGGATCACCTAACACCGAAACTTCTTGGTAATCAAATAAAAAAAAAAGGTTCAAATGGCTCTGAGCACTATGGGACTTGACATCTGAGGTCATCTGGCCCCTAGAACTTAGAACTACTTAAACCTAACTAACCTAAGGACATCACACACATCCATGCCCGAGGCAGGATTCGAACCTGCGACCGTAGCGGTCGCGCGGTCCCAGACTGAAGAACCTAGAACCGCACGGCCACAGCGGCCGGCAAATCAAATCCAATTTGCCCGTGTTTGGTGGAAAAGACCGTCATGGCTTCCACATCGAGAAGAGTGTTGGCTTTCTGGCACTCCAAATATGCGTTATGACTTCCCGAAAGAGAGAAAGAATGTAAAACACGTGGTGGCGCTTACTATACCTCAAAACCTCATAGAAATTTCCAAATTCGGTTTCTAATGGACACTAATTAGTACAACCGGCTAGATCCTCTGCTACACAGATATGATTCGCCACAAAGATAAACTTTCTGGAGAGTCAACAGCAGTCAAGGTCGTAACGCACGCACATACTCGATCAAAATAGACCAACGCTAATGCTCCACGCGAGAAATTCGGTTAAGTGATACCGCATGACTCTAAAATCGGACTCTTTCGTCCATTCATTTAAGACCAACTCCTTCGTCTGGGAGGTAGACTGCAGTTTGTAGATCCAACCAGTGAGCAACTACAACCAGTACTCCTTGATGCATCACTTCACGAGATTCCTCACCGCCTTAGAGACCCATCGCTTCCTCGACAAAAAGTTAATCACTTGCAAGTTCATTGTACCACGGGCGTGTCAGTAGGGGAGGATGTTGGGTAAAGGACAGCAGACAGCACGTCCGGCTGAACTGGTCATTTGGTCATCCCCTCCTCCCCTGCACGTGGATGTCGACCGGGAGGGGGGGGGATATTGGAATTGATGACCTGTTGTAAATTATTTTGTTATATGTAATGTCCTGTAACGTGTAAATAAAGAGATGTGTTAAAGTACAAATCGCTTCCAATAATCATCAACAGTAGATCTATCAAGCATTTGTATATTTATACCCACGTAAGTACACATTCGTTTATCAATTTTTTGTACGAGTGAATGTCCATGCGTGAGTGTGTTTTACCTGGTAATCTTATTCAGGCATAAGCGTCTAGCCCCCTAGTCAGTTACACACTGAGAGCGAAATCAGGCCACGTAAAATGTAAAGACAGTTGAGCTGTCAAAATTTTATAGGTAAATTGTCGAAGTATTCGTAACAAAGTTCCTGAATTTACCGCCCTCCAGGGCAGTCGTTATTCTCAGAGCATATACGTGACTGAAGCCCGAAGTAGAAAGCTAAGAAATACACTCCTGGAAATTGAAATAAGAACACCGTGAATTCATTGTCCCAGGAAGGGGAAACTTTATTGACACATTCCTGGGGTCAGATACATCACATGATCACACTGACAGAACCACAGGCACATAGACACAGGCAACAGAGCATGCACAATGTCGGCCCTAGTACAGTGTATATCCACCTTTCGCAGCAATGCAGGCTGCTATTCTCCCATGGAGACGATCGTAGAGATGCTGGATGTAGTCCTGTGGAACGGCTTGCCATGCCATTTCCACCTGGCGCCTCAGTTGGACCAGCGTTCGTGCTGGACGTGCAGACCGCGTGAGACGACGCTTCATCCAGTCCCAAACATGCTCAATGGGGGACAGATCCGGAGATCTTGCTGGCCAGGGTAGTTGACTTACACCTTCTAGAGCACGTTGGGTGGCACGGGATACATGCGGACGTGCATTGTCCTGTTGGAACAGCAAGTTCCCTTGCCGGCCTAGGAATGGTAGAACGATGGGTTCGATGACGGTTTGGATGTACCGTGCACTATTCAGTGTCCCCTCGACGATCACCAGTGGTGTACGGTCAGTGTAGGAGATCGCTCCCCACATCATGATGCCGAGTGTTGGCCCTGTGTGCCTCGGTCGTATGCAGTCCTGATTGTGGCGCTCACCTGCACGGCGCCAAACACGCATACGACCATCATTGGCACCAAGGCAGAAGCGACTCTCATCGCTGAAGACGACACGTCTCCATTCGTCCCTCCATTCACGCCTGTCGCGACACCACTGGAGGCGGGCTGCACGATGTTGGGGCGTGAGCGGAAGACGGCCTAACGGTGTGCGGGACCGTAGCCCAGCTTCATGGAGACAGTTGTGAATGGTGCTCGCCGATACCCCAGGAGCAACAGTGTCCATAATTTGCTGGGAAGTGGCGGTGCGGTCCCCTACGACACTGCGTAGGATCCTACGGTCTTGGCGTGCATCCGTGCGTCGCTGCGGTCCGGTCCCAGGTCGACGGGCACGTGCACCTTCCGCCGACCACTGGCGACAACATCGATGTACTGTGGAGACCTCACGCCCCACGTGTTGAGCAATTCGGCGGTACGTCCACCCGGCCTCCCGCATGCCCACTATACGCCCTCGCTCAAAGTCCGTCAACTGCACATACGGTTCACGTCCACGCTGTCGCGGCATGCTACCAGTGTTAAAGACTGCGATGGAGCGCCGTATGCCACGGCAAACTGGCTGACACTGACGGCGGCGGTGCACAAATGCTGCGCAGCTAGCGCCATTCGACGGCCAACACCGCGGTTCCTGGTGTGTCCGCTGTGCCGTGCGTGTGATCATTGCTTGTACAGCACTCTCGCAGTGTCCGGAGCAAGTATGGTGGGTCTGACACACCGGTGTCAATGTGTTCTTTTTTCCATTTCCAGGAGTGTATTTAGTGAAGCATGGAATGTAACTGATCAGGCAGAACATTATGACATCCAACATGATAGACGGTATGTCCACCTGTAGTACGGTAGTACGGATAAGAGCAGCGACGCGTCGTGGCATGAAAGCAACGAGGCCTTGGTAGGACCGTGGAGGGATCTGACACCCATCTGCAAGCACACCTCACCTAATTCCCGTAATTTCCGGGAAGGCGGGCGATAAGCTCTGACGTCACGTTCAGTCACATCCCAGATTTATTCGATCCGGTTGAGATCTGGTGAGTTGGGGGTTCAGTACATCAACTGCAACTGCGCTACTGTGTTCCTCAAACCACTCCATCACACTCCTGGCGCTGGCTGCTGTGGCCAAGTGGTTCTAGGCGCTTCAGTCTGGAACCACGCTGCTGCTACAGTCGCAGTTTCGAATCCTGCCTCGGGCATGGATGTGTGTGATGTCCTTAGGTTAGTTAGGTTTAAGTATTTCTAAGTTCTAGGGGACTGATGACCTCAGATGTTACGTCCCATAGTGCTTAGAGCCATTTGAACCATTTCTACGCTAGGACAGCAGGCTAATTGAGGCTACAAGCAGCGTGCGTGTGTCTGACTAGCAGTCATTCCTCCCCAGGTGATAACGATGGTTCAAATGGTTCAAATGGCTCTGAACACTATGGGACTTAACTTCTGAGGTCATCAGTCCCCTAGAACTTAGAACTACTTAAACCTAACTAACCTAAGGACATCACACACATCCATGCCCGAGGCAGGATTCGAACCTGCGACCGTAGCGGTTGCGCGGTTCCGGACTGTAGCGCCTAGAACCGCTTGGCCACACCGGGCGGCGGTTGATACCGACTATAATTCGGTGGTCATAATATTCTGGCTGATCAATGTATATCGAAAAACAGGTTCGAAGCCTTGGGAGGGGCACCGTTCATTGCAGTCGACAAAAGTATTGTTCTGTCGACGTCGAAACTTAATCTCATTGTGAAGTTATCGGGACGCGTGTAACAGGTCTAGGTAAACTCAAGTTAACTGTTGTTTGTTTTTACCCAACACCTCATTCAGCAGTGACAGTTTTAGAATCACTCGAAGAAAGTCTATGAACCGTAGTGCGGAAACACTCCGATGACGCAATATTAGTTGGAGACGACTTTAATCTACCTAGTATAGATAGGGATGTTTATAGATTCTTTACAATTGGTAAGAACAAGCAGTCTTGTGAAGTACTTTTGAACATGTTTTCGAAAACTGTCTTGAGCAGCTAGATCGACAGCCCTTACGCAGTGGAAATATTTTAGGCCTTACAGCTTGAAACAGGCCTGACTTTATAGCTGAGTGGTCAGCGCCACAGAATGTAAATTCCAAGGGCCCGGGTTCGATTCCCGGCTGGGTCGGAGATTTTCTCCGCTCAGGGACTGGGTGTTGTGTTGTCCTAATCACCATCATTTCATCCCCATCGACGAGCAAGTCGCAAAAGTGCCGTCAGTTCGAAAGACTTGCACCCGGCGAACGGTCTACCCGACGGGAGGCCCCAGTCAGACGACATTTACATTACAGTACGGAGTTAAGGTTTACTTAAGTAAATAAAGCAACCAAGAAGACTAAAGGAGTGCTGCAAAGTACGTCAATATGTCGAAGCGCGTTGCGAGGGGTGTGTGAGGTGAGGAAGCTTACATTGTTAGCAGGGGCACTATCCAGCAGGACACTGTGACCTCTCCCAAGTAGTGCAAAGGTCGTACGCCCCGATAAACAGATGTTAGCATACTTCTTATACAATGAATGGACAACATTTAGTTCCAGCACGATGGAAGTAGAGGAATTATGGGCAAAGTTTAAACGGTTCGTAAATCACGCTCCGGAGAAGTAAGTTAATTAAGGACGGGAAAGAACCACTGCGGTTTAGTGGAAAAAAAACGGAAATTGCTGAAGAGGCAGAGACTGTTGCACTCCCAGTATAAAAAAGAATGAGCAGATGACGACAGACAAGTTAGTACAAATTTGTTCATCTGGAAAAAAGATCGATGCGCAAATCAAACAACTATCACCGTCATACCTTAGCAAAAGATCTTGCCGAGAATTTCAGAAAATTCTGGTCCTGTGTAATATCGCTAAGCGGGTGGAAGGCTTCTATCCAGTCATTCGTTGACCAGTTTGGTGTGGCAATAGAAGACAGCAAAAGGAATGCCGAAGTTTTAAATCTGTCATTTAAGAAATCATTTATACAGGAGGATCGTACAAACATACCGCCATTTGACCATCGCACAGACTCTCGTACGGAGGACACACTAACAGGCAACCCTAGCGCAGAGAAGCAACTGAAAAATTTAAAGACAAGCAAGTCGCCAGGTCTGGATAGAATCCAACTCAGTTTCGGAGAGCACTCTGCTGCATTGGCCCCATACCTAGCTTGCATTTCTGGTGAATCCCTAGCCCAGCGTGAACTTTCAAGCGACTGGGAAAAACTGTGTAGAAGAAGCACAAAAGAACGGACTCGTAAAATTACGGACCCGTATTCTTAATATCAGTCTGCTGCTCTTGAGATGAAAGAGCTTCTCTCCACAAATGAGCACAGATTTAAAAAGCGTTTCTTGTGTGTTCAGCTAGCCCTTTTCTCACATGCTGTTCTGCGAACCATGGATGAAGAGCAATAGACAGATTCCATATCCGTATATTCTCGGAAAGAGTTTGGCAGGACGGCCCACGTGAGTGGCTCGCACACTTCTTAAGCGATATAATCCGGTACATTGTCCTCAATGTCGAGTCTTCACCGGAGACAAGGGTATCGTCAGGGTTGCCCCAGAAAAGTATGATAGGAGCACTCCTATTCTCTGTCTACATCTGATTGACTGCGTGAGCAGCAGTCTGCGATGTTTGTTATTGAAGATGTAGTGCACGGGAAATTGTCGTCGTTGAGTGATTATGGGAGGATACGAAATGACTTACACAAAATTTCTACGTGGTGTGGTGAATGGTACCTTGCTCCAAATGAATAAAAACCTAATTTAATGCTGATGGGTAGGAAAAACAACCATGTAGTGCTCAAACACAGTATTAGTAGTGTACTGATTGACAGTCATGTAGATTAAAAATCTGGGCGTATCTTTGCACGTAAGGACAGTAGTAGGGAAGGCGGAAGTTCGACATCAGTTTGTTGGAAATATTTTAGGAAGGTGTGATTCATTCATAAAGGAGACCGCCTACAGAACAATAGTGGGACCCATTCTTGAGTACTGCTCGCCTGTTTTCGATCCTTACCAGCTTGGATTAAAACAGCCGCGCGGGATTGGCCAAGCGGTCTAAAGGCGCTGCAGTCATGGACTGTGCGGCTGGTCCCGGCGGAGGTTCGAGTTCTCCCTCGGGCATGGGTGTGTGTGTGTTAGTTCTTAGGATAATTTAGGTTAAGTAGTGTGTAAGCTTACGGACTGATGACCTTAGCAGTTAAGTCCCATAAGATTTCCCACACATTTGAACATTTGATGAAAAGAAGACACAGAAGCAAGTCAGAGATGGGGTGCTGGATTTGTTCTCGGTAGGTTCGATCGGCACGCGAGTATTACGGAGATGGTTCGTGTACTGAAGTGGGGATCCCTGGAGGGAAGATGACGTTCTTTTTAATGAACATTATGAGAAAATTTAGAGAAGCAGCATTCGAACCTGACTGCAGAACGATTCTCCCGCCACCAACATACATTTCGCTTAAGAACCACGAAGATAAGAGAAATTTGGGCTCATTCGAAAGTGTATTGACAGTTCTTTTTGTCTTCGCTGTATTCGTGATTGGGACAGCAAAGGAAGTTTACTTGTAGTGGTACAACGTACTCTGCGCCACGCACCATATTGTGGCTTGCAGATTACGTATTTAGATGTAGATGTAGAGCTATATAGCTGAATTTGAAATACCTTATGCTAAGCCCAATGTGGCAAAGAGGCATTCGGGCCGATTTTGGTCAAGAAGGTGCTGTCATGGCCACATTGCGCATTAAAGTATTAAGTGATTGTTACAGTACAGTGAACTCTTATTGTCAGTGAGGGGCGAGTATTAGATGCACTCATATTTATATGTTTCAGTCGCAGGTATCGTAGATTACGTCAACGATTTACAAACTCAACTAACTTTTCTAAAATTATTTTAACTAATCAAGGAGTCACAATTAGAGGATCAGCTAATCACAAGAAGGCAGTAGTGTAATACACCAGAGACGAAAGTCAGAAGTTTTTACCAGTAATTATTGCGCAAACCTTTGTCTTGGTTCGTTACCTTGGAACAACGACAAAAAAGGAAACGATAACAAAAAATGAACTCCACCTCTCGGAAAAAGAAATTTAGAAACCTGGAAGTTTACAGCCATAGGTATGCTAACGAACTGGATTTCTTGCATCTCGCTGCAGACGAATACACAGAGAAAGTGAAATGTCCGGAAAATGACACAGAAAAGGAACGCGTTGCAATAGATAAAGAACTCAAAAATCTGCAGAACATGTTAAAAGGGAACTTTCAACTATTGCATATAGAAACAATTGCAGAACTGCAACTTGGAATATGTGAAAGACAGCAGAAGTGCATTTCAAATGTGGACAGTCGTGGGTGACAGTTCTGGAAGGAAAAGCCCCTAGGTAATTTACTTCTGCTGAAGGTAATCACAGGTAACGTTTAGTCCACCAAAGGCTAGTCTGAGTGAGCATTTCTTACCATTTGACGGTTAATACAGGTTACCACTCCATAAAGGGTGCTGGTAACGTGCTGGTATACCTCTCGTCGATGTCTTGTCAAATACTGAACGCAGATCCTGTGTTTATTGGCGTAATATTCAAACTGTTGGTGATCCTAAGCCACTTTTATTGGCAAATATAGTGTCTAACAAAATCAGAATAAAGAAAAACACTGATCTGACAAAACCCATTCCAAGAGTCCGGTCGATAAGTAGGCCTTTTCCTCCGATTGAGGCGCTATATGGATGTGCTCTTATGATACGACGTACTTGGACCTCAGTTACGCTGTTATGCTAATATAGCCACTCTGCATTACGTTGTTAATTAGAGTAACTGGCTATTGGTTCAGGCGCGAAATTGGTAACATAACACGTTCCCGCTCAATTGCGTCAAGTGTGATAGCATTAGATCCTGTAGTAAACCGTGAGAACAGTTGCATAGCTTGTCAAATTAACATGCACTCATTTTCTCCGTGCATCATCTTAATGCATTAAAGAGTATTTACCACTATTAAATAGAGCATTTTATGTATAAGGAAATCTCAATGAGTTGTGTTATAATTCAACCTTAAATAACGTAATGAAATTGCAACAGTTCAATATTCATTATTTTACAACACAAGTCCCGTCATAGTTTGTAGTTTCTCTGTTGAATACGAGAATAATAAATAGAACTGTGAACCCACAGAGAAAAACTTTCTACAATTATGCGGCACAGGCCTTAGTACAGCATCATAATACTCTTTAGTTTTTCTTTAGACTACAACTATAGAAATAACTCACCTTCTCGCCCAAAAAGATCAGCTAAATATCTACAAAAGTCAATCTGCAGGCAGGTTAAATTCAAGCATCTGAGAATGCAAATTAAACAAGTTGTTTTTCTGACTGTTCATTGCGAAATATTTGCTCAGCGACGTGATTTAGTAGGCTTCACGGGAACAGGTCACTTTGATTTCTCGGGAGTGATAAGTCTAACATAGTCTTAGGAAATGAATTAGTTAACAATTTTAGACAAGGATTTAGTACAAATGCGAGTTTTGTCGGAGCATATTATGATCTACCAGTCCCAAACAGTGATAATTATGTCGTTACAGAAGCCGGCAAATACATTGTTGCCTCATCTGCCAGTCACCTGACTAGTAGAGAAATAAAATCCGGTGCATTAAGACCACTGTATAAGTTTCTCACTTTCTTATTTGAGAATTTTCAGCAGATGTACCAAGTAAACAGGTCACTACAAGAGAATAACTGGGAGCCTGGACAAAGATTACCTACAATGCCTCTACACAATGACTTTCGACTCAAGAAATAGTAATATCACTATGCACTTATGAAATTAAGTGCATAAAACAAAAACTAACTGAAAAGTCGAATTGAAAAGTATCTAACTGTCGACATTTTCTAACATTTGTTCGTGTATTTACCAGAAAAATATTCAGTACATTTATATGTAAATGTATACATTATTACACGAATATCT
The DNA here is from genome assembly GCF_023864275.1 of Schistocerca cancellata. Classification (NCBI taxonomy): domain Eukaryota; kingdom Metazoa; phylum Arthropoda; class Insecta; order Orthoptera; family Acrididae; genus Schistocerca; species Schistocerca cancellata. Next base: position 719,506,742 of record NC_064630.1, read on the forward strand.
GGCACTCTCCCACACCTGTCAGAGAAAATTACTTGACATGTAATAACGTAATATTGTAAACGGAGTTGGGATTTGTTTGAAAAGCTAGATTTCCAGTAACCACAACGATGTGAAAAGCAAGAACACCACTATGCTTGTCCTGCATCATTATGTGTTAAGAAAAAGAAGATTAAATACATTCTCGTTAATTCGGTCAGAGAGGTTTTGGTGATAATGTTATTTCGGAAATAAGTCACGACTTCAAAAACGAATCAAAAGATGGCAGCTTTTAACCTGTTTTTCAACGTAACACAAACACAACGCCCGTTCGAAGTTTCTCGAAATGGAATCCAGATACATCTATTAGCCCAGCCAGCTAAAAGAATGTACCAGTTAACAATTGTCTGATGCTTAAATTAAGGAAGGTACGAAAAATTATGAATTATATAAGATTCTGAAGCGTTAGCTTATTTTGCCTTGTTTCTGCTTCTGCAGGTAATCGTAATATTTTATCGGATTCATATGATAGAAATTTTCTGCCAACTTGTAACTTCATTGTCATTGCTACGTACAATAATTTTTCGGCTCCTTACTGAAATAATACGCCGAAACTAAATGAACCGTTACTACTACAACAGACCTTTGCAGTTGCGTCATTGACTACAGTTTTCAATTTAGTACTGCATAACCACAGTGAAACTTGCATATAGTGTTGTATTATACTGTCAGTACTGTATCAGAATCTTTTGGAGTTCAATTAATTAGTTAATTCGCAGTTTAGAAGCTGTAGAACACTATGAGAGACTCGTCGGTTTAGTATGATCAACGTTGCGTTAGCAAATCACATGACTGTTTCAATGTTATACCGCGTGGTATATGTTTAGCAATCATATAGCACTCTCGATCATATGTCATACCTTTGTTCACTCCCTTTCAACTGCCACTCAGCCAGTCTACAATAACTCATGCCAGTGAGGGGCTTGGACCATCACACCTAAACGCAGCAGAAAAATTAATTATTTTTTGCTGAAAAAAAAAGAGATCAGTGGTACTTTACGATTTCTTAATAGGAAAATGGGAAACTACAATATGTAACTGAAATTGAATACAAAACACTGGTATGGCTTGCACGTGTGTGGGATACATATCAGGTCGCCATATCATGGGAGGTCGAATGTGCACGTGGAGGGATGGTGCGATTGGCCATACGTTTGGCTGACTCGCGTAAGAATGTACAAAGATGTTGAAAAGTATTAACTGCCCGCCACCAACATTAACTCACCGTACACCTCATCCAAACCTGCCTAGAAAACATAAAGAAACGCCTCTCATGACTGTAACTGTGGATATATTTCATCCCTCTAGGCATCAATGCTGTATAGAGGTAGTGCAAAAGAACTAAGCAAATAACAACGTACAGGGAGGCATACAAGCAATGCTCCATGCAGCAATGCGCCGGGAAGAAAGCTTTAATAGGTGGAATAACAAAAAGCAACCTCTTTCACGGATTTGCATTGATTCGTAGGGTGTGTCAGTAGATGCGGATGTAGAAGGGTAGCTTGCCTTCAATGTCTTCCGTACTTACAAGTACTACGCATCGTTGTCACCACTTGTCAGGACGACAATCTCTGCGGCTCTTACTAACTATGATAAAATGAAACTGTTTATCAGAATAAGGGAAACAAAAAATTATCTTTAACTTCGTTACATTATAATATGTTCCACGGACTGTGAGGTAATATGGCACATAAAATTAAACAAAACTTTTACAGTGGTTCCTACTTTCTTCTCACGCCGAACATCTAATATAGCTACAAGACGTTTCACAATGTTTTGACGATTCAAATTTGAATAACGTAAGGTAAAAATAAGACAGCGACGGTGGCGCCGTCTGTTAGTAGCGCTGAGTGTGAAGTCTCATCCCATATACGGGTCAGTAACCATGTTGTGTCGGTCGAAGCAATATCGCGCGTTCACGAAGAGGTGCTATTTTCGCTACGGCGAATCTGTCATGCGCGACGTGCCTTTCGTAAGAATTTAAAGACTCAGCTGCAGTATCCAGTTTTTGCTCGTGAAACAATACTGAATTCGGTAAGAAACTTCAGCGCAACTACTACTGCATCAAATCGAAAGTCAACCGGTCCCCGGAAAACCTTGCGAACTCCCTCTATCCATCTGAGCCACCGCGGGCACTTGCGAACTCCCGAGAGCATCGAACGTGTGCGTAGCAGTTTATTAGCAAACCCTCGTCGTTCGTTACGAAAACGTGCCCAAACGCCCGGCCGAGAAGTTTGCAACAGTTAAAAGGTAGAATTCACGACGACATTTCCAGAATTCCTCCTGCAGTTCAAAAAAACTGGGTGGAACGCCTCGAGTATAGCGTAGCGGCAAATTGTCGTCAGTTGTCCGGTTTAGTATTTCATAAATGATGTATCCTGTGTGAAATGTTCAAGTTTGTTTCGCTGTTAGTTTGTGTGTTGGTTAAATTTGAAATCGCCAAAACATTGTGAAACACGCAGTACATAGATTCAGATGCTTCGTCTGTGTGCAGTGACTTTGTTGCAGTACAGATATAATAGGGAAAACCGTTTCTCACAGATGATGATGTTAGCTAAACTTTGAAGTAAACTGTCGAGCAAGGATTTAAATTACTTCCTCACCGCAACGTGTCTCAGTTCGTCGCAAAGGGAATCGCTAGCATGCTGTAAACTAATAAAGTGTGACTTCTCCAAAGAATGCGAATAACTGTCATTAATCAAGTAAGTGTCGATATGACATCATTGTGTGCTTATTTTGAATAAACAATGTGATGTTTACAGTAACACTTTCCAGTACTAATAAACACCTAACTATCTAATGGGACACGGAAGGCTTGGCTGGATGCGTGTGAGCTAGACAGCTCTCTCGAAGTTCTGCAATATTAAATACATATCATCGTCATTTTTGTACCATCCCATTTAGTCTCTGGATACTCTGTGCCTGTCGTTTGTTTTGCAAAATTGTAAGTTCACTGCACTGTAATAATGACACAATTGTGGCCAATGACTAAGAGCCTTGCCGGCCGGGGGTGGTCTAGCGGTTCTGGCGCTGCAGTCCGGAACCGCGGGACTGCTACGGTCGCAGGTTCGAATCCTGCCTCGGGCATGGGTGTGTGTGATGTCCTTAGGTTAGTTAGGTTTAAGTAGTTCTAAGTTCTAGGGGACTTATGACCTAAGATGTTGAGTCCCGTAGTGCTCAGAGCCATTTGAACCATTTTTGAACTAAGAGCCTTCCCCTTACGTTTTCCCTATCAGAAATGAACTATTGTTGTTAATATTTAGAATTAAATTTATGACGATATGACTCTCATTTACCGGCTCATATCTGATCAGTATGTCTGCGGAAAAGATATCTCCTCACATAGTGAGCCGCTCCTCATAACAGAGACCTACTAAGGTTGTTGGGGTCTTGAGTCCGAAAACTGGTTTGATGTAGCTCTCCGCGCTACTCTATCCTGTGAAAGCCTAATCAATTCCGAATAACTACTGCAACCTACATCCATTTGATCATGTTTACTTTACTCAGACTTACTATAAGCGACCTATCAGTTGCAGGACCTGTCTCCAACAGTGGAAGCAGCTTTCCGCTACAGTTAGTACCTCTCTAAGCAATAGTACTTTGTAAGTAGCCTGTTTATATGTTGGCAGCGCGATAGACTGCATTAATAACTCTGACAGTGTTGTGTGCCCTCTGTAAGAGACTCTGTGGCTGGTCGGACTCGCACTTGGAGGTGAATAGCCAGCAGTGATGGAGGTTGGAAGTTAATATAATGTCGGTCATTAAAATTGCTACACCACGAAGATGACGTGCTGCAGACGCGAAGTTTAACCGACAGAAAGAAGATATGTAAATGATTAGATTTTCAGAGCATTCACACGAGGTTGGCGCCGGTGGCGACACCTATAACGTGCTGACATGAGGAAACTTTCCAAGCGATTTCTCATACACAAACAGCAGTTGACCGCGCGTTGCCTGATGAAACGTTGTTATGATGCCTCGTGTAAAGAGGAGAAATGCGTACCATCACGTTTCCGACTTTGATAAAGGTCGGATTGTAGCCTATCGCGATTGCGGTTTATCGTATCGCGACATTGCTGCTCGCGTTGGTCGAGATCCAATGACTATTAGCAGAATATGGAATCGGTGGGTTCAGGAGGGTAATACGGAACGCCGTGCTGGGTCCCAATGGCCTCGTATCACTAGCAGTTAAGATGACAGGCATCTTATTCGCATGGATGTAACGGATCGTGCAGTCACGTCTCGATCCCTGAGTCAACAGATGGGAACGTTTGCAAGACAACAACCATCTGCACGAACAGTTTGACGACGTTTGCATCAGCATGGACTATCATTTCGGAGACCATGGCTGCGGTTACCCTCGACGCTGCATCACAGACAGGAACGCCTGCGATGGTGTACTCAGGATAATGCACGACCGCATGTTGCAGGTCCTGTAATGGCCTTTCTGGATACAGAAAATGTTCGACTGCTGCCCTGGCCAGCACATTCTCCTGATATCTCACCAATTGAAAACGTCTGGTCAATGGTGGCCGAGCAACTGGCTCGTCACAGTACGCCAGTCAATACTCTTGATGAACTGTGGTATCGTGTTGAAGCTGCATGGGCAGATGTACCTGTACACGCCATCCAAGCTCTGTTTGACTCAACACCTGGGCATAGCAAGGCCGTTATTACGGCCAGAGGTGGTTGTTCTGGGTACTGATTTCTCAGTATCTATGCACCCAAATTGCGTAAAATGTAATCACATGTCAGTTATAGTATAATATATTTGTCCAATGAATACCTGTGTATCATTTGCATTTCTTCTTGGTGTAACAATTTTAATGGCCAGTAGTGTATCCCATTTGAGTTAGCGTAACTTCTACTACCGGCGTCTTGTGTAAAATGCCAGGACGTAACTTGATGCATCATTCCAAAAGGTCAGTTTTCGACATACATGACGTCCCGTACATATTCTTCACTCTCCGGTGGATGTCAGCCAGTGTTTGTCCTTTGTCAGCCAAGAAAAGAATAGCAGAACGCTGGTCCTGTTTGGACACATTTCGTAATAACATCGCCATAGTTCACGTTTCCGCATACAACGCACTCAGTTAGTTAGTTAGTTAGATAGTTACGTGTTCCACTGATCAATCTCACTGTGACCGTTATGATGTGGAAGTTATGCCAAGTGCATAAGGGAGCCGGGCGCGGTGGTCTCGCGGTTCTGGGCGCAGTCCGGAACCGGGCGACTGCTACGGTCGCAGGTTCGAGTCCTGCCTCGGGCATGGATGTGTGTGATGTCCTTAGGTTAGTTAGGTTTAAGTAGTTCTAAGTTCTAGGGGACTGATGACCACAGATGTTAAGTCCCATAGTGTTCAGAGTCATTTGAACCATTTTTTTGCATAAGAGATGAACACATGATTGAAAGTTCTTTTTTTTTAAAAAAAAAGGCTTAACATTTTTATTACCTCCCCATTCCCTTAAATGGCACAAAATGTATATACTATAGCTATAGATTTGTTTATTCCTATTCAAGAATTCATCGGTTACTGCTGTCTTTCAGACATTTTATTTCATCTGGTAATTCATCGAAAAGTTTAACAGCAGTATATTTTACCCATTTCTGTGCCAAAGATAGGTTAAGTAGAGGATAGTGTAAGTCTTTCTTTTTTCTGGTATTATAATAATGAATGTCACTGTCGTTTTTAAGCTGGTCCATGTTGTTGAGAACAAATGTCATTGCTGAGTAAATTACTGTGGGACTGTTGTAAGAATTCCTAACTTTTTAAAGAGATGCCTACAAGATGTGCGACTATTAGGCCCACACATTATTCTAATTACTTTCTTTTGAGCAGTGAATACTTTTTTTACCGCAAGATATTATTCTGTATGCCATCTGAGAATGAAAGTATGCAAAGTATATTAGCTTGCTAATTTCTATATCCTCAAAATAACAATTAATCTGATTGCAAAAGTTGCTGAGCTTAGTCGCTTTAGGAGATCCTAAATATGAATTTTCCAATTAAGATTCTCATCTATGTGCACAGCCAAAAACTTAGTATGCTCTACCCTGACTTCTGTTGATATGTTATATTTATCGAAATAACTGTACTCCTTGCAGTAGAAAATTGTATGTACTGTGTTTTTTCGAAGTCCAGAGGAAGCCCATTCTCTGGAAACCAATCAATAACTTTTCCAAAGACATTATTTCTATTGTGGTTTCTTTTACTGCCAACTTCTTGTTTTAGATAAGAAGGGAAATCATTCACATATATCGAGAATAGAAGGGGACCTATAATCGAACCCTGTGGAACACCTAATGTAATTTTACCCCAGTTAGATGAAGTGGGAAACTACCTTAAATCACTCAAACCATATAAAGAAACTTTTTGTTTCATATTCTGTAGGTGTGACAAAGGAGTCGGAAAGCACGAATGCCACATAAATCGCTTGCCTACATGTTGGTGCCTATATAGGGTGTTTCCATAAGAGTGTGCATAAATGTAAAAGGAGACAGAGAATGCTTCACTGAAAAGTTTGAGGTAGGGAACCTGAGATCGGAGAAGCCAGCTGAAGAAGATATAGAAGTAAACTTGTCTACTGCTTTGTTTAACGTTACTGCTTTCCAGCTTATTTACAACCAACACGCGTTCAACTTCGTACTGTGCTCTTTACTTACATTGACATTCTTTATTTTCTGCAGACAAACAAGTAGGACGAGCCTGATTACTAGGAAGTCGTGATGCAGGATTTGTTTACTTTATTTGTCCATAAGGTGGCTCTGTTGTTTCGCATTTACATTATCTCATGACAGAACGTGATATGAATCAACGCCAGACCTAGTCATTGTCCAGTGCTATTCAGAGAAGTATAGTATAATACAATGGAGCAGTACCGGTGCAGGTCCGCAGGACTCACCGATATGCACCTTGTATATGGGAAAGTACATTGCAGTGCTCTCGCTGCTGAAAGGCTGTACAGGGAACGATTTCCTAATAGGAATCACTCGTTACGACGAGTGTTTATTTCTCTCGATCGACGAAAGCCATAAATGTAGCTACCTGTGATATGGTTCGAAACACATCAGGAATATTCGCCAGGGTGCGTCAGAATCTTGTTCGCTGATGTCATGACTGCATTGTGGTTGATGGCCGTCAGTTTCAGCACATTTTGTAATATACAGTACAAATGGCGCTTTCATTGTGTCAGTGATAGTATTTGCAGTTAACTGCAACTAATGTAAATAAAAAGGTACTGAGTAATGTGATTTTATTCCTATTATCTCCTTAATAGGATTTGTCTGATCCCAAGTTCCTTACCTCAGATTGTTCAGTGGAGTATTCCCTATGTTCTGTTACATGTTTGCACGCTCTTAACGGAAACACCCTGTATACCAGCATGCTGCTGGTATCGACGGAGGTTAGAATCCTCCCTCGGGCATGGGTGTGTGTGTTTGTCCTTAGGATAATTTAGGTTAAGTAGTGTGTAAGCTTAGGGACTGATGACCTTAGCAGTTAAGTCCCATAAGATTTCACACACATTTGAACATTTGTATACCAGCATGGGTTCTCGCTCAACAGGAAACTTTTTGATCGCCCCATATATCTGACCAAGTTCACCACGTGGCTTTCACACTATAATTGTTGGTGTTATTCTACTTTTGTACAGAATGTGTTATGTAAATGAAGGCTGGCTCAGTTTGCTAAGAAATCAGCTAATTTTTTATTTTGATTATTTGTAGTTTATTCTATTGTTACCTATCTGACAGTATAAAATATAGCACTGCAATATATAATGGAATTTTAAGCACTGTTCCTATGCTTGCGGATAATAACATTTAATTTAAGAGGGTCCACCTTCTTGCAAGGACATAATGTATTGCATTGTTCAATTTTAGATATTTTTAACCTTTTCTATAGTGCATTGTTTGCCTTTATTACACACGTATTCCTTGAATTCTCATAAGGTATCCTATTCTGGCACATACTAGGATTTTACAACAAAATAATTCACAAAATATGTGTCGTACTGAACAAATAATACACTACAGAAAACATTGAAGACGCGCGGGGCTGCCGCGCGGTCTAGGGCGTCTTGTCACAATTTTCAAAAATAAAAAAAAAATGAAAAATTGAAAACACCCGATACTCCCAGGCAAATCGAGCAAAGCAGATTTCGTGGCCATATTAATAAGAAATAGAGGTCGTTTATTTCTGCTTGCAAATACATGCACACTATAAGACTACATGACAGATTAAACGAAAGAAATCTGTTGTCTTTGAAGCAAAACACTGCGCAACGAACGATTAAGGCTGTAAGAAATAGACCATCATATCCGTAAAGAGTATTCCTCGCTAAAAATTCACTTGCGTGGAACGTAGCCCACAACTTGAAAAATAAATTTCTGTGAGTTAATGTCTGGAGCAGAATATTTTGTCGAAGTGAATACCAGGCTGTATGAGAATCGTAAAGGAAGAGAACCGTTTGGGATCTGATGTTACAGAAGAAAACCGAAAATTCAGTGGACTCCGAACAAAAGAGATGAGGAAGTTATCTAATGAACTGAGTGGCTAATAATTTGTGGAAAATTGATTACATGAAGATGCAGGACGATAGGATGTATTTTAAGACACGGAAGAAGAGGGTACCGTAGAGGACAAAAAGTGTTCGATAAAGCAGGGCTTTGAATGTATTCGACAAGAAACTGCAACGTCCTCGGCGCCCCGACAGGCAAATAATAGAAGACTTTGGGGGTAAGTACTACCCCGAGACGAGGAGATCGGTCAAGGAGAGAAAATCCTGCTTCGCCGCATCAAAACAGAAAATTGAGAATCGAATGACACAATACGTATAAATATTTACAAAACTTCAATCTGCAGTATTGTAGTCTAGCACTCCACAACTGAATTTTTTTTCTTTATATTAATACCCGTCTAGAGGCACGTGAAGAGCCAAGTTTTATCCTCCCCCCCCCCCCCCCCCCCTCTGTTCTCTGTGTCGACTATTTCCACCATGAAGTGACGCAGTCGATGGTGGCGGTCAAGTTTCCGTGAAGAGCCTTTCCCGGCGAATCCTGTATTGACAAACACTCTCCAGCCATCCGGAACTCGTATTTCTCGTCATGCGCCACTCAGGGCGCTATTTACCCGACGGCTCTCACCAGATATGCTCTTAAGAAGTCGAAAGTTCGATAGTGTTTGGAAACGGGCTTTAGCACTGAGATGTTTCACAGGGATTGGCAAAGTCGATTCAGGTCAGCACTTCAAGGTTTCACTTGGCAGCGGAGACGAATTGCTCCACATCACTCAGTCGTTCTGTATGAAATGGCCTTAACTGCTCTCTCTGACAGCAACAGGAATGGGGTAATACGTAAATCGATATGAACATCCTCAGAATCTTGGTTTCCGTAGTCAACTGGTGACGTAACAACTCTTTGATGATTACATGGTGCAGCGTAACACGCTCCACTGCAAGGCTTTATGCACTAAAAACGTTACTGTCCCTTCTACTAAGCGGGGACCTAACGGAGTCATTACAAATGCAGATCTATCTGTACCCAGCAATGAAGGTAGAAACACAAACATTCTACAAATTTCGTCTAATGCATAACCCTCTAAACTATAACACCTATCGGATATTTGACGGCCGAGGTTCGTTAATGACCGCCTTGGTACATTTTGCCAATGAACCCATGAACTGAAACTGAACTTAGATACAGTTCGCCTCCAGAAGAATTTCAACATAAAAATACTTGTTCAAGAAATGCAGAGTGACGGAGGTACACACACAAATCTATACTAATATATAGAGGAGAAACGATGTTTAAAAAATATCGAAAAATTCATTGATTTGCTTCAAATTTTTAAACGATACTCTAATTAACATTCGGGTGGACGAGGCGTAATATGTTTTGGAACAATAATGTAGAAGTTTTCTGTTAGAAGTGACTCCCAGAAAGAAAATACTATTTTGCTGAGTTGTGTAGTGAAAATGGCTATTCCGTTTTCTCCCTTTCAACACGTTTTAATTATGGTAGCGTAAACTGAATGGGGAAATCTGGTTGTATGTGTATCTTCAGTGATATTATCTCGCATAATTTTAATCTGCGTGTGTGTAGCATTACAAAATATTGGACGTTTCAGATTGTTAGTGGTATTTAAATCATATGCCGATAACCCATAAATACAACATAGCCAATAAATATGTTTCCCTTTAAAAGCGGCTGAGTAAGGAAATAAAACAGCAAATATATACGAAAATACAGTAGGGAAAAACAATCTGTCTTATGTTTTAAGGGTGATAGACCTGGGCAGAAATTCTTTTAGCCTAATTTTCATACTGGCATAAAATGTTTCTTAGAAAGTCTGTTTTTAAGATTCACTCGTACAAAGTGTGCGATTGATGTTAAAACCCCGATTTATTGCGTGGGGGTTTGGCTCATCCGAGCGCTCGAATGTAACCAATGTAATAATATAATAGGTACCAAAGGCATAGCGGTCCTGTTACGTTCGGATATTATCACAGAGGGCACCAGTATGAACTAAAACACTATTCTCAACAAGAATTCTCTTCGTATTCTGATTCATGTATGGTGAACAGTCTGAAAGCACGTGCATTTCTCACATTTGCTCGACTTTTCATTTCAGTTGCCTTTTATCCGAAGTAAAACGTGAATGCTTGAAAATGACAAACAAAGTTATTTATACGGATAGAAAAGGTTCGAAAAGTAATCCAAATCATCTACATGTACATGATTACTCTGCTATTCACAATTAAGTGCCTGGCAGAGGGTTCAATCAACGAACCACCCTCAAGCTGTCTCTCTACCTTTCCACTCTCGAACGGCGTGAGGGAAAAACGTGCACAATTTTTTCTGTGCGAGCCCTGATTTCTCTTATTTTATCGTGATGATCATTTCTTCCTATGTAAGTGGGTGCCAATAGAATGTTTTCGCAATCGCAGGAGAAAACTGGTGATTGAAATTTCATGAGAAGATCTCGTCGCAACGAAAACTGCCTTTGTTTTAATGTTTGCCACTCCAATTCATGTACCATGTCTGTGGCGCTATCTCCCCTATTTCGCGGTAATACAAAACGAGCCGCCCTTCTTTGTACTTTTTCGATGTCTTTCGTCAGTCCCATCTGACGTGGATCCCACACCGCACAGCAATACTCCAGAACTGGACGGACAAGCGTGGTGTAGGCAGTCTCTTAAATGTTCTACTGTCAATACATATATATATCTCCCTTCTACTGTCACTATATGTAACTCCGTTCACACAAGAGTACTTCTGTGGCTACTTTCTTACTGTACTTATACAAATAAATGCAACTGGGGCAGGTCAATCAAACTACATCTAGCATGAACACAGACCTGTTGCATCTTCTAAGTGTTCTGCCAATGAATCGCAATCTTTGGTTTGATCTATCCACAACATTATCTATGTGATCGTTTCAATTCAGGTTATTTGTAATCGTAATCCCTAAGTATTTAGTTGAATTTACAGCCTTCAGATTTGTGTAACTTACCGTGTAATCAAAATTTAGTAGATTTCTTTTAGTATTCATGTGAATAACTTCACACTTTTCTTTATTCAGGGTCAATTGCCACTTTTCGCACCAAACAGGTATATTATCTAAAACATTTTCCAATTCGTTTTGGTCATCTGATGACTTAAGATGACGGTAAATGACAGCATCATCTGCAAACAATCTAAGACGATTACTAAGATTTTCTCCTACATCATTAATATAGATCAGGAGGGTCTATAACACTTCCTTGGGGAACGCCGGATATTACTTCTGTTTTACTCGATGACTTTCCGTCTATTACTAAGAACTGTGACCTTGACAGGAAATCACGAATCCAGTTGCACAACTGAGGTGATGTTCCATAGGCATGCAGTTTGGTTAGAAACGGTGTCGAAAGCCTTCTGGAAAAACTAAAAACGTGGAATCAATTTGACATCCCCTGTCGTTAGTTCTCATTACATGAGTATAAAGAGCTAGTTGTGTTTCGCAATAACGATATTTTCTGAATCCGTGCTGACTATGTGTCAATAAATCGTTTTCTTCGAGGTACTTCATAATGTTCGAATACAGTATATGTTCCAAAACCCTACTGTAAATCGACGTCAGTGATATTAGCCTGTAATTCAACGGATTACTCCTGCTCCCCTTTTTGGGTATTGGTGTGACTTGAGAAATTTTCCAGTCTTTAGGTGCGGATCTTTCTGTGAGCGAGCGGTTGTATATTATTGCTAAATAAGGAGCTATTGTATCAGCTTACTCTGAGAGGAACCTGACTGGTATACAATCTGGACCAGAAGCCTTGCCTTTATTAAGTGATTTAAGCAGCTTTGCGACACCGAGGATATCTACTTCTATGTTTCTCATCTTGGCAGTTGTTCTTGGTTGGAATTCATGAATATTTAATGCGTCTGCTTTGGTGAAGAAGTTTCGGAAAACCGTGTTTAATAACTCTGCTGTAGTAGCACTGTCATCAATGGCTTCACCGTTGTTATCGTACAGTGAAAGTATTGATTGCGTACCATCACTTATTAATTTATGTGGTATATATCTCTCAATTGCTGTCGATACTATCTCTTTGAAATCATTCCACAACTTTTCTACACTTACATGAAGGAGTTGAGATTGTCCCTTAAAACGGCGTTAAGAGCATTTTCATCAGCTTTTTTTTAAATATATATACTTTGCGTTTCTTTTTGATGGTTGTAGGTGTTACGGTATTCAGCCTAGCAGCAACTGCCTTTTGGTCGCTAATTCCTGTATCCATCACGTTACTCACTATTTGTCCAGGATTATTTGTTGCCAAGAGGTCAAGTATGCTTTCGCAACCATTTATGCTTCGAGTGGGCTCATTACCTAATTGTTCGAAACAATTTTCTGAGAAAGCATTCAGCACAATTTCGGATGCCTGCCGCCAGCATTAAAACTATAATTTTTCCAGCATACCGAGGGTAGATTGAAGTCACCACCGACTGTAACTATATGAGTGGTATACCTATTTGAAATGAGGCTCAAGTTTTCTTTGAACTGTTCAGCAACTATATTTTCTGAGTCGGGGGTCGGAAAAACTATCCAATTAATAGTTTACTCCGATCGTGAAGTATAGCCCCTACCAATACTATTTCGCAGGAACTATCTATTTCAATTTTACTACAAGGCAAACTACTTCTGACAGCAATAAATACTCCACCACCAACTGTATTTAATCTATGCTTTTCGAACACTGTTAGATCGTTCGAAAAAATTTGGCTGAACTTATTTCCGGCTTTAGCCAGCTTTCTGTACCTATTACTATTTGAGCTTCAGATGCTTTCTATCAGGGCTTGGAGCTCTGGTTCTTTCTCAACACAGCTACGAAATTTACAACTACAATACCGGTCGTTTCTACAACTAATGTACAATGTTTTACCTGTCCCCTTTTAGACGGACGCCCTTTCTGTGGTTCCCTACGACCCGCTAACCTAAAAAAACGCGCAGTCCCTTCCACACAGCCCCCACTACACGTGTACCGCTTCCTGTGTAGTGGACTCCTGACCTATTAAGTGTAACCCGAAAACCTACTACCCGATGCCGGCCGTTGTGGCCGAGCGGTTCTAGGCGCTTCACTCCGAAACTGCGCTGCTGCTACGGTCGCAGGTTCGAATCCTGCCTCGGGCATGGATGTGTGTTATGTCCTTTGGTTAGTTAGGTTTAAGTAGTTCTAAGTCTAGGGGACTGATGACCTCAGATGCTAAGTCTCATAGTGCTTAGAGCCATTTGAACTACCACCCGATGGCGCAAGCCAAGGAATCTGCAGCCTACACGGTCGCAGAACCGCTCGAGCCTGTGATTCAGACCCTCTACTCGGCTCTGCACCAAAGGACCGCAGCCGGTTCTATCGACGATGCTGCAAGCAAGACTGGAAGTCTTTACCATTTCCGCTAGACGCCCGAAACCAGAAAGAATGTCCTCCGATCCAAAGCGACACACGTCACTGGTACCGACATGAGCCACCACCTGCAGCATGCTGCACCCTGTACTCTTCACGGCGTCCGGAAGCAGCCTTTCCACATCCGGAACGACTCTCCCCGGTATGCACGAGGAGTGCACACTGGCTTTCTTCCCCTCCCTGGCAGCCATGTTCCTAAAGGGGTCCCTTTATGCGCCTAACTACCAGCAAATCCACCCTCTATTGCCCAGCCTTGCGGCCCGAGAAACTTTCTCTGGAACAGGGTGGACGACCGCATCCGGCTCAGAGACATGGTCAGCCACAGACAACGCCCGAAACCAGTTCGCCAAACGAACCGGGGTAGCCATACGATCGGCCCCTCTGAAAGTTTTTCGCTGCCTGCCAGAAATCATGAAAAAAAAAAAAAAACGCTCCGATTGGTAAGCAGAAACCATTCAGTCGACATAATTTCGTCAAAGTGAAAGTGTTTCGACATCGGCGAAAAAAGGCCAACTGTACGGTGCATTGTTAAGCAATGATATGTTCAGTTTCAATATTAACAAACACAAGGTGAAACTTTAAACGCTTTTTTTTTTTCAAAGCAATAATGTTCAGTTCTGTGTGAGCTATACTCATGAAGTATACATGCAATTACATTATTTTCTTTTTTTTGTAACTTGAGAGTTGGAGTTTTTTTCTACTGTAGTACATAGGATTTTCGCGATATATTTTAAATTCGATTTTCGGTGCACGTGTTTTAAACGGCCTTTTCGTCGAAAACATTGACTTTTAGTTTAGAGAGTCTCCATGTAGTTAAAAACCATTTTGTTTAATATCCATATGTACTACTTAGACAGTCTCATCAGTTTCAAAGTAGTTTTTGAAATATTGCTCTTTTTTTTTTGGTCATCAGTCTAATGACTGGTTTGATGCGGCCCGCCACGAATTCCTTTCCTGTGCTGACCTCTTCAACTCAGAGTAGCACTTGCAACCTACGTCCTCAATTATTTGCTTGGCGTATTCCAATCTCTGTATTCCTCTACAGTTTTTGCCCTCTACAGCTCCCTCTAGTACCATGGAAGTCATTCCCTCATGTCTTAGCAGATGTCCTATCATCGTGTCCCTTCTCCTTGTCAGTGTTTTTCACATATTCCTTTCCTCTCCGATTCTGCGTAGAACCTCCTCATTCCTTACCTTATCAGTCCACCCAATTTTCAACATTCGTCTATAGCACCACATCTCAAATGCTTCGATTCTCTTCTGTTCCGGTTTTCCCACAGTCCATGTTTCACTACCATACAATGCTGTACTCTAGACGTACATCCTCAGAAATTTCTTCCTCAAATTAAGGCCTGCATTTGATATTAGTAGACTTCTCTTGGACAGAAATGCCTTTTTTGCCATAGCGAGTCTGCTTCTGATGTCCTCCTTGCTCCGTCCGTCATTGGTTTTTTACTGCCTAGGTAGCAGAATTCCTTAACTTCATTGACTTCGTGACCATCAATCCTGATGTTAAGTTTCTCGCTGTTCTCATTTCTACTACTTCTCATTACCTTTGTCTTTCTCCGATTTACTCTCAAACCATACAGTGTACTCATTAGACTGTTCATTCCGTTCAGCAGATCATTTAATTCTTCTTCACTTTCACTCAGGATAGCAATGTCATCAGCGAATCGTATCATTGATATCCTTTCACCTTGTACTTTAATTCCACTCCTGAAGCTTTCTTTTATTTCCATCATTGCTTCCTCGATGTACAGATTCAAGAGTAGGGGCGAAAGGCTACAGCCTTGTCTTACACCCTTCTTAATACGAGCATTTCGTTCTTGATCGTCCACTCTTATTATTCCCTCTTGGTTGTTGTACATATTGTATATGACCCGTCTCTCCCTATAGCTTACCCCTACTTTTTTTCAGAATCTCAGAACAGCCTGCACAATTTTATATTGTCGAACGCTTTTTCCAGGTCGACAAATCCTATGAATGTGTCTTGATTTTTCTTTAGCCTTGCTTCCATTATTAGCCGTAACGTCAGAATTGCCTCTCTCGTCCCTTTACTTTTCCTAAAGCCAAACTGATCGTCACCTAGCGCATTCTCAATTTTCTTTTCCATTCTTATGTATATTATTCTTGTAAACAGCTTCGATGCATGAGATGTTAAGCTGATTGTGCGATAATTCTCGCACTTGTCAGCTCTTGCCGTCTTCGGAATTGTGTGGATGATGCTTTTCCGAAAGTCAGATGGTATATCGCCAGACTCATATATTCTACAAACCAACGTGAATAGTCGTTTTGTTGCCACTTCCCCCAATGATTTTAGAAATTCTGATGGAATGTTATCTATCCCTTCTGCCTTATTTGACCGTAAGTCCTCCAAAGCTCTTTCAAATTCCGATTCTAATACTGGATTCCCTATCTCTTCTAAATCGATTCCTGTTTCTTCTTCTCTCTTCTAAATCGATTCCTGTTTCTTCTTCTATCACATCAGACAAATCTTCACCCTCATAGAGGCTTTCAATGTATTCTTTCCACCTATCTGCTCTCTCCTCTGCATTTAACAGTGGAATTCCCGTTGCACTCTTAATGTTACCACCGTTGCTTTTAATGTCACCAAAGGTTGTTTTGACTTTCCTGTATGCTGAGTCTGTCCTTCCGACAATCATATCTTTTTCGATGTCTTCACATTTTTCCTGCAGCCTTTTCGTCTTTGCTTCCCTGCACTTCCTATTTATTTCATTCCTCAGCGACTTGTATTTCTGTATTCCTGATTTTCCCGGAACATGTTTGTACTTCCTCCTTTCATTAATCAACTGAAGTATTTCTTCTGTTACCCATGGTTTCTTCGCAACTACCTTCTTCGTACCTATGTTTTCCTTCCCAACTTCTGTGATGGCCCTTTTTAGAGATGTCCATTCCTCTTCAACTGTACTGCCTCCTGCGCTATTCCTTATTGCTGTATCTATAGCGTTAGAGAACTTCAAACGTATCTCGTCGTTCCTTAGTACTTCCGTATCCCACTTCTTTGCGTATTGATTCTTCCTGACTATTGTCTTGAACTTCAGCCTACTCTTCATCACTACTATATTGTGATCTGTGTCTATATCTGCTCCTGGGTACGCCTTACAATCCAGTATCTGATTTCGGAATCTCTGTCTGACCATGATGTAATCTAACTGAAATCGTCCCGTATCTCCCGGCCTTTTCCAAGTATACCTCCTCCTCTTGTGATTCTTGAACAGGATATTCGCTATTACTAGCTGAAACTTGTTACAGAACTCAATTAGTCTTTCTCCTCTTTAATTTCTTGTCCCAAGCCCATATTCTCCTGTAACCTTTTCTTCTACTCCTTCCCCTACAACTGCATTCCAGTCGCCCATGACTATTAGATTTTCGTCCCCCTTTACATACTGCATTACCCTTTCAATATCCTCATACACTTTCTCTATCTGTTCATCTTCAGCTTGTGACGTCGGCATGTATACCTGAACTATCGTTGTCGGTGTTGGTCTGCTGTCGATTTTGATTAGAACAACCCGGTCACTGAACTGTTCACAGTAACACACCCTCTGCCCTACCTTCCTATTCATAACGAATCCTACACCTGTTATACCATTTTCTGCTGCTGTTGATATTACCCGATACTCATCTGACCAGAAATCCTTGTCTTCCTTCCACTTCACTTTATATTGTTCTATGATAATTAAATCCACACCCTAGCTGCAAACAGGCATTGACATACATCATTGGGGACAAGTAAGCAATCTGAAGGGTGTACAATAACGTTCTAAAGTCAGTTTTGTAATTTGTTTGTTATTTTATTGAAGAAAAATCGTGAATATTGATTCCAGAATTGAGTGTAGTCCTGCTCTACTCCCTTAAATTAGAGCCCTGCAAGCGCGTGGACTATCCGTTTATTTGATTTTCGAATATTGGGCATTCTGAGACATTAAACAAAATACTTTGTACACCTGTAAAGAGGATATCAGTGCATTATATCTCCTGAAATCATTTTTACTGCATGCATGGCTGCAGGTCCGAAAGAACATTGAGTCATACTTCTGAAAAACACAGGCACTGCAGTATCGTATTTATCCGCCAACACCGGGCAAGCGACTTTCAATTAAAATGACGTGTCCGAAAGAACAGATGCCAACTTTATATCGTTAAGGCTAACCGGCTGATCAGCTTCTTCAGTCCGGATGCACATGAATTGCCTGAACTCTTACGGGACTCGGTGGATTGTCAGTCGCGAGTAATGGGTGTAATGGCAGGGGCACTATGAATGTAGTGTGTGGGCTATAAGCTGAGAATTTGGGTCTCACGAGGAGCGTGACGACGATAAGTCCCTGCAGTTGCACTGTTCTGTGTGCCCTCGGTGGCTCAGATGGATAGAACGTCTGCCATGTAAGCAGGAGATCGCGGGTTCGAGACCTGTTCGGGGCACACATTTTCAACCGTTCCCGTTGATGTACATCAACGTTCGTCAGCATCTAATAGTATTGATTTAATTGTAATTTCATTCAAGTAAAATGTCTCCTCTGTACACGTATATTCATAATGAATATACGAGTGTAGACCCTAGGGAAATGATTGACGACATATTGTAGTTCGTGCCTGGCAGCGATTCGGGCTCGGATAGCCAAATAATAAGACAGCCGCTCACGATAAGCAGGAAATCCGGATTCGAGTCGAGGCCCGGCACAAAATTTCATGCAGTTGATGGTTGTCAGTATTCGCAAATGCGAAACCATTTTTTCTATTATATGTCTGCAGTTTATTGTAAGCGTACATTGGTCATGAACAGCAGTGTGGGTGAATTACTTGTTGTGAAATATTGGTTAAGACGTTGCTGCATTAACTGCAGTTGGTGGAGAAAGGTGGAAAAATTCTTTCAATCATTATGTGACACTTCATCGATAAAAATGTTACTAGTGTGCTGCAATATTATGAACTCTTTTATGCATCCAAATCCAGTGTCCCTTTTGGAATTTTTTTAATCTCAAAGCTCTATGTAACAGCACAGACTCTGGTTGCATCCAAAAAGTGTACCATCTTCTAACGGGACGCTTGCTCTGAGTTCATCCTGAAACATTTTCGAATAACTCTGAGCGTTCAACAGTATTCCATAAACGTTTTAGAAGATTGTATGTTAGAAGTCTGTTGAGGTTAGTGGTTAGCAGCTACTGAGATCTTGCTTGGTTCAGTCTTCTGTTGCACTACAAACGCAACGAATTGCATGATTATATCAAGGAGACACCAATATCCATTAGCAGTCTAACAAGTACCCCTTGAGTTCGAGGTAACAAAAGACCAATGATGTTTTCGGCATTGGACACGCAGCGTATTGTCTACCATGCAACCACAACATTGGCTGCTGGAGGAATCCAGTGATGGGCACAGCATGAGGCTACAAAACGTAGTTGAACCGTATCGTCAACGAGTAGCTCACAACAGTGCTAATGGCGCTGATACAAAGCAGAGAAATGGCGATATAAAAACGGAAAACATTGCATTATATCTACAACAACAGCTGCCGAAGTTTACATTTCATCAGAAAGGAGACAAAGGAAATGCACAGTGTGAGAAAAAGTGGCAGATGCAATATTGCAGTTTCTACAAGATGAGTCAGTGGAACATGTGGTGTCGTACACGTTCCACTGTGGGGATGGGTACGATGATTACAATACGCGCTTAGCAAGTGAAAACGACGCTGAAAAAGATGTCGAGCCATTTAATTCATCATCTTTGTTGGACAGGAAGCCACAAATCCTGTTACCAGTGAAATGTAGTGAAGGACAGTCGTTATCCAAGGAGCGGGTACTAAATATAATTACGTAAATGGAAGACGATCTTCACCATAGTAAAGAGCAGTTATGAAAATTTTCGAAAAAATCTGCAGCAGTATGATCGTGTAGCGCGTAAGAGAAACTACGGATGTTACTCAAGGGAGCACAAGGCGTATTTGTTACAAAAAATGATGTTTGCGCGTTTTAAGGATCCTCGCTACAATTTACAGGATATGCAATATAGTGACCTACTGCATTATGCACGTCAAATTGCGCGAGACATTGATTACAATAATTTCAAAGGAAGCAGTTGAGGATTGCTAACTTCAAACAGTGCTACAGAATAATGGCTATTGCACACTCGCTAAGGGATGGAGCGATGTGCACAATGCTCTGCGTGCAAAAATTCCTCAACGTCTTCATTATTTTTCCACACATAATTGGGGAACGCTGCGAGATGAGAGAGCTCTGTTAATTTAGTTTCAAAAATGCTTTTATATGATGTGACTCTCCTCAACGTATCTCTTCTACATCACACAGTATGGCTTCAGCCAACCGCTTCCTCATTATTGGTGAATTTTTAGTTTTCTTGCTGGGTCGCCGCTAGACTTCTTAATGCTGTCTAGTCACTTACCTACGGTACGCTGTGTTTATTTAAAGGATATTATATTGTTCTCACATTATTTCTTTCAGCACTCCAGCTGGGCCTTCTTTTGTTAATGTTAATTGGGGTTTCTCAATGCCATTAGCTACGTGCACAGACCGCCTCCTAAACGCTTTCACTTTATCTCATCTGTGCTTGCCCCTGTCGTTATAAGGGTAGATATTGTTTTGTTAATCGGTACATGAGATTATTACAATTACTTGCTGTTAACAATATTGAGTTATTTTCTGTGGATTTTATGATGTATCGTAATTATGAAGCCCATGTAAGGTCCGAAAAATGCGATTTCCTTCAACATTTTATCTTGTTATAGATTGTATCCCCCCCCCCCCCCCATGAACCATGGACCTTGCCATTGGTGGGGAGGCTTGCATGCCTCAGCGATACAGATAGCCATACAGTAGGTGCAACCACAATGAAGGGGTATCTGTTGAGAGGCCAAACAAACGTGTGGTTCCTGAAGAGGGGCACCAGCCTTTTCAGTAGTTTCAGGGGCAACAGTCTGGATGACTGACTGATCTGGCTTTGTAACACTAACCGAGACGGCCTTGCTGTGCTGGAACTACGAATGGCTGAAAGCAAGGGGAAACTACAGCTGTAATTTTTCCTGAGGTCATGCAGCTTTACTGTATGGTTAAATGATGTTGGCATCCCCTTGGGTAAAATATTCTGGAGGTAAAATAGTCCCCCACTCGGATCTCTGAGCGAGAACTACTCACGAGGACGTCGTTATCAAGAGGTGTGGAATGTCAGATCCCTTAATCGGGCAGGTAGGTTAGAAAATTTAAAAATGGAAATGGATAGGTTAAAGTTAGATATAGTGGGAATTAGTGAAGTTCGGTGGCAGGAGGAACAAGACTTCTGGTCAGGTGAATAAAGGTTTATAAATACAAAATCAAATAGGGGTGACGATGGGGTATGTTTAATAATGAATATAAATATAGGAGTGTGGGTAAGCTACTACAAACAGCATAGTGAATGCATTATTGTGGCCAAGATTGACACAAAGCCCATGCCTACCACAGTAGTACAAGTTTATATGCCAACTAGCTCTGCACATGACGAAGAGATTTATGAAATGTATGATGCGATAAAAGAAATTATTCAGATAGTGAAGGGAGACGAAAATTTAATAGTCATCGGTGACTGGAATCCGGTAGTAGGAAAAGGAAGAGATGGAAACGTGTTAGGTGAATATGGAATAGGGCTAAGAAATGAAACAGGAAGCCGCTTGGTAGAATTTTGCACAGAGCATAACTTAATCATAGCTAACGCTTGGTTCAAGAATCATGAAAGAAGGTTGTATGCATGGAACAGCCCTGGAGATAATGGAAGGTTTCATATAGATTATATTGTGGTAAGACACAGGTTTAGGAAACAGGTATTAAATTGTATGACATTTCCAGAGCAGATCTGGACTCTGGCCACAATCAGTTGGTTATGAACTGTAGATTAAAACTGAAGAAACTGCAAAAAGGTGGGAATTTAAAGTGATGGGACCAGGATAAACTGGCAGAACCAGAGGTTGTAGAGAGTTTCAAGGAAAGCATAAAGGAACGATTGACAGGAATGAGGGAAAAATACAGTAAAAGAAGAATGGGTAGCTTTGAGGGGTGAAATAGTGAAGGCAGCATAGGATGAAGTTGGTAAAAAGACGAGCGCATGTAGGAATCCTTGCATAACAGAAGAAATGTTGAATTTAATTGAGAAAAGCAGAAAATAAAAAAAATGCAGTAGATGAAGTAGGCAAAAAGGAATACAAACGTCTCAAAAATGATATTGACAGGAAGTGCAAAATGGCTAAGCAGGGATGGCTAGAGGATAAATGTAAGGATGTAGAGGCATATGTCACGAGGGGTAAGATAGACACTGCCTACAGAAAGATAAAAGAAACCTTTGGAGAAAAGAAAACCACTTGCATGAATATCAACAGCTCACACGGAAACCCAGTTCTAAGCAAAGAAGGGAAAGCAGAAAGGTGGAAGGAGTATATATAGGGTCTATACAAGGGCGCTGTACTTGAGGTCAATTTTATGGAAATGGAAGAGGATGTAGAAGAAGATGAAATGAGAGATATGATACTGCGTGAAGAGTTTGACAGAGCACTGAAAGACCTAAGTCGAAACAAGGCCCCGGGAGTAGACAACATTCCATTACAACTACTGATAGCCTTGGGAGAGCCAGCCATGACAAAATTCTACCATCTGGTGAGCAAGATGTATGAGACAGGCGAAATACCCTCAGACTTCAAGAAGCGTATAATAATTCCAATCCCAAAGAAATCAGGTGTTGACAGATGTGAAAATTACCGAACTACCAGTTTAATAAGTCACAGCTGCAAAATACTAACACGAATTCTTGACAGACGAATGGAAAAACTTGTAGAAGCCGACATCGGAGAAGATCAGTTTGGATTCCGTAGAAATATTGGAACACGTGAGGCAATACTGACTCTACGACTTATCTTAGAAGATAGATTTAAGGAAAGGTAAACCTGCATTTCTAGCATTTGTAGCCTTAGAGAAAGCCTTTGACAATGTTGACTGGAATACTCTATTTAAAATTATGAATGTGACAGGGGTAAAACACAAGGAGCGAAAGGCTATTTACAACGTGTACAGAAACCAGATGGCTGTTATAAGAGTGGAGGGGCATGAAAGGGAAGCAGTGGTTGGGAAGGGAGTGAGACAGGGTTGTAGCCTATCCCCGACGTTATTCAATCTGTATATTGAGCAAACAGTAAAGGAAACAAAAGAAAAATCGGAGTAGGTATTACAATCCATGGTGAAGAAATAAAAACGTTGAGGTTCACCGACGCATTGTAATTCTGTGAGAGACAGCAAAAGACTTGGAAGAGCAGTTGAATGGAATGGACAGTGTCTTGAAAGGAGGATATAAGATTAACAGGAAAAACGATGATAATGGAATGTAGTCTAATTGAGTCGGGTGATGCTGAGGGAATTAAATTAGGAAATGAGACATTAAAAGTAGTAAAGGAGTTTTCCTATTTGGGGGGGGGGGGGGCAAAATAACTGATGATGGTCGAAGTAGGGAGGTTATAAAATGAAGACTGACAATGTCAAGGAAAGCATTTCTGAAGAAGAGAGATTTGTTAAGATCGAGCATAAATTTAAGTGTCAGGAAGTCGTTTCTGAGAGTATTTGTATGGAATGTAGCCATGTATGGAAGTTAAACATGGACGATAAATAGTTCGGACAAGAAGAGAATAGAAGCTTTCGAAATGTGGTGCTATAGAAGAATGGTGAAGATTAGATGGGTAGATCACATAACTAATGAGGAGGTATTGAACAGAATTGGGGAGAAGAGAAATTTGTGGCACAACTTGACTAGAAGAAGGAATCGGTTGGTAGGACATATTCTGAGGCATCAGGGGATCACCAATTTAGTATTGGAGGGCAGCGTGGAGGATAAAAGTCGTAGAGGAAGACCAAGTGATGAATGTAGGATGTAGGTTACAGTAGGTACTGGGAGATGAAGATGCCTGCACAGGATAGAGTTGCATGGAGAGCTGCATCAGACCACTCCCTGGAATGAAGAACACAACAACAATACATCGTACTCCCTTCGTGGCAAAGCATCACTGCGCCCTCCAGGTACTTGGAATTTTTCACTCCTCATACTTAACTTTCATTGAATTGATTTTCTATCCCGGCTTAAGCTGTAATTCAGTACTCATTACTTATTGTGAAGAGTCCGTTTTGGGTAAGGTCTTAGTCAGTGTTTGGATAACGGAAGCCTACATCTCCTACAAAGTAATAAGGAAAAACACAATCACAATTGTCATCTAGGGAAACTGAGACGGCGGTGGTATATTAAGAAGTGAATTAGATATCAAGTTTTAACTAGTGAGGCTCCGAAAATATTTCCATTACTGTTGCTACCAGCGCACCCAGTATTGTCCATCTTTTGTATACCATTGGCATCACAGCAGTCAAGTAGTTCTACATTGTGGTAGGATTTATGATTAAAATTAGCCAGACAAGTATTAGTATTTTTCTCTTTGCGAAGACGTTTCTCTTCTATTGCACCTATACAGTTCAGTAGATTTCATAGGGACCGGAAGTGCTCGGCAAATACTTTCCCACTGACATTGAGTAGGACATGTTAAATAGCCGTGTTGCAACTTATTCTATATGATCTCTTTGGTTTCAGATACTACTTCCCCCAAGTGTAGAGCCCCAACGAAACTAATGTACACCCTGTACCCAAATATCTGAAATTAACCATACAGGTGAGCGAAAAGATTATTATCTTCCAAACATGACGAGGAAAGATATTTACTTCTAAGCAATTATTTCCTTATCAGTCAAAAAAACGTATTTAGTGTTAGGTAACGGTGACTGAATGCATGGAGAAATGGAGGAACCTGAAGAGATCGTTCGTGCAGAATCTCAAGCCCAAACCGAATGGTAGAGGAGCAACAAAGAAGAAACTGTATTACCTGATGGATGCGATGAAATTTTCTGTTCCTTTCGTAAAAGTACCTGGCATCGCTACTGGTAATTTACTTACAATCCGTTTTCCCTCACCACAACTACATTACTCTGCAATTCACAATTAAGTGTCTGGTAGTGTGTTCATCGAGCCACTTTCAAGCTATTTCTCCACCGTTCCACTCTCGAACAGCGCGCCGGAAAATGTAACAATTAAATCTTTCCATCCGAGCTCTCATTTATGGCCGTGCGGTCTAGGGCGTCTTGTCACGGTTCGTGCGGGCTACCCCCACCCCCACGCCCCCACACCCGTCGGAGGCTCTAGTCCTCCCTCGGGCATGGGTGTGTGTGTTGTCCTTAGTGTAAGGTAAGTTAGTTTAATCAGTGTGTAAGCCTAGGGACAGATGACCTCAGCAGTTTGGTTCCATAGTCCTTACCACAAATTTCCAAATTTTCTCATTCATCTTACCTTATTACCTGTATGATGATCGTTTCTTCCTGTATTTTCCCACTCTCGTCAGAGTTGGTTACTGAAATTTCGTGAGAAGAGCCTGCCACGACGAAAAACGCCATTGCTTTTGAAGTGAAAAATCTCAAAGAAATAACCCTCTTCCAAGAAAGCGTCAAAGGAACTGTTATAGGCATGCG
This sequence comes from Schistocerca cancellata, assembly GCF_023864275.1. Classification (NCBI taxonomy): domain Eukaryota; kingdom Metazoa; phylum Arthropoda; class Insecta; order Orthoptera; family Acrididae; genus Schistocerca; species Schistocerca cancellata. The sequence goes on from NC_064630.1 coordinate 719,532,268, forward strand.
TATTTACATATGTAGATACGCAAACAGGCAGAATATGCCGCTACTGTCGGCAACGACTAAATAAGACAACTGTCTGGCGAAGTTGTTAGATTGTTACTGCTACTGGTTATCAAGATTTAAGTGAGTCTGAACGTGGTGTTATACTCGGCGCACGAGCGATGGGACACAGCATCTCAGAGGTAGGGATGAAGAGGGGATTTTCCCGTACGACCATTTCACGAGTACCATGAATATCAGGAATCCGGTAAAACATAAAATCTCCGTCATCGCTGCTGTCGGAAAAAGATCCTGCCAGAACGGGAGCAACGACTACCGAAGAGAACGGTTTAAGGTGACAGAAAAGCAACCCTTTCGCAAACTGCCGCAGATTTCACAGCTGGGCCATTAACAAATGTCAGCGGGCGAACCATTCAACGAAACATCATCGATACGGGCTTTCGGACCCGGAGGCTCACTCTTGTACCCTTGGTGACTGCACGACACATAGCTTTACATCTCGCTTGGGACCGTAAACACCGACATTGGACAATTGATGACCGGAAACGTGCTGCTTGGTCGGGCAAGTCTCGTTTCAAATTGTATCGATCGGATGGACCCCGCATGTCAACAGGGGACTGTTGAAGGTAGTGGAGATCCCCATGAAACCATGGACCCTGCATGTCAAAAGGGACTGTTGCAGCTAGTGGAGGCTCGGTAATGGTGTGGGACGTGTGCAGGATTGATATGGGACCCCTGACACATATAGATACGATTTTGACATGTGACACGTATGTAAGCATTCATGTCCATTGTGCACTCCGATGCAGGACAATGCGACATCCTACACGTCCAGAATTGCTACAGATTGGATCCAGGAACAGATTTTAAACACTTCTGCGGGCCACCAAACTCCCCAGACATGAACATTATTGAGAATATCTGGGATGCCTTGCAACGTGCTGTTCAGAAGAGATCTCAACCCCTCGTACTCTTGCGGATTGATGGACAGCCCTGCAGGATTCATGGTGTCAATTCCCTCCAGCACTACTTCAGACAGTAGTCGAGTGCATACCACGGCGTGTTGAGGCAATTCTGCGTGCTCGCGGGGGCCCTACACGATATTAGGCAAGAGTACCAGTTTCTTTGGCTCTTTAGTGTATTTGGTCCGAGCTTGACGTTATCACAATTGAGCAGCAACAATCACCCTCCTCCTCACCGTCATCTGGTCTTCTCTGGCCGCGATGCCAGGACCATCTTCAGTAATTCAGAAGGAGAGTATGACACCATTATAACACTGTGTTCGGTGTGGGGCGCGGTGGGGTGGGTGGACTGATGTGGACTGATGTGGGCTGTAGTGGGGTTGTGACCACTGAGGGCTACGGCGGGACAAAGCCTCTCCGACGTTTCTAGGTCCCTGGTTGAATACATACATACATATCCATACATACATACATACATGACACCATCGCTTGATCCCATGGGTATGCGATGATTAGTCAGAGAGAGAAAATGTTCAAACTTTGAAAGTGACACAGACAAAGCCTTTGTGGAATATTTTTCAGCAAAGGCGGGGAAGATTTCAAACACATCTCCAACGAAAACGACAAGAGAGGGGTCGGTACACACAATTTCCTGGTTAGCCCCGTCCCAGAACTCAAGCAGATGACCGATGATCAGTTCAGAAGATATAGAAGAAAGGCGTTACTCTCCATACAAGGGGTTACAGATACTCTGAACTCACTCTCTCCTCAACAAACGAGTGAAGCAATTTTCCACAATTTGTGAAATGTTTCACGTACTTTTACATTCTTCTACTTAATAGTATAAGAATTACTTTCACACAAATTTAATATCGCTATAATAGTAGGTACTTGGAGATGAATAAGCTTGCACAGGATAGAGTAGCATGGAGAGCTGCATCAAACCAGTCTCAGGACTGAAGACCACAACAACAACAACAACATAATATCTGAATAGATAAACATTATCTTTTTCATGGTTTTATATGTGTGTTATAATCTTACACTAAAAGGATTGCCTTAACGTCACAAGTACCGGTATTCGTTCCTCTGTGCTCACACAGTCCCTCATATTTTTATCCATGCTGAATAGCTGTAGCTATTATAATTTTCACAAGAACGATGTCACATTCTTTTGACATTCTGTAGAATTCTAAAAATTCTGAGTTATTCTATTGGAGTTCTCTAGCACCAACTAATAACCGTTGATGAAAATTCTGTTCTGTGTACGGCTGTACTCATAAAATTCTCTGCGTTTTTTTTTCTTCCGCCGGTACCACAACATCACAGTGTAGCCCTCATCACTAGAACCCTTGATTATACAGGTGGTTGTTAAAGGAAACAACTAACGCAGTTTTGTAGCTCCTTGCAGGAAATCGCAAGCTGACCGAAGGAAATTCGCGCACACGACGTCTGCGAACCGACCCGTATACGGACGACCTACGAGTTTTTGTCGTCTGCGTTCTCACCTTTGGTTACTTACGTGGAGTACTAGCGCATGTTAGCTGGGAGAGGAGGAGGAGTACTGGCAGATGCCAGCTTTAAAGCAAGGATATCCAGCCTTTTAACTTATGTGGTCCACAATGTAAAAAATATCAGTATTTTTGTTCCGCTGAAAAAAAGAGGGAAACCACGGAATGGGCCATTGAGAGAATAATATCGTGGGTAGGAGTTTCAGATTGAAAATAGTCAGCTTATCATAACTTTCCATAAACAATTTTTAACAGATCGTGTGATAGATGTTCATTTCCTGGGCCGCACTGATACTTACATGGCGGTGGGCTGAACACCCTTGTTACAAAGGAAGCAAAGCTGTGCTCAACCCGAAGGTTGGTTTGAACAATTCAGTGCTTTAATAGACATGGGGGCGTGCCTTTGACTTCCTCCCATCTCTGAATTGAACTGTATACCCAGTTACGTGGGCGATCTAACTTTCGACATTTTCTCCCAAATACGATACTATTTCACTCCGCGTTTTTATCATAGGTTAGAGGTGAAAGAAGCTTTAAGTAACAGTGCAAAACGCAAAACCATTGGAGGATCCAACCACAAACCTTCTCTTGGGGAGGAAGTGGGTGGGGGGGGAGGAGGGGGAAAGTTGGTGAGCATGGCGGGAGAGAGGGCAGGGGTCGCCACCCGAGGCCTGGCCACTGTGTTGCCGTGCTCACGGGTCAGGAACAGGGATCGAAAGGAGAGATACCAAGGGTTCCTCCTTTTTGTTTTCTTTTATTTATTTGTTTATTTGTATTTGTTTTGATTACAAAGTAAATACCATACTGACTAGGTAGAGAACACCCTACAACAGGTAACAATGGAGATCGTCCATATTACCTTCTCGTACGATGAGGAGTACTGTCCCTTGTATATACAGGTTGAAATCGATCTTGAATCGTGTACCATCGTCATCTATCTCTTCTCACTCCTGTAAAACCCCAGCTACCAGGAGAAACCGTAAATAACGAACCCAGATAGCTGGCAAAACTGGATAGGTATTTCCCCCGATATTGTAAGTCCGTGTGTTGGTCCAACAAGAAGGAACAGTAATATAACATGTCTTCGCCATCGTCGTAGAAGAAATAGTACAGCACTATTCCTTTAAGCTAGTTGCATGCATTTGTCCTGATGATTGAGTAGAACAGAGTTTCAGAATAACCCATGCGGGCGGCCGCTGGGATAACATTCGTTGTGTGAGTGGCCTACATGCAGCCATCGTGCCACACGTTAACCGATGCGCGTCAGAATCAGTTACTGAGCAAAGTGGACACAAAGACGCGTCGACCTGATGCATGGAATGCAATCGTCAGCGATTAGCGGATTTGTCGTTCACTTTAATGTACCACGAAGCCCACATTTCCGTGGGGAGGAAGGATAGGTGGGTCGCTCGGCATACTCCGTTCAAACATATGGCATGTTGGTGTCATTGTAACTGGCGGTAATAATCTTCCGTTGTGGGCTATTGTGTAGAACGCAGGCCAACCAGCAAATAAAGTAATCAATGAGGAACATCCTGTTGTGATGGAATGGTGGCGAAATATGACCGACAGGGACTGGAGGGTGCAGTGATTGTGGTGCCACTTCGTCGATCATGGTGTCTGTCAGGATGAATCTTTGTTCAGAGAGGCACAGTCGGCGCATCTTTCCAGCGAACAGCGCCCGCCCTCTGCTTCTGATACGGGTCAGACCTACGTTGTCATTATTTGAGGGAATTTCAAGTTGTCGTAACGTATTTTAAAAACAAGTCTAGCTCACGTAAGAGGTCCAAATGCAGCTTATAGCCTCGTAACAATCGTAATGGGTGTCGGTAGCAAATGGGTGAAATGGTTTAATTTTGGAGTTAAGTAGACATTAATGTACAGTGCCAACTGAACATGTCCATCATACATAGAGTATGGAGTCGCACCAGTACATGTATGTGTTGTAATAGCCTACGGTATGTGACCGTCTCACTGCATTGAGTATGGGCATCAAAGTGTACCCCTGAACATTTGAACGCGAGAACTTTAGTGATGGGCACTATCGTCCTTTGGCAAACCCCTTGCCCGTGTCCGTATACTTCGTCTGCCGTACACTGATGATACTACCCACCACAGTACCGCACTGTTGAAGCCTTCGTAGTGCCATCTCTATGTCATCCCCTGACGTGGCCAGAAATACGACATCGACATCAACTACATCGGCACTTTTCAAGGCCATATCCTGTTCGTCCCTGGTAATGTCCGCCAGAAGCGTGTCGTCGTCCTGCACAGACTCGGTGGCTTGTATGTCGTGCGGCACTCCTGCCAGTCGCATTTCGCTTCTTGGGTACTCGGCATAAGAGATGCGCAAGTACTGGGTGAATACATGGCAATATGTGTTGTGTCAAAGTTTGCCTCTACTCCGCCGTTTGGACTCCCATAATGTGCGTGCGTTTGCGCTGACGTCTATCTCGCATTATGTGATGCAGCGATGCTAGTGCACCATGAGGACCGTCTCGCATTCTCGCACGGACTTTGAGGCCTCCCAATAGCACTGGAGCGAGATGGAGCAACTGGGCTTTAATGTGATGGACGTCAAGTTGGTGGTCTGCTGACGGCTGTTGCCTTGGCAGTTCCCTTAATGCTATGTAAAAAAATTCAGACATCGTCCATTGCCAGCTGGACTTAGCTCTTCCATAACCGGTAAATGCCCTGTGTATGGCAGCTCTGACACAAGGAACTGTAAGCTCTTAGCACCGTTGCCACCGACGCCAATTATCCTCAATCCAATGGCGACGGGCCTCATCGTGGAAGTGGAAAACGTTCAGTTTCCATGGTCCCCTACTACGTCTTGTCTGTTGACGAGGCAAGGCAATGAGACAGATATAAGTTTGGAGATCACTAAAAGCCGTTAACCATATCTCAGCCCCAACTTTCGCCGTGTGGAGCCCTCGTCATAAGTACAGTCTATTGAAACGACTGGCCAAGTAACCGGTGAGATACGTGTCTCTGCGACTGACGCCGTGTTATAGGATCCAGCTGTCTTGCAACGCGAGGTCCCGTACCAGTGCGTACAACGCTTGAAAGGGGAAGAATGCGAGTATTGGTCCTGATGCCGCAGAACACAGTTGAAATCGCCACACACTATGTAACGCTCAACATTTCCTTGAAACAAAGAATTTATCTCCTCGGAATAGAAGACCGTCCTTTCTAGGTGCTTCGATGAACCCGATGGCGCATAAACGTTCACCTAACGGACTACACCGACCGTCAGCGCGATACCACTCGCCGACGGAAGGTAAGTCACATCCGACGCCCCAACCACTTCCCTTAACAGTATGGCCATGTCACCATTACCTTCGCCAGCTGGTAGCCTGTAAACGTCGTAACCGTAAAAGTCCGATCTTATGTCAGGTCCCCTTTTTGATGTCCCCTTTGTGATGTCCCCTTGGAAGAACGCAATGTCCGTGTCCGCCAACCTTTAACAGATGCGTACCAATAGGGGGCGGGGGGGGGGGGTAATTTTTGGGCTGCAACTGCCTTTGTGTTCAGTATGATATTTAATATATACATGACATTTATCGTAATGATTATCGCTACAATTGATAGTAAGAAGAGCTTTTGGTTTACATTCATTGTTGAGCTATAGCGATTGTTGTAACTGAAGGTGTAGCAGTTCAACAATCACTACCCGAAGTCAACTGGTAAACAGTGTGGTGAGTGGAAGCTAATATCTCTGTGGCATATTGACAGAATGTACAAAAAGATGAAGTACACAGGTGACGAAATAAGAAGGTTGCTTGAGAATTCAGACAATGAATTTAGTGGAGAATTATCCGAAAGTTCAAGCAGCGAAACTGAAGATGTGGTCATGGAAATTCTAGATCAAGTGGTTTCTGACAACAGCGAGTTGGATGAAAATGAACAGGGTAAGTGTTGTATTTATTACTTTTTTGCAGATATTTTGGATTATATTAGAATGTCTATCTCCGTAGGTGAGTCTTTTGTGTGCTAGTGTTTCGTTCTGATTTCAAATTTTGTAGATATTCAAACAACAAGAAGACGATCCCGGCCGAAGGCACAAATTGATCACCTTGAAAGACATGGAGACCCCGTCAGGTATGATATAGAACAGAGATCCTTACGTAAATCAAAGTAGGAGGTCTGCTGCTAATGTAATGAGGACCCTAAAAGGAACTAAGCCAGGGATAAAACCTGATACACCAGGTAAAGCTTTCCTCCTTTACCTTGAAGATACAATCTTGGATAACATTTTGATGGATACCAACCAAACCTAGACAATCTTAGAGAATCATCTGAAGATATTTTCGTGAAAAATTTGAAAGCATTTGAAAGGGAAGAAATTGTGTCAGCAATTGGAAATCTTTTAAGCTGTGCAGTCCATAGACAGAAAAAGGAAAGTTTACGTGATATATTTAGTAAAGAAAACTTTCCGATGTACCGAGCTTCATCTTCGGAGCATGGACCGAGGCTCTTACTAAAGAGCATGCGCTTTGATGATGCTCTAACTCGAAAAGCTAGAAAAGAGACAGACACATTTCCTCCTATCAGGGATATACGGGGCATGATAGTTTCTAAATTTCCTGAGATTTATAATCCTAGTGAGTCAGTTACGGTGGATGAAGAACTTGTGACCTTCCACGGGCGATGCCCATTCAGGCTATATATGCCAGCAAACCCAGGAAAATATGGAACAGAACATGTTATGTGAGTCAAATACGAAATACTGCTTCGCTGCGGATTCGTACGCTGGAAAGAATGAACACGAAAAAACGGCACCTAAATGTCGTAGAATTGAAGAAACTGGAAAAAATAGTGTTGCATTATTAGGTACCTAACTTCTAATTTTTCATATACACGGCGACGAAAACTGAATGAACAGACAATTGCAACTGCTGAAGGTCACATTTTGTAGTTGAGATTAAGATGGAAATAAAGCTGAACCATGTTTCTCAGAACGCTGGATGTAGTGAAGAGAGGGAGACTCTGTCAATCACATTAATACATGAGCAACCCACACTGGATAGTGTAAAATGTGTAGAAACTTGTGATTAAGAAAGATACCACATGATATGTGTCCCAGCTCTTCCAGTCAGATGCCACAACCTCCCGACAATTTCCCGAAAATTTAACTTAACCATCACTGACGCTAGACAGCTCTGTATGTACGAAACCTCTGTGTATCACATAGGGTTGATCCTGTCACAAAGTTGGGTGTTTCAAGACATTAACATCTCCTTCCGTTTCTCAGTTTACATCTACTTCTACCACTTTTTTTTTTTTTTTTTTTTTTCCATCAGTCTACTGACTGGTTTGATGCGGCCCGCCACGAATTCCTTTCCTGTGCTAACCTGTCATTCCTCTTATTTTATAACGATATTAATTTTTCCCAGTGAAGATAGAAGTCAGGAAAATACTTTAGAATCGGAAGGAGAATATATGAAAAGAATCAAGTGCTGCCTCTCCTCGATGTGGAAGTTTACAGCAAGCCTCATGGATAACTGGACCATAGATAAAATACTAAGCCGACCCGTACACACAGGCACCTGCATGCCTCCTCCCAATATCACCCTACACAGAACTAATGCCACACGTTCATATAGTTGATACGCCTCGATGGGCAATGGATCTATCACTTCAGTGCGGATGCACAATAATGGCCGACTTCCTGCGGAAGTCTCAAAATAGCGAACATGGCAGAAACCTACGAGGACTGCAAGTAGTGGAGGGTGGTGGGGGGGTGGGTGGGGGGGAGAAATGTGGGTCGACGGGGGGCGTGACGAAATAGTCGGCGCAATTGCCATAAACACTGTGTCCGAGTGGCGCAATGGTTAACGTAACTGCCTAGTACCAGTCTGCTTTCGGCAGGGACGTCTGTTTACGTCCCTGCCGTGGATGTTCGGGAGCGCGCTTTTGTTTACCTATCCGGTGTAGTTGCACGTTTCGAAGACTCGATACAGAATGGCACATGCATACCGAAAGTCGACTCTCAGATTTGTTTTTCGAATGAATATGCGGCACCGAAAGCATATAAAATTGAAAGGTTCCTACGAGATGAAGTTAAACTTGACCACAACGAACTCATTGGAATACACCTTTCCATAGTGAGCAGTGTAGTCTGCGTAAAACTGATCAACGATGCAGTGTGTGTGATAGAATCATTCGGGATACTAGACATGGCCCCAAATTTCGTCACTCTGTTAGTCACGATGGAGGGGTAACTATTGATCACGCAGGATCGGGATTACGAAGCATACGTATCTTCGAACTTCCCTTCGATGTTCCGTCTGACTTGGTGATTGACTCCTAACGCCCATATGGAAGAGTGCTTAGCCACGTAGAGCAAAAATGGTCCAACTTCACTACCCACCCCGTTCTCAATGGGGTGCGACAAATCAGAATAGAACTGACGCGCCCGGGTTCCCGGGTTCGATTCCCGGCGGGGTCAGGGATTTTCTCTGCCTCGTGATGGCTGGGTGTTGTGTGCTGTCCTTAGGTTAGTTAGGTTTAAGTAGTTCTAAGTTCTAGGGGACTTATGACCTCAGCAGTTGAGTCCCATAGCGCTCAGAGCCATTTGAACCATTTTAGAACTGACGCAACATGTGCCCTCATACTCGTACATGATCAAATGCAGAGCAATAGTCATCTACGATGGACAATCCAAAACGTGCTCTGGATGCGGGAAACAGGGGGCTGCGTCCGTTCAGAATGTATGCAGCGGAGGATTGTGCAAGTTGCAATCGACGAATCCGTGCCTGCTTCCTCGCTGACGCCGCTGACACTAACGTATGCGGACGCGTTTCGGTCAAATCTCATCCCGAAGAATGACCAGCTCCAATACCCAAGACAGTTTCCGGCAACCGACTGCACCAGAGACCGCCACCTGTGACGAAATGACGCACACTTCTGCCACTCCGGCACCGACGACGCCGTTAACCGACCGGAAACGATCGGTAGGAGGTATGGAAATTGATCCTACGGTCGTGCCGACAGCTGCTTTCGTCTCTGAGCACCGGGAGTCACTTCCGCACTCGGACACGGAGGAGCCCACGCGAAAACAACGATCGCCGAAGCGCCAAAAGAAACCTGCTTCATGCACTCTACGGCAGACGGAATTGCGTGTAACAGTGAATCCGGATGCGCAACGGGGGTTTCTACCTCCCACACAGCAATAGGACGCGAATCACACGAGACAGGGGTTGAACTCAGACCCACGGGACGGAGAGCCGGCGGTAGGAGTCCCTCCACCCACCACAGCCTTCGATCAGCCCGGCCGGAGAAACACGACGAGAGATGGACCTCCAGCACAGGAACTGGGATGACGACGCAGCCGCAGTGGCGAGTGCGACCCCCACCGGATGTGAACCACGCAGCAGACGCAGATGCCGCACAGACAGCATGTAGCCGAGCAGCAGCACACGGGTTAACATAAGCGTTCATTTGCGCTTTACGCACTGAGGAAGAGGAGGCAAGCATATCGAACAGCCTCTATTAACATTAATACAATTAGAACGCCCGTCAAATTGCAATTATTACTAGACATGCTGCTTGCGTTAGTCGTCGCCTTCGTCCTTCTGCAGGAAGTATGTGACGAGAGCCTCCCCGATCTCTGTGAATACGAGACATACATGACACCCACTACAGACGGCGGCAGTGGAACAGCGATACTTCAACGTAGCGAAATACGAGGGCTGTTCAGAAAGTAAGCTCCGATTGATCGCGAAATGGGAACCACAGTGAAAATTAGAAATGTTTTATTTTTAACAGTTAGCTACACCATCCAGCTACTTCTCTACGTAGTTGCCGTTCTGACTAAGACATTTGTCGTAGCGTTGTACCAACTTTCCAATACCCTCATCATAAAAGACAGCCGCCAGTGCTTTCCGCCAATTCTCTACGCTGGCCTACAGCTCGTTTTCTGTGCCAAAATGTTGTATTCATAGCCAGCGGTTCATGTGAGCAGAAATGAAACGCAGGGGGAGTCAATTACGGGCTGTATTGTGGGTAGTCAAACATTTCCAATTGAAAACGATGCAGGAGCATCTTCATTGCCCCTTCAGAATGCGGCTGAGAATATTGCCTTGTAGAAGAAACTGCACGACAGTTATGTAATGTTGGCTGTATAGCTTCAGGCGAAATTTCTCACCAGGTCCTCGTACTTGGCGGGAGACACTATTCTCTAGCCAACTGTACGCGATCATTGTGAGCTCAGAAATGAGAGGAGTGACGTGATGCTATCTAGGGTCATACTAGAGACACTGCCCAACACATCTGTGCAAAGCTTTATCGGATTATCATAGTCGTTTCCATTTCGCGATCAATCGGAGCTTACTTTCTGAACAGCCCTCGTACTAGTCGAGGACGTGGTGTACCAGCCGTCAGCGCGAGGACTGGCGCTCACAGTGCTAAGAGTACGGTTCGTTAACATCTACGCCCCATCGAGGTCCGACAGATGGCGCGATCGATCCCGACTTTAAGCAGAGGAGATTTAACCACTAGTCTTAGGCCGGTATGGACGTGTCTTATTTGGACACGTGCTCGCACCAAAGGTTCGGCATCCACGCTATAGTGTATGACAGGAACCGCGGCATCTGATACAGAACGTGAGTCTAATCGATACATGGGAGACGATCCATGGCGACAGACGCGGATATACCTATGTCACAAGCCACTCTGCAAGTCGCCTCTATCGAATTTACGTATCTCGTCGTCTCGAATCTGCGATCCTCCATGCGGAATTGTGGCCCATCGCCTTTTCAGGTCATATACTATACAAATGCACGGTCTCCCTATGTCTTCAACGAGTGTGGAGGATTCGCAGTGTTTGGAAACTGAGTACAGCGTACCTCATGGATCCTGAGTGCAGACGATTCATCGAAGACGCCTCCCGACATATCCGACGACGTTGCAGTGGTGACTGAAATGCGTTAAGCCTGCATTGCGCCGAGCGTTAATCGCATACGGTTGGTTGGTTGGATGGGGAAGGAGACCAGACAGCGTGGTCATCGGTCTCATCGAATTAGGGAAGGATGGGGAAGGAAGTCTGCCGTGCCCTTTCAGAGGAACCATCCCGGCATTTGCCTGGAATGATTTAGGGAAATCACGGAAAACCTAAATCAGGATGGCCAGACGCGGGATTGAACCGTCGTCCTCCCGAATGCGAATCCAGTGTCTAACCACTGCGCCACCTCGCTCGGTAATCGCATACGGAAGAGAGCAGATGATGTGGAGGCGACACACGACTGAATTTTATTTTACGATGCTGCGCGAACTTTCTGTACAAGCGCCTTGACAGGTTCGGAGTAATGGCTCTGAGCACTATGTGACTTAACTGCTGTGGTCATCAGTCCCCTAGAACTTAGAACTACTTAAACCTAACTAACCTAAGGACATCACATACATCCATGCCCGAGGCAGGATTCGAACCTGCGACCGTAGCGGTCGTGCGGTTCTAGACTGTAGCGCCTAGAACCGCTCGGCCACTACGGCCGGCTAGGATCGGAGTGCTGCTATAAAACGAGCGCAGGCCCAAATAATTTCCATAACGTGCCGCCGTCTGGAGGGTGTCGCAGGCCGCTTAGTGGCCTTTGTTCAAGTCCGTAGAGAATCACAGTCGATGTATCACGTTGTCAGAGGAAAATAACGTAGCCGCAGAACCTTAATACAGGAGGTCGTACTGCCGGATGTTTGCCGTATGAGAACGCAAAAAGACTTCGCCAACGCCTTTGTGGAGCAATACGGTCATATCTATGAAGAAGCGGAATACGATCAGGAAGCCTTTCATGAGGTCCCACGAATGCTATACGCGTGTCTCGACGCGACGGCCGACCGAGAGTTGACGGGGGAAGTCACAGACGACGATGTAATAGTAGCGCTCGATAAGAGAAGGTCGAACAAGTTGCCGGAGCCCGTCGGGCTTCCGTGGCTAGGCGCAAATTGAGACGCGTGTAGCACGAGTGACGTGACACGACACTACAGCGCGACAAGCACATGTCGCACGGGTTGCGCGGGTCCAGCGCATGTTGCGACGCGTACGCCATACTTCGCACGCGCCGACTGGCGACGCTCTGTGCTGACAGAACCGAAGTGCGCGCAACCTGTTATCTTCCTCAAACGATTTTACAGAATCTATTCACTGAAAATATTTTATTTTTGCTTGTAGCGTTATATGTCAGCTTCGTGGTGAAGTGCCCATCATCTCGCTAATGACCATTCTTATTGTGATGTACACGTTTTAGTAAGACACTAGGCAAAATTCAAAACGTTTGCAACGAAAATTAGGGGTCGCTATGATTTTGCGTTTGGTGCGTATTACACCATATGCTGCTGCGTATGAAATTTAGCTAACATGTTTAATTTTTATTTAGACTTGGGAGGAGGTCTATCTGCCTCCGATCTCGAGAAAACGCATCCCATGCAGTGCGCTCACTTCCGATATCACGCCCGCGAGAATGAAATTCTCGCAACATCTCTCATATCTTCTAAACCGCTAGTGACATCGAAACAAAAATTAGGCGAATGATAGCACATGAGGAGGAGAGTGTTTTGCCAATTCTTAAACACAGGAAACTTTCTTATCTATGCCGATATGTCAGTACTTATATTTCCCTTCTTATTTATTTCACTCCAGTGACTAATTTTTTAGAGCTATCGACAGCTACTGAAACAAGAGCTTCCTCCTACGAAAATAAACATGAAATTTATTCTTTTATGTTAGTTCAAACCGACACTATGAGGTTTTTCGTAAGCTATTGAGCTCTGTGATTGCCCATTACTTGTTTAATGAGGCACTCCGCTTCGAAATTCTGTATCAATAGCTGCTGTGAGGTGAATTTGGCAAATTACACTGTGACAAAGGAAGTACGATTAAACCAGTTACCAAGAGAAATGTGGCATTTACTCACAAACGGCGATCCTTCTTCGAATGAGAAAAGGTTAACAACTCCCACAAAAACAGATTGCCAATTCTGTTGGAATTTTGGTGGAATCCCCGTAACCCATCGTATTTTTAACACTGAGCGATTGGAATGGAAACTCACCAAAGGATTTTATTCCTTCTCTTGATCCGAGCAGTATTAAAATAATGACGAGCGTTCCTTCAGCCGGCATGATAGGCACATGCCAGATACTGGTTGTTCACCTATGGCTTGCCAAACTGACAATGTGTGATCACAAGTAAAATAGTTGTTATCGAGAAAAATAAACAATGGTCAGTGTATTGACAGCAGCGGATGATAATGCGCGCGACAGGAATGCACAAGCTAGCCATGTGTGCCTTGTGAGTTGGAGTTCGAAGAACATTGTCATGAAAGTAGATCTGCCCTTGTCAGCAGTACATTTCAACAAATTAAATTTATCTAATCATAATACTCTTTTAGGATATTCCTACTTTCGTAATACTACCGACCATTTCCTTCATTTGTGTAGTCTGTTGTATAATTAGTTTACTAATGCTGATAACGTGCATGCACAATTTGAATGCTTTTTCTCATCACGGCGAACCAATTAAAACATTGTTATTTTTGACTGCTTTTCTACTGATTCTAGCTTGCAGTGGAAATGTGATGTTCACATGCATACAGTACAGTGTGTCGTATTACATTATTACATCCATATCCAAGTAATCACAGTGAGACTTCTATACTTCAGATCTTGGACGCTTTTTACTAGGAGCACAACGGGATCACACCTGTGGAGATTATACCTTTCTAAATTTTTGTAACAGATCGTACAGATACGCCAGCATACTAGGCAGCGAGAAGATAACCTTTCCTGCCTTGCTTCTTAATCACATGGTTTTATAATATTCCTTGCTTCCTTATTCACTACCTTCTGTCCCTTCTTGCGATCTGAAAACATTGCGGGGGCATATGATAATATTCCAGCGGCCAATGGCTCATCAGTTACTGAAGTATGCATTTTTCTTGACAGAAGAAAAGCAAAACAAAAGAAAACTATACAGATATGTTGTTGTTGTGGTGGTCTTCAGTCCCGAGACTGGTTTGATGCAGCTCTCCATGCTACTCGATCCTGTGCAAGGTTCTTCATCTCCCAGTACCTACTGCAACCTACATCCTTCTGAATCTGCTTAGTACATTCATCTCTTGGTCTCCCCCTACGATTTTTACCCTCCACACTGCCCTCCAATACAAAATTGGTGATCCCTTGATGCCTCAGAACATGTCCTACCAACCGATCACTTCTTCTGGTCAAGTTGTGCCACAAACTTCTCTTCTCCCCAATCCTATTCAATACTTCCTCATTAGTTATGTGATCTACCCATCTAATCTTCAACATTCTTCTGTAGCACCACATTTCTAAAGCTTCTATTCTCTTCTTGTCCAAACTATATACCGTCCATGTTTCACTTCCATACATGGCTACACTCCATACAAATACTTTCAGAAATGACTTCCTGACACTTAAATCTATACTCGATGTTACCAAATTTCTCTTCTTCAGAAACGCTTTCCTTGCCATTGCCAGTCTACATTTTATATCCTCTCTACTTCGACCATTATCAGTTATTTTGCTCCCCAAATAGCAAAACTCCTTTACTACTTTAAGTGTATCATTTCCTAATCTAATACCCTCAACATCACCCGACTTAATTCGACTACATTCCATTATCCTCGTTTTGCTTTTGTTGATGTTCATCTTATATCCTCCCTTCAAGACACCATCCATTCCGTTCAACTGCTCTTCCAAGTCCTTTGCTGTCACTGACAGAATTACAATGTCATCGGCGAACCTCAAAGTTTTTATTTCTTCTCCGTGGATTTTAATACCTACACAGAATTTTTCTTTTGTTTCCTTTACTGCTTGCTCAATATACAGATTGAATAACATCGGGGAGAGGCTACACCCTGTCTTACTCCCTTCCCAACCACTGCTTCCCTTTCATGTCCCTCGACTCTTATAACTGCCATCTGGTTTCTGTACAAATTGTAAATAGCCTTTCGCTCCCTGTATTTTACCCATCCCACCTTTAGAATTAGAAAGAGAGCATTCCAGTCAACATTGTCAAAAGCTTTCTCTAAGTCTACATATGCTAGAAACGTAGGTTTGCCTTTCCTTAATGTTGCTTCTAATGTAAGTCGTAAGGTCAGTATTACCTCACGTGTTCCAGTATTTCTACGGAATCCAAACTGATCTTCCCCGAGGTCGGCTTCCACTAGTTTTTCCATTCGTCTGTACAGAATTCGTGTTAGTATTTTGCAGCTGTGGCTTATTAAACTGATTGTTCGGTAATTTTCACATCTGTCAACACCTACTTTCTTTGAGATTGGAATTATTATATTCTTCTTGAAGTCTGAGGGTATTTCGCCTGTTTCATACATCTTGCTCACCAGATGGTAGAGTTTTGTCAGGACTGGCTCTTCCAAGGCCGTCAGTAGTTCCATTGGAATGATGTCTGCTTTCCCTTCTTTGCTTAGAACTGGGTTTCCATCTGAGCTCTTGATGTTCATACAAGTGGTTCTCTTATCTCCAAAGGTCTCTTTAATTTTCCTGTAGGCAGTATCTATCTTACCCCTAGTGAGATAAGCCTCTACATCCTTACATTTGTCCTCTAGTCATCCCTGCTTAGCCATTTTGCACTTCCTGTCGATCTCATTTTTGAGACGTTTGTATTCCATTTTGTCTGCTTCATTTACGGCATTTTTATATTTTCTCCTTTCATCAATTAAATTCAATATTTCTTCTGTTACCCAAGGATTTCTATTAGCTCTCGTCTTTTTACCTACTTGCTCCTCTGCTGTCTTCACTACTTCATCCCTCAAAGCTACCCATTCTTCTTCTACTGTATTTCTTTCCCCCATTCCTGTCAATTGTTCCCTTATGCTCTCCCTGAAACTCTGTACAACCTCTGGTTCTTTCAGTTTATCCAGGTCCCATCTCCTTCAATTCCCACCTTTTTGCAGTTTCTTCAGTTTTAATCTACAGGTCATAACCAATAGATTGTGGTCAGAGTCCACATCTGCCCCTGGCAATGTCTTACAATTTAAAACCTGGTTCCTAAATCTCTGTCTTACCATTATATAATCTATCTGATACCTTTTAGTATCTCCAGGGTTCTTCCATGTATACAACAGATATAAATAACAGAAAAGTATAATGCACTAACCAAGAAAGGTGGTGCGTTTAAATGGCGAAAAGCGAAACACTACCCAAAGGCAATAAAATTTAGTATACAGTAAGGTACATTTTATCGTATGGGCAATACTACCACTACTCATATGCGCCGTTCCGGTGTGAGCATATGGCCGGGCTACTTTTCCGCTCCCCGCCTCAAATTTCCCACGGTGCTAGCGAGGCAAGCGCGGCGCGAGAAACTGTGCCACAACCACAACGCCGCTCGACCTGGCGCAGGCGCGTGTCGCGTCCCAGTCGCGTCGCATCGCAATTTGCGCGGTCCCATTTGAACCTGTGGAGTTACAAAAATGCGCGCTGCGCTGCGTCGCGCCACACACGCGCTATACGCGTCTCCATTTGGGCCTAGCCTAAAGTATTATCGTACATTTAAAGATCTCATGACTCCGTGATGGACTGCCATGTACCGCAAATTTATGTGTCTCAAGGTGCCCCTTCCACCCGCCTTCGTGGAGGGAATGATTATCCCTTTCTTCAAACTATTCGGCGGCACAGGGATACAGGCCTACCGGCCACTGACGCTTCTTAACTGAGATTATAAGATCTACACCAGGATACTTGCAGCACGTTCTAAACGCGTACTACGCCAAGTGACATCACTCCACCAAACCCACCTTGAAGGGGATAGCAGTATACAAACGACACTCAGCGACTACCGCGATGTTATCGCACTGGCAACAACATGTCATCTCCGGGGTGCACTGGTATCGATAGACTTCGATCGCGCCTTTGACAGGGTGAGCCATGCCTATATCGTGGAAGTGATGACGCAAATGAAGTTCCCAGATAGTTTTGTCACAGTCGTTATGCGACTACTCCATGGCGCCTCATCCAAGGTGCTCATCATAGGTGGTGGGGCCCAACACCATATTATGATCGGTCAGATAAGCGTGTCCGCTGTCGACGATATTGTATGCCATTGCAGTAGAGCCGCTGCTCTGCCGGCTCCGGAAACGACTCCAAGAATGACGATAAGCCACAACCAGTTTATGCGCAGAACATACGCGGATTATGTAGTGTTTTTAGCATGGTCGGGCGACAAGGCAAGAGAGGCCCTGCATTGGATTAACTTGTATGGTATGGCTACTGGAAGTCTTATGAACATGGCAAAGTCGGGAGCGATGAACCTCGGAAGAGGACTCCCGACGGGAAGTGCAGCACCATTACAGCCGATAAACATGATGAACTGCCTAGGAATTATCTTCACTACAGACGTTCGACGCACGGCGGCACTGAGCTACAGACATCTTCTGCAAACAATTCGTGCGAGTGTCCGAAGTCACAGGTTATGGGCTCTGGACATGATACAACGAGTCAACTTTGTCAACACTTATCTCGCTTCTCGCATCGCCCACCTGGCCCAAGTTCTTCCTATGCCGGTGGTGTTGTCGCGCCGAATCCTGACGGCATTTGCATATTTTTTGATCACAGGGCTGCTTTTTAAGGTCGGATACGAAACCCTCACCCTTGCTAGTAGTCGTAGAGGTGTTGGACTAGGCCACGTCCGCAGTCGAGCAATGGCTATTTACGCAAGCACGATGATAAAAATGTGGACACGACACCGGACAAGTCTGACGGGCACCTTGATAGACGAACTGGCTCCACCTTCTCGTCTGGCATCGATAGCGGTGTCTCACATCTCACCATCGCTTGGCCACATACGAATCTCTTTTGTGAAACACAGTTATGAACATATGGAACTACCGACTACCAGGACTTCGACGGCACGTAATATATATCGCATCGCCGAATAATGCCGTAGAGAGGCGACAACCAACAGTGACGTGGTCTGTCGTATGGCATACACAGTACCACATATACCTTGATAAGGGGACGCGCGCACTATGGTATCAGGTAGTAAATGGGAAATACGTGACTCGTTCCAGGATGCATGCAATTCATACGACGGATGCGCCACTGTGTCCACAGTGCAATGTTATAGACACAGAGGAAAATCGCCTGATTTGCGGGCATTCGGCGAACGTGTGGTGTTTGGTCCAACAAATGATCGCCTTCCTCCTTCGGGTGGTGCCGCAAGGAATAGAACCACGGATACTACTTCTCTCAGATATGACATATTATACCTGAACGAAGACAAACGCAGTGACTTGGATGCGGGGTTTGATTGTGCGTTACCTTTTCCGATAGGGCAATGAGAATGTACTAGACTTTTGGGCCTTACTACAAGAACATCACTCACAGATTATGATAAATCCTAGATATCGAACATATTACCCCAATTTTTAGGGAGTCCCTTGCTTGATCCTCCACCCAGTTGGGGTGTCCCGGGTAGGAGAATATAATTATTGTATATAAGTATTCAGAACAAGAAATGACCAGGACAGTGGAGAGGATCCACAACCACACGTGAAGACGTACCCGGCGCTAACTCGAGGTACAATGGGATTAGCGAGGAACGCTCCCAAGATGAGGGACGTGGTCCCTTATTGTTTTGTACTGATAGAAGCAGTTTATGTTCGTTATTGTTACACCATTATGTAACAAAAAGTCCACTTATTTACGTTTTACAGAAATATTTTACTTTATAAAGAACGTCGTCTTCTTTTTCATACAAAAATGAAAGTAAGCGGAAGATTCGGGGTAAGAATCCCGGTCTGCGCCGAATTTTCACTTGCCGCCGCTGTTTCGTATAAAGACCCTGTGTAGCTGACATCAATACTCCCTTCCCCTTTGTTTCCTTTGTTCCCATCCAACTCCAATATACATGACAGTATCTTTATCTTGTATTTAATTCACATTCCTGAAAAGGCTCCTATATGATGGGGTCTATTGATTGTGGTGCACGGATGGGTGGTGAATGGGGTGACTCCATGTCGACGTTAAGAGCCAGCTACTTTATTTCTGGCCACTGTGTAGTTGCATTCCACGGTTTCTGTTAAACAAGAATCCTCCCGCCACTACATGCAATTAGGTCGGGAAGTACTGACTTTACTACCTGTAGCTAACTGCAGAGTTTTAGGGAGCACGAAGATGAAACGTAGCGCGCAAGTGTGTGCTGAAACAACGAATAATTCTATAACAGTTATCGAGATAAAATTACAGTAGACACATTTGCGCTTGTGGCCTCCTTGATTTAAATAGATGAATTCCAATGCTGCAAATATCCAAGACTGAATAGACCCCTGACAGTAAACTCTCGATAATGCATAATGTTTTGGTCCATTATCACCAAGCACAACGGCAAACAACATCGTGCAAGCGTTGAGTTACCGGTACTTAGTAAAGACGCTGTGAACACCAACATTTACCAGGTCTGTTCTCTATTTATGTCACAAAAATTGTTATATAAGCGAATCGCAACACGAACGACACCTGATGTAGGTTGCTTTGGTGCGACCTTGAGGCAACCTTCACTCCCCAAATCTCCAAGATGTGCTCTGACAGTGCGGTGCTACGGATAATTTCTCCTCCCTAGCAGTTCAGTTCACCTAACTCAATAGCTTCTTGTTCTCTACTCCTTCACTGCTTCAGCCGAGAAAAGCAGCGTTTAACAAAAACCGACTAAATACCTACCAAACAAACGCCGAACAACTCAAACTCGGAGGCAGCATCTTAAAGCACGTACAAATTCTGTCATTCAGGACTCTAGAGAAGTTGCTAAAAATGTTTTTTAAGTTCGACTAATTAGGCTTCTTTGCTTCCAAAACATTTCGTAAACGGCTATGAAGTCTGTATGTCTCTCTCAAGACAATATTGATGCAAATTAGTGACTGTTTAACTACAACTTCTCTGCGCAAAACAGCCAGTAGTTCACCAATCCGACCCGACTGATTTTAACGTTCCATACAATTCCTGTCCCACAGCTACTCGCAAGTTACTACATTAAGTTAAAAAAAATGGTTGAAATGGCTCTGAGAACTATGGGACTCAACTGCTGTGGTCATAAGTCCCCTAGAACTTAGAACTACTTAAACCTAACTAACCTAAGGACATCACACACATCCATACCCGAGGCAGGATTCGAACCTGCGACCGTAGCGGTCGTGCGGTTCCAGACTGTAGCACCTTTAACCGCTCGGCCACTCCGGCCGGCACTACATTAAGTTATTCAGTGGGCTTCTTAAAAAGAAGAGCTTGCCATAATGTCTCGTGATATACAGGAAACACGCCATGCAGAGTCTGAAGTACGACAAGAAACCTCACAAGCAAGTAACTTCCAAATTAATTCACTCAACGTAGCGCAGTTTGACGTTGATGATACAGCAAGAAGATTCCCGAGCGATTTCAAGAAATACAGAACTGTGGCGCAAAGCACTACATAAAGAATGGGAACAGCTTAATTCCTGTTGGCTGATGATTTAGGCTGCCAATCGGTTCATCCCAAGTTCTCAAACACTTGTAGTAATCTCTAAGTCGTCCAGTAAAATCACAATAAACAGTTTAAAAAGAAATTCTCTTCTTACGAAAGTAAATTTAATTTAAGTTAAACAAAGAACGGTTTACCTCAGAAATGAAATACTAATTGATTTAGTACCTTCTGTTCTAATCCATTTTGCTGCTTTTATACAAAAGCAGGAGCACTATGACGTAAGTCACATGATTCATGATTGCACAAGAACATTTCCCCGCACACATTTTACAAAGTTTTTGGTAAAACAAAACATCCACATCCTCTCTGTCTCCCTACAACACTCACACAACATAACACAGTTAAATAATAATTTATGAAAGTGATTACTACACCGAGGCGACCAAAGTCGCTGGACACCTCGTGATATTGTGTTGGACCTCCTTTTTCCCGACGTAGTGCAGCAGCTCAATTTGGCATGGAGTCGACAAGTAGTTGGAAGTCCCCTGGAGACGTATCCATGCATGCTGCCTCTATAGCCGTCCATAACTGCGAAAGTGTTGCCGGTACAGGATATTGTACGCGAACTGACCTCTCGATTATGTCCCATAAATATTCAGTGGGTGGCTCAATCATTCGCTCAAGTTGTCCAGAATGTCCCTCAAACCTATCACGAATAGCTGTGGCTCAGTGACATGGAGCACTGTCATCCATAAAAATTCGATCGTTGTTTGGGAATATGAAGTCCATGAGTGGCTGAAAATGATCTCCAAAAAGCCGGGCAAAACCATTTCCAGTAAATGATCCGATCAGTTGAACCACAGTACTCAGTCCTTTACTTTTAAACACATCTCACACCATATGGAGTACCACCACCTTGCACAGTGCCTTGTTAACAGCTTGGTTACATGTTTTTGTTTTTGCGGTAAGTTCCTATGGGACCAAACTGCTGAGGTCATCATCTCTAGTCTTACACACTACTTAATCTAACTTAAACTAATTAAGGACAACAGACACACCCATCCCCGAGGGAGACTCGAACCTCCGCCGCGGGGGGGGGGGAGGGGGGAGGGAGAGGGTGGACCGTGGCAGGGCGCCTCCTCAGACAGCGCGGTTCCCCCGCGCGGCTCGCGGCTATTCCATGCCACATTCGAAACCTACCATCAGCTCTTACCAACTTGAATCGGGATGCATTTGACCAGGCTGCGGTTTTCCAGTCGTCTAGGGTCCAACCTGTACGGTCACGAACCCAGGAGAGGCGCTGCAGGCGTGGTCGTGCTGTTAGCAAAGGCACTCGCGTCCGTCGTCTGCTGCCGTAGCCCATTAATGCCATGTTTCGGCACACTGCCCTAATGGCTACATTCGTTGTAAGTCCCACGTCTGAAGTTATTTCACACAGTGTTACTTGTCTGTTAGCACTAACAACGCTACGCAGTTGCCACTGCTTTGTTTGTGGTGTGTGGTAAAGCTTCAGATTTGGAATTCTTGACACTGTGGATCCCGAAACATTGGATTCCCTAACGATTTATGTAACGGAATGTCCTATTCATCTAGCTCCAGCTAACATTCCAAGTTCAAAGAATGTTAATTCTCGTCGTGCGGCCATAATCATGTCGGAAACCTTTTCACATGAATCAGCTGAGACCAAATGAAGGTTCTATCAGCGCACTGCCTTTTATGCCTTGTGTATGCGGTACCACCGCCTCATTTATGTGTAAATATCAACTTGCTGCATTACACCAGCAGCTATTGTAATGAAAGCAAAGAATAGTCTAGAGCCGGCCGGAGTGGCCGTGCTGTTCTAGGCGCTCCAGTCTGGAGCCTAGCCACCACTACGGTCGCAGGTTCGAATCCTGCCTCGGCCAACGACGTGTGTGATGTCCTTACCTAAGTTGGGTTTAATTAGTTCTAAGTTCTAGGCGACTGATGACCTCAGAAGTTGAGTCGCATAGTGCTCAGAGCCATTTGAACCAATAGTCTAGAAAAACAATTCATACGAACTGATCTTCTTAGTTATATTTTCAACTGATACTATATTATCGCCCATAGCTCGATTTAGTAACACCCCCAAAGTTATTACGGATTTTAGGTAAAGCTTTATATCTCGAAAAAATTGAAGATACTGAACTGAGACTTTTACAGTATAGTTCTATTATTAATACAAGTCTGTATATTGAATATTAAAAAGATCGAATAAAATGTTATACTATTTCATTAGATTCATAGGGAGTGTGCATAACGGGTCGTACGCACGCGGTAGGCAAGCAACCTATATCAGAATCCAGCGACAGTTGCGCTGATGTGAAAAAAAGAAAAAAAAACAGACCTGCTATTCTTCCCACTACATGACAAGACACACTGCAAGATCTCTTACTTCGCTGCAAGATGGAAAGGCTCCAAATAATTTGCTGCCTTACAATAGTACCGGTTCCATCTGTCATAGCGTACACTACCAACCCCAGCTGCTGAACACAACTGTCTACTCATATTTGATCAGAGACCGAAAGAGATTTATTATAAAAGTTTCCGAAAAATTGTAAATACAGCCTTTGTTGACAGTTCACAGCATTTTTAATTGCCGTCACAAGCGTATTGTGGCGAATGGAAATAACATTGAAGACTAACTGAGGCGTTTTGCTTGTATCTTTTGTTTTCTGTGTCTAAATGCTTAAAACGCTCACGCGATCATGCAGTCCCAATTGCAAGCACGCTACCTAACGGTTTCCAGGATCAAAAACTTTAATTTTCAATGGTTCACATAGTTATTCACCGAATTTAAAAATTTAAAATATCAAAACCTATTAATTAAGAGGTGTAATGTCACTTTAAAGTTTTACACAATAAGACAATTATGTGATACTGGAAATCTGTAATGTAGTCAATAGTCATCAAACAAGGTGATGTAGAGTTTAAGACCGGAGGACCGTAGTTAAGCTCCACGTCCGACCATCGAGAATTTCGGATTTTCGGTAATGCTATTCCTTTTTCATTGTTTCAGTTCCGATCAGCGCATAGCCTTAACAGACAAAAAAACGTAAAACACAAAAACACACTCCTTACACATTCGATGCGTTGGCTCGCTTGGCATAACGAGGGAGCTTCATCAAATACCCAAGAACGAGAAGCCAATGTCTCTATGCCTGGGATAGGTAGCTTTTAAAGAACTAATGACGCTCAACACATTGCAGGCAGAAGCTCCTCAAGATTGATTCTCTTTGATACAACTGAGTCCCCTTCCCATTGTAGGACCCCCCAATCCATTTACATCACCATCATTATCTTCTTCTTTTACTTCTAACGCTGATACTGCTACTATTATTATTTAATTCTATTCCTGTTGTTTTCGTCTGTCTCTCAACTACCCCTCCCATCATCATCGTCGTCTTCTTCTATTTCTACTACTACTAATACTATTACTTCATCCTATTCCTGGTATTTTCGTGTGTCTCACAACCGCCCCGCCCTCATCATCATTATATTCTCCTTCTACTTCCACTACAACCAAGGTAGACCCCGTGTTTCTTGACTTCCGCAAGGCGTTTGATACAGTTCCCCACAGACGTTTAATGAACAAAGTAAGAGCATATGGACTATCAGACCAATTGTGGGATTGGATTAAAGAGTTCCTAGATAGCAGAACGCAGCATGTCATTCTCAGTGGAGAGAAGACTTCCGAAGTAAGAGTGATTTCAGGTGTGCCTCAGCGGAGTGTCGTAGGACCGTGGTTATTCAATGGTGGTTCTGAGCACTATGGGACTTAACATCTGTGTTCATCAGTCCTCTAGAACTTAGAACTACTTAAACCTAACTAACCTAAGGACATCACACACATCCATGCCCAAGGCAGGAGTCGAACCTGCAACCGTAGCGCCTGAACCGCTAGACCACCGCGGCCGGCGTGGTTATTCACAATATATATAAATGACCTTGTGGATAACATCGGAAGTTCACTGAGGCTTTTTGCAGATGATGCTGTAGTATATGGAGAGGTTGTAACAATGGAAAATTGTACTGAAATGCAGGAGGATCTGCAACGAATTGACGCATGGTGCAGGGAATGGCAATTGAATCTCAATGTAGACAAGTGTAATGTGCTGCGAATACTTAGAAAGAAAGATCCTTAATCATTTAGCTACAATATAGCAGGTCAGCAACTGGAAGCAGTTAATTCCATAAATTATCTTGGAGTACGCGTTAGGAGTGATTTAAAATGGAATGAGCATATAAGATTAATCGTCGGTAAAGCAGATGCCAGACTGAGATTCATTGGAAGAATCCTAACGAAATGCAGTCCGAAAACAAAGGAAGTAGATAACAGTACACTTGTTCGCCCACTGCTTGAATACTGCTCACTGGTGTGGGACCCGTACCAGATAAGGTTGATAGAAGAGATAGAGAAGATCCAACGGAGAGCAGCTCGCTTCGTTACAGGATCATTTAGTAATCGCGAAAGCGTTACGGAGATGATAGATAAATTCCAGTGGAAGACTCTGCAAGAGAGGCGCTCAGTAGCTCGGCACGGGCTTTTGTTCAAGTTTCGAGAACATACCTTCACCGAGGAGTCAAGCAGTATATTGCACCCTCCTAAGTATATCTCGCGAAGAGACCATGAGGATAAAATCAGAGAGATGAGAGCCCACACAGAGGCATACCGACAATCGTTCTTTCCACGATCAATAAGAGACCGAAATAGAAGTGAGAACCTATAGAGGTACTCAAGGTACCCTCCGCCACGCACCGTCGGGTGGCTTGCGGAGTATGGATGTGGATGGATGTAGACTATTACTACATCCTATTCCTATTGTTTTCGTCTGTCTCACAACTGCCCCATCGTCTTCATCAGCATCATCATTATCTTCTACTTCTACTCCTTCTGCTACGATTACTACTACTACTACTACTACTACTACTATTCCTATTGTTTTAGTTTTCCTCGCCCACCCGCCCTCTTCCGAGTTTGTGCTCCGTCCCTGACGGTTTCGTTGTTAGCGGAGAGCTCAGCCCTATTCATCGTCCAGCCATTAGGGACAATTGGCATCTCGCAGTCTTCCCCTCATTATGCATCGTAAAAAATTTAATTTAAACGATATGGTGGCACTGGACGGTCACGATAAATTTAACTTCTCTAAAATTCTCCCCTTATTCATAAGAGCGCGGACGAACTTTAGAAATATTTTAATGATCCGGACGCCCTTCGCTCTTCCTTTCGTTCGTTGCGCGCGTCTCTTGTCCCTTTCCTCGACACGCTACAGGTCAGCGCCTCTCCGTGGACACGTGGCGTGCAGGAGACGCTGTTTGTTACGGTGACTGACGCCGGAGTTCACCGACTTGCCGGCCATCGGCAGCCGCCACGTGCAGGTCGACTTGTCGATCTACCCGAGACCTCCGATGCCATATTTCCTTCCAAAGTAAATGGCCAGTTCCGATAAACTGGCGTATAAAATTACCGTAAGCAAAGGTGTAATAAGAAACTTCGTGGCAGATTAAAACTGTGTGCCCGACCGAGACTCGAACTCGGGACCTTTGCCTTTCGCGGGCAAGTGCTCTACCATCTGAGCTACCGAAGCACGACTCACGCCCGGTACTCACAGCTTTACTTCTGCCAGTACCTCGTCTCCTACCTTCCAAACTTTACAGAAGCTCTCCTGCGAAACTTGCAGAACTAGCACTCCTGAAAGAAAGGATACTGCGGAGACATGGCTTAGCCACAGCCTGGGGGATGTTTCCAGAATGAGATTTTCACTCTGCAGCGGAGTGTGCGCTGATATGAAACTTCCTGGCAGATTAAAACTGTAAAGTTTGGAAGGTAGGAGACGAGGTACTGGCAGAAGTAAAGCTGTGAGTACCGGCCGTGAGTCGTGCTTCGGTAGCTCAGATGGTAGAGCACTTGCCCGCGAAAGGCAAATGTCCCGAGTTCGAGTCTCGGTCGGGCACACAGTTTTAATCTGCCAGGAAGTTTCATATCAGCGCACACTCCGCTGCAGAGTAAAAATCTCATTCTGGAAAGGTGTAATATATTTCGGAGTAGAACTGTTTTCATAAAAGCATTGTGTCTTTCTGTTTCCACGTCATTATCAGGATGAGCGCAGATGGTTGAGTGCTGTCCAATGACAGACAGCCAAGCCGACTACTTTTTTTCTTTATTTTTACTTCATCCTCCTGCCCCCATAGCAACGGGGCTGTCAGCAATCATCCTTCACTTCAGCCAAAAGGCATGTAACGCACACAAAGAAGAAAACTAAGAAATTTAAAATTAAGGTATTCACAAGCTATTTTAAAATCTGTTAAGATGAATTTAATAAAATCGAAATGTAGGTTGCTCAAAAATTCCCGGTACAAACTTCTAGGACGAGTAGAAGGGACTGAGGAGGTAATATTCTGAATTGTAACCCATGTCCGGGAACGTACCGTTTCCATGATACAACAATTTGAACATATTGGTAACAAGTAATTTATCAGGCTTAATCCAGTAAATCACTTGTTCTATAATTTCAGCCGGCCGGAGTGGCCGAGCGGTTAAAGGCGCTACAGTCTGGAACCGCACGACCGCTACGGTCACAGGTTCGAATCCTGCCTCGGGCATGGATGTGTGTGATGTCCTTAGGTTAGTTAGGTTTAAGTAGTTCTAAGTTCTAGGGGACTTATGACCACAGCAGTTGAGTCCCATAGTGCTCAGAGCCATTTAGAGCCTATAATTTCAGTCATTAATAACTTAAAAAAACAAACAGGAAACTTAATCTTCAATAAAATTCTTCAGGGTATCAGACCGCATCGTCATAATTTAAAATGCGCCAACGTTTCGGCCAGCGTTGCAGCTAGCCTTCATCAGGGCCTTACGTTAATCATTTTTCACAAACACTGTTGTCTGCAATTAAACTTTATTCGGATGTGCGGCGTATTCTTGGAACACTACAGTCACGCCTGCTGATGGTGAAGGTACCCCTTTCTCGAAGTGGTTGCGTAATTGTGGCACAAGGGGTATGCGATAGGCGTTGGGGATAACGATCTTGATAAAGGCGACGAGTAGTTCTTTCAATACTGCGAGCTTCGCCATACAGAAGAATCATGTCGGTGTATTCTGCGTAAGTGTGCTCAACCACGTTGCTCCGACACTCACAGCAGGTCAGGTGGTAGGATGGACGTCAAATGATATCATTTGATCCGAGGTAACTATCCCGCTAATCATGACTACTTTGTTGGGTACCTACCTAGCAAACATGTTTTGAAACGGCTGTAGCACGGAAACTGTACGTTGCCGGGCATGACATCCAATTCAGAATATTGTCTACTCTGTCTCCTTTACAAGTCCCAGAAGTGTGTAAGGGGAATTTTAGAACACCCTGTATGAAGGAAACTTCGATTTTCACCATAGTTAATTTTACAACAGCAATAATAAAAAGCAAAACGAACGCAATAATAATATATTTAAAGCAGTTAAATCTGCTGTAGGAAACTGTGGCCTTAAAAATGAAGCACAAGGCTGTCGTTGAAAGTTGAAGGACCTCCCGTGGGAAAAATCGTATGTTGATGGAGAGGAAAAGATTAGGCGATTAGCAGGGCAGTAGGGTGTGGTATAAGGAAGAAGAACTGACGGGAGGCATCGATGTAGAAGGAAGGGGGGAGTAGTTGGGGATTCTGTGCCACTACAGTACGAGAAGAAGAAAGGGGGAGGGGGGAAAGATAGGAAGGGAAGGGGAAAAGGGGTACGTAAAGAGGAGGAATGGAAATAAAAAGGAACGCAGATGAATTCGATTGGGTGAAATGGATTTATTGTTCGAAGGATGGGACGCATTTCGTTGTCTGGACGATGATGTGGAGAGTGTGTAGATGTAGGGTTGGTAGAATAGGTCGGTATAAGCACGGTAGCACACTATGACATGTAATTAGAGGGGAGACAATAGAATTACTGGAGCCGAGTTTTCGGATGGCGTAGATTGGTCAATAGTGTCCGATATGAATTAGAGGAGGTGGAAATTTAGTGAGATCGTAGAGGATCCGTATGAGTGTAGGTAAATGGATGCGTAAATCAAGACGAAGTGCAACACGATCGAGAGTTTGGAGGGACTGGTAGAACTTAAATAGAACGTGTTTCCATGCCACAATTGCAACAGGAGAGCAGGGGTTGAATCGAGGTTTTGTAAGTGTGAAGGACAGTGGAGGGGAATAATCCCTAAAGTTCAGGCATTTAGCAGTTTTAGTCTATTGTGTGCTCTCTGCTGCATGATTAGCAGGTGAGGTTTCTGAAACCTGAGCTACAGCAGTCGAGTAGGACGGTGTTATTCGAAGGCTTAGTGGAAGATGTAGTTGCAGATGTTTAGCATTGTACCTCAAGAGAATAGTTTGATACTTAGTGCATAAAGTGATGCTTTCATAGTCAATAACAGTTGTAAATTTTCCTCTCACTCCTGTGGCAAAGAACTGTCTCAAATGAAGTAAATCTTTTTACTCATTCATGTAATAAAGTGAACTAATGTGTCATCTGTTGTAGTTCAAAATGTGCCAGCGCCTCTGCCGCAGTGGTAACACCGGTTTCCGTCAGATACCAATTCGATTCTACACAGAGTACGCGAAAGAACTTGCCCCCCTTCTAACAGCCGTGTACCGCAAGTCTCTAGAGGAACAGAAGGTTCCAAATGATTGGAAAAGAGCGCAGGTAGTCCCAGTCTACAAGAAGGGTCGCCGAGCAGATGCGCAAAACTATAGACCTATATCTCTGACGTCGATCTGTTGTAGAATTTTAGAACATGTGTTTTGTTCGAGTATCATGTCGTTTTTGGAAACTCAGAATCTACTATGTAGGAATCAACATGGATTCCGGAAACAGCGATCGTGTGAAACCCAACTCGCTTTATTTGTTCATGAGACCCAGAAAATATTAGATACAGGCTCCCAGGTAGATGCTATTTTTCTTGACTTCCGGAAGGCGTTCGATACAGTTCCGCACTGTCGCTTGATAAACAAAGTAAGAGCCTACGGAATATCAGACCAGCTGTGTGGCTGGATTGAAGAGTTTTTAGTAAACAGAACACAGCATGTTGTTATCAACGGAGAGACGTCTACAGACATTAAAGTAACCTCTGGCGTGCCACAGGGGAGTGTTATGGGACCATTGCTTTTCAGAATATATATAAATGACCTAGTAGATAGTGTCGGAAGTTCCATGCGGCTTTTCGCGGATGATGCTGTAGTATACAGAGAAGTTGCAGCATTAGAAAATTGTAGCGAAATGCAGGAAGATCTGCAGCGGATAGGCACTTGGTGCAGGGAGTGGCAACTGACCCTTAACATAGACAAATGTAATGTATTGCGAATACATAGAAAGAAGGAACCTTTATTGTATAATTATATGAAAGCGGAACAAACACTGGTAGCAGTTACTTCTGTAAAATATCTGGGAGTATGCGTACGGAACGATTTGAAGTGGAATGATCATATAAAATTAATTGTTGGTAAGGCGGGTACCAGGTTGAGATTCATTGGGAGAGTCCTTAGAAAATGTAGTCCATCAACAAAGGAGGTGGCTTACAAAACACTCGTTCGACCTATACTTGAGTATTGCTCATCAGTGTGGGATCCGTACCAGATCGGGTTGACGGAGGAGATAGAGAAGATCCAAAGAAGAGCGGCGCGTTTCGTCACAGGGTCATTTGGTAACCGTGATAGCGTTACGGAGATGTTTAACAAACTCAAGTGGCAGACTCTGCAAGAGAGGCGCTCTGCATCGCGGTGTAGCTTGCTCGCCAGGTTTCGAGAGGGTGCGTTTCTAGATGAGGTATCGAATATATTGCTTCCCCCTACTTATACCTCCCGAGGAGATCACGAATGTAAAATTAGAGAGATTAGACCGCGCACAGAGGCCTTCAGACAGTCGTTCTTCCCGCGAACCATACGCGACTGGAACAGGAAAGGGAGATAATGTCAGTGGCACGTAAAGTGCCCTCCGCCACACACCGTTGGGTGGCTTGCGGAGTATAAATGTAGATGCAGATGTAGATCACGGGAGTGAAGCGCTATCGGGGTTTGCTTGCACTTGGATGGGTGACCGTCCCGGTCTGCCGAGCGCTGTTAGCAAGCGGGATGCACTCAGCCCTTGTAAGGCCAACTGAGGGGCTACTTGACTGAGAAGTAGCGGCTCCGGTCACGAAATCTACCAACGGACGGGAGAGCCGCGTGCTGACCACACGCCCCTGCTAATCCGCATCCAATGACGCCTATGGGCTGCGGATGACACGGTTGCCGGCCGGTACCGATGGCCTTTCGAGATATGGTCGGACGGAGTTTAGCTTTTATTTAGTTTTTTAATTAAAAATGAACCGCCTCCCAGTGCACTCAAACAACCCACAGTTGTGGCGGGACGATTTTAGTTTCGTCTTGCCACAACAAAACAATGATTCGCCAAAATACTAATCGTCCACCACAAAATTAATTGCTGACTGGTGCCGTTCCGTGGACGCAACGCGGCAACGAAAATACAGGGCTATTACAAATGATTGAAGCGATTTCATAAATTCCCTGTAGCTCCATTCATTGACATATGGTCACGACACACTACAGATACGTAGAAAAACTCATAAAGTTTTGTTCGGCTGAAGCCGCAATTCAGGTTTCTGCCATCAGAGCGCTCGAGAGCGCAGTGAGACAAAATGGCAACAGGAGCCGAGAATGCGTATGTCGTGCTTGAAATGCACTCACATCAGTCAGTCATAACAGTGCAACGACACTTCAGGACGAAGTTCAACAAAGATCCACCAACTGCTAACTCCATTCGGCGATGGTATGCGCAGTTTAAAGCTTCTGGATGCCTCTGTAAGGGGAAATCAACGGGCCTGCAGTGAGCGAAGAAACGGTTGAACGCGTGCGGGGAAGTTTCACGCGTAGCCCGCGGAAAATTGGCTCATGCCACAACTGGACACCGACAGCGTCGACTTCATCTTTCAACAGGATGGTGCTCCACCGCACTTCCATCACGATGTTTGGCATTTCTTAAACAGGAGATTGGAAAACCGATGGATCGGTCGTGGTGGAGATCATGATCAGCAATTCATGTCATGGCCTCCACGCTCTCCCGACTTAACCCCATGCGATTTCTTTCTGTGGGGTTATGTGAAAGATTCAGTGTTTAAACCCACTCTACCAAGAAACGTGCCAGAACTGCGAGCTCGCATCAACGATGCTTTCGAACTCATTGATGGGGACATGCTGCGCCGAGTGTGGGAGGAACTTGATTATCGGCTTGATGTCTGCCGAATCACTAAAGGGGCACATATCGAACATTTGTGAATGCCTAAAAAAACTTTTTGAGTTTTTGTAGGTGTGTGCAAAGCATTGTGAAAATATCTCAAATAATAAAGTTATTGTAGAGCTGTGAAATCGCTTCAATCATTTGTAATAACCCTGTATATAAGCGGAGTAGAGATGAATTAGGAAGCACTCTAGTGACGATATGGGATTGTGATGGTTCTTTATTTGCGAAACCGTTACCACCCGCTAACCCTATTTTTCGATACCGTAGATTGATGAATATTTTTCTACGTAATGTCTCATATTTTTCACACTATTCAAATTTGGTTTCCTTTTTATATGTATATACGTCGATATTTTGAGATGTTGAAATAGATATAATATCTAGTGTGAATATCTTTGTACTTATTGCTATCTTTGATGCTGGTTTGTGACTTTCGGCGCGGAAGCGTTCAGAGTAGTCAAGTTTTTGTGTTGAATATAAACAGTCTTGACTTTGTGTTGGAAATGAAAAGATGAGTCTGAGTTGTGGACAATGAAAAATGTTGTGAGTTTTATTAAGAGCAGTAACGGCTGCGAAAATGTATGATGAAGTAATGTTTTGAACATGCGAAAGTATAAAAAGTTTAATAAATGTGAATTTTTGTGAAAAGTGAGTGTCAAGAATTATTTTCAAGCGACCGTTGTTTAAAAAAGTATGAAGCACATTGCAATGAAAAACATAAATCATCCAATTACTCCTGAAAGATTGTCTTCGTAAGTTCTTCAAGTCCGCATAATTAACATGCGAGTGCCTTTCGCACCAACAACGATAGTCATGCTATCTAGACAACATTTTGAAAAACATAAGTCATCAAATTAATCCTGAAAGATTGTCTTCGTTAGTTCTTCAAGTCGACGTAATTAACATCCAAGTGCTTTTCGCACCAACAGCGATAGTCATGCTACCTAGACAACATTTTTAATTACGAGCCAAAGCCAGAGCGAGACCGTCGTTGGATTGCAAATACAAAATAAGTGATACTATTGTTAATTTTCTTCAGTGACTGTAATCAACTGATGTAGCAATACTTGCCACATTAAAGGCCTTCTAGTTGCGCAATGAAAAGATCATACTTTGAGAGAGCGACGTGATGATTTTTGAACTAATTAACTGTTAATGGAAGTATTGTTATAGGATGCAGATGGGGGAATAAGTGACTGACAAAAGGCTGATTGTTACGGTCCCGCGCCTGGGAACAAGCATCTACATATCGACGAGGATAATCGGCTGTTTGGGTTCTACTGTCGTGAGCTTCTACGAAAAGTGGCTGAAGGTCGACTAAACTACGAGTAGGCGACAGGTATTGCAGGTGGAGGTCGGAGATTTGCCTGCTCTGTAAAGCAGGGTAGGGTACAATCTCTGGCATATATGAAGACAGAGTACAACCCTCGTGCATTCACAAGTGGTCGGAGCCTACTGTTCAGGACGCCGCAGCACACGGCCCTACGCATTCTCTCCCTGAGCGGACGACATCGTCGGATACGCTTGCAGCAGGTTCGGTTATTGTCGAGCCTGCACCGTGCAACAGTGAAAACTTTTCACCATGGCTGCTGCATCACATTTCCCGTTACACTAGGTCGATGGTCGTGTCTGGATACTCCTATCATCCATGGGAAAGGGTTCTCGAAACATGCACCATGTCACACACGCAGGTAGGTGGCAGCGTTATTGTGATATGGGGTACATCCACTTGGGTTTCATGGGTCCTGTTGCACTAATCGAAGGCGCCATGACGGCTGTGGAACGCGTGACACCTACTGCGGACTACCTGCATCACTTCTTGCTTGACGTCTGCCCCCGACGCCGGTGACATCTTCCAGCAGGATAACTCTCCGTATCACAAGACTTGAATAGGGCTATGGTGGTTTGAGGACCATGACAGTGGGAACGAATTTTTTCGCGGCGGCACTTACATGTAAAACATTCTCGGTATTCTTGCCGCGTCAGTTCTGGAGAATATCTCGAGATTTCGACGATTACCTCCATCGTCATCGTCAGGAGCAACTGACTGTCTTCACTGCTGCTGTGGTAGCCTTCGTATAGCCTGTGGACGGCTTCTGATTGGTCGGCGATTAATTACTGCTGTCGTAGACGGTGTCTCTGCTGCTTCTCTCCATCAAGCGCTCGTTTCTATACACGTGTTACGAAAGATTGGCTATGGTGCACGCGATATACAGGCAGCGTTCTCAAAAAAAGCAAACAACGTGAAACTGCTGGACACTCACAGAATGAAATACCGATTGCGGCTATTCCTTTTTGTGGCGCTATTTCCAGCAAAATAGGAAGAGACCCCCCCATGAACCATGGACCTTGCCGTTGGAGGGGAGGCTTGCGTGCCTCAACGACACAGATAGCTGTCCCGTAGGTGCAACCACAACGGAGGGGTATCTGTTGAGAGGCCAGACAAACGTGTGGTTCCAGAAGAGGGGCAGCAGCCTTTTCAGTAATTGCAGGGGCAACAGTCTGGATGATTGACTGACCTGGCCTTGTAACACTAAGCAAAACGGCCTTGCTGTGCTGGTACTGCGAACAGCTGAAAGCAAGGGGAAACTACAGCCGCAATTTTTCCCGAGGGCATGCAGCTTTACTGTATGATTAAATGATGATGGCGTCCTCTTGGGTAAAATATTCCGGAGGTAAAATAGTCCCCCATTCAGATCTCCGGGCGGGGACTACTCAAGAGGACGTCGTTATCAGGAGAAAGAAAACTGGCGTTCTACGGATCGGAGCGTGGAATGTCAGATCCCTTAATCGGGCAGGTAGGTTAGAAAATTTAAAAAGGAAAATGGACAGGTTAAAGTTAGATATAGTGGGAATTAGTGAAGTTCGGTGGCAGGAGGAACAAGACTTTTGTTCAGGCGAATACTGGGTTATAAATAGAAAATCAAATAGGGGTAATGCTGGAGTAGGTTTAATAATGAATAAAAATAGGAGTACGGGTAAGCTACCACAAACAGCATAGTAAACGCATTATTGTGGCCAAGATAGACACGAAGCCCACGCCTACTATGGTAGTACAAGTGTATAGGCCAACTAGCTCTGCAGATGATGAAGAAATTGATGAAATGTATGACGAGATAAAAGAAATTATTCATGTAGTGAAGGAAGACGAAAATTTAATAGTCATGGGTGACTAGAATTCAACAGTAGGAAAAGGAAGAGATGTAGTAGCTGAATATGGATTGGGGTGAAAAGAAATGAAAGAGGAAGCCGTCTGGTAGAATTTTGCACAGAGCATAACTTAATCATAGCTAACACACGGTTCAAGAATCATGATAGAAGGTTGTACAAAAATGGTTCAAATGGCTCTGAGCACTATGGGACTCAACTGCTGTGGTCATAAGTCCCCTAGAACTTAGAACTACTTAAACCCAACTAACCTAAGGACAGCACACAACACCCAGCCATCACGAGGCAGAGAAAATCCCTAACCTCGCCGGGAATCGAACCCGGGAACCCGGGCGTGGGAAGCGAGAACGCTACCGCACGACCACGAGATGCGGGCAAGGTTGTACACATGGAAGAATCCTGGAGATACTAGAAGATATCAGATAGATTATATAATGGTAAGACATAGATTTAGGAACCAGGTTTCAAATTGTAAGACATTTCCAGGGGCAGATATGGACTGTGACCACAATCTATTGGTTATGAACTGTAGATTAAAACTGAAGAAACTGCAAAAAGGTGGGAATTTAAGGAGATGGGACCTGGATAAACTGAAAGAACCAGAGGTTGTACAGAGTTTCAGTGAGAGTATAAGGGAACAATCGACAGGAATGGGGGAAAGAAATACAGTAGAAGAATACTGGGTAGCTTTGAGGAATGAATAGTGAAGGCAGCAGAGGATCAAGTAGGTAAAAAGACGAGGGCTAGTAGAAATCCTTGGGTAACAGAAGAAATATTGCATTTAATTGTTGAATGGAGAAAATATAAAAATGCAGTAAGTGAAGCAGCAAAAAGGAATACAAACGTCTCAAAAATAAGATCGACAGGAAGTGCAAAATGGCTAAGCAGGGATTGCTAGAGGACAAATGTAAGGATGTAATCTCACTAGGGGTAAGATAGATACTGCCTACAGGAAAATTAAAGAGACCTTTGGAGAAAAGAGAACCACTTGCATGAATATCAAGAGCTCAGATGGAAACCCAGTTCTAAGTAAAGAAGGGAAAGCAGAGAGGTGGACGGTGTATATAGAGGGTCTATACAGGGGCGCTGTGCTTGAGGACAATATTATGGAAATGGAAGAGGATGTAGATGAAGATGAAATGGGAGATATGATACTGCGTGAAGAGTTTGACAGAGCACTGAAAGACCTGAGTCGAAACAAGGCCCCGACAGTGGACAACATTCCATTAGAACTACTGACAGTCTTGGGGGAGACAGTCCTGACAAAACTCTACCATCTGGTGAGCAAGATGTATGAGACAGGCGAAATTCCCTCAGACTTCTAGTAGATTTTAATAATTCCAATTCCAAAGAAATCAGGTGTTGACACATGTGAAAATTACCGAACTATCAGGTTAATAAGTCACAGCTGCAAAATACTCACGCGAATTCTTGACAGACGAATGGAAAAACTGGAAAAAGCGACCTCGGGGAAGATCAGTTTGGATTCCGTAGAAGTGTTGGAACACGTGAGCCAATACTGGTCCTCCGACTTACCTTAGAAGAAAGATTAAGGAAAGGCAAAAATACGTTTCTAGCATTTGTAGACTTAAAGAAAGCTTTTGACAATGTTGACTGGAATTCTCTCTTTCAAATTCTGAAGGTGGCAGGGGTAAAATACAGGGAGCTAAAGGCTATTTACAATTTGTACTGAAATAAGATGGCAGTTATGAGAGTCTAGGGACATGAAAGGGAAGCAGTGATTGGTAAGGGAGTGAGACAGGGTTGTAGCCTCTCCCCAATGCTATTCAATCTGTATATTGAGCAAGCAGTAAAGGAAACAAAAGAAAAGTTCGGAGTAGGTATTAAAATCCACGGAGAAGAAATAAAAACTTTGAGGTTCGCCGATGACAATGTAATTCTGTCAGAGACAGCAAAGGACTTGGAAGAGCTGTTGAACGGAATGGGCAGTGTCTTGAAAGGAGGATATATGATGAACATCAACAAAAGCAAAACGAGGATAATGGAATGTAGTAGAATTGAGTCGGGTGATGCTGAGGGAATTAGATTAGGAAATGAGTAACTTAAAGTAGTAAAGGATTTTTTCTATTTGGGGAACAAAATAACTGATGATGGTCGAAGTAGAGAGGATATACAATGTAGACTGGCAATGGCAAGGAAAGCGTTTCTGAAGAACAGAAATTTGTTAACATCGAGTATTGATTTAAGTGTCAGGAAGTCGTTTCTCAAAGTATTTGTATGGAGTGTAGCCATGTATGGAAATGAAACATGGACGATAATTAGTTTAGACAAGAAGAGAATAGAAGCTTTCGAAATGTGGTGCTACAGGAGAATGCTGGAGATTAAATGAGTAGATCACATAACTAATGAGGAGATATTGAATAGAATTGGGGAGAAGAGGAGTTCGTGGCACAACTTGACTAGAAGAAGAGGTCGGTTGGTAGGACATGTTCTGAGGCATCACGGGATCACCAATTTAGTACTGGAGGGCAGCGTGGAGGGTAAAAATCGTAGAGGGGAACCAAGAGATGAATACACTAAGCAGATTCAGTAGGATGTAGGCTGCAGTAGGTACTGGGAGATGAAGAAGCTTGCACAGGATAGCGTAGAGAGCTGCATCATACCAGTCTCAGGACTGAAGACCACAACAACAACAGGAAGAGTCCTGCGTAGACGAGGTACAAAACGGATTTTTCGTTCTCCTAAGAAAATTAAGGAGGTGATGCGCCCTGTTAAGGACAATCTTGCCCTCAGACTCCCTGGGGTTTATAATATACCCTGTGAGTATGGAAGCAATTATATAGCTCAGACGATTCGTACCGTTTCTGACCGCTGTGCAAAACACCAGCGCCATATTAAAAATACTGGAGAAACCGGCTATTGTGGATCACAGCCTCACGAACAAACATAAAGTATTATTCGATGAAACAAAAATTCTGTCCCATGCCTCCACGTTCTGGGATTCTGTTATAAAGGAGGCTGTTGAAATCAGAATGAGCCAAAAGAACTTTAACCGCGATAGCGGATACCATCTGAGATGTGCAGGGAAACGAGCGCTTGATGCAGAGAAGCAGCAGAGACGTTCCTTCCAAGGCTTACGTTTCAATGGAAGCGGTGGCGCCACCGGCGCACACAGTGACACCGTCTGTGGCAGCAGTACGTAATCGCCGACCAATCAGAAGCCGGGCTATAAGAAGGCTACCACAGCAGCAGTGAAGACAGTAAGTTGTTCCTGACGATGACGACGGGGGTAATCGTCGAAAGCTCGAGATTTTATCCAGAACTGACGCGGCAAGAATACCGAGAATGTTTTACAGACAATGACAGTGAACTCACAATAAAGTGTTGGGCATGAAATTCATCTATTCTCAACGCGATGGAACACTTTTGGGACACAATTTGGTGCCAGTTCCGCCACCTCGAACCGTAGCCCCGTAATTGTCAATAAATGCGTGACATGTGCGCATGTGCGCAGACATCTGCTGTCACATACTTCTGGAAACCTATTGATGACATCCATCGCAGAATCGCTGCTGTATGGCGTTCCTCAGGTGGATCTATACTCTATTCAGAAGCTGATCATAATGATTTGGATCGCCGGTGTATGGGGATAAGTGGATATATCTCGTATTTTATTCTATCAGTAGTCCAGTTATTATATTTAATTACGATGTAAAGCGTGTAAGCGTACGAGAGGTTACGTAGCCCGTGAAAGTGCAGAGTTAATTAATGTAGCAGATGAATCAATACCAACAAAATCTTATTACAGTTCAAAAGAGTTTGCTAATTCTAACGACTTTGTATAATTTCGATGTACGCTTGAAAAAATAAGTTCTCCCTGTTTTCCCTATTTGTTTTTTAACGCACACGTAGGATAATGTGAGGTCACTCGGTAGCTTTTCAGTTTACGCTTTAAACGGTAATGTGAACTCTCGCAGCTTTGAGTTCAATATCCGAGGGTTGGAGCCGGCCGCGGCGCTGTAGTCCGGAATCGCGCGACTGCTACGGTCGCAGGTTCGAATCCTGCCTCGGGCATGGGTGTGTGTGTTGTCCTTAGGTTACTTAGGTTTAAGTAGTTCTAAGTTCTAGGGGACTGATGACCTCAGATGTTAAGTCCCATAGTGCTCAGAGCCATTTGAACCATTTTTTCGAGGGTTGGAACTTAAATAGTGGCAACTACTTAATCACAACCGATACAAAAGAGTTACATGTTTGCACCTGTTACTGTCTCGCAAAGTAGTCACCAGTGTTGTGAAGAACCTCTTGCCAGCGATGTGGAAGGTGTATTATATCGTTAGCAGATGTTGATGGTGCGAATGGAGCGATCTACCGCCTGTCGAATCTCTGGAACAGTCCTGAAGCGAATGTGAAGAAGTGGTTTCTTCATCTTCGGAATCGGATCAAAATCACAACGACTTAAGTCCGGGGAGTATGGTGGATGGTACAGTACTTCCCAGTCCCACCGACCGAACAGAGTAGCCACAGCTTGCGCTGTATGAGCCCACGCATTGTCGTGCAAAATGATGGGTGGGTTGCGCAGAAAGTGTCGCCGCTCCTTTCGCAAAGCTGAATGCAGGCAATGCCCAAAAAACGAACAGTAATACTGTACACTGACGGCCTGCCGTGGAGGAACGTAATACGTTAGGATAACACAATCACAGTCGTACACGACAGTCACCATAACATTCACCACACTGAGGCTCTGACGCACTTTAGACCATCACGGCGACCCATAATGACGCCATTCGTTGGACTGGCGTTTCAGTTTTGCCTCGTACGGTCTGGCCCATGTCTCAAAGCTTCTCCTTCGCGCTCATAGCGCTCGAAGTGAGTCTGAGCAGCGTCGTAACGCATCCATTTCTGCATTTCCGTCATTTCATGCGGAACCTATCGTGATGCAATTTTTCGCATGCCCAGGCGTTCCTTCAGGTTGCGAAGCACAGTCGTATGCTCTCATTCGGTTTCGTGGATGCGCTCACGAATCGTATGGCATCGATTACTGTCCACTAAGGCACCAACAGCATCCGCTTCTTCAGAGATGCTAGGACGACCTGCTCGAAGCATGTCTGCCACAGTTTGCCGATCTCCGTTGAAGGCTTTTACTCAACGTGCCCCTGTTCTGTACGGCAATGCCGATTTCCCGCACGCCTCTTGAAGACCTTGATGACATTGTCGTGCTGTACGACCTCTGGCACATTCAATCTTGACCCAACTCCGTTGTTCCTGATTCTAAAACATAGTAACACCGTTAGGTTAGACCGCTCGCTCACAAGTGAATGTGTTTCCCTCGATGATCCGCACGCCGGTGTCGTGAGACTGGCGAGTCCATTTGCTCGGAGGTAAGGTAGGTATGTCAACAACATGTGCTATCAGCGACAATAGTCGATTGCATTGCATAGTGTCTCCACAGCAGTGTTGCCACTATTTAAGTTCCAACCTACGTATTTGTACAATCAATGATCGTCGTCAATGGAAGCAACGACTTTCTGTTGTTTAGTTACACTGAATAAGAATGAGTGTATTGAGGAAACGTACGTCTCTTACTGCTAGTGGAGGATTAATTGCTTGGAAATCATTGAACCGATTACTGCATGACAGTGCACGGTACCAATATTTTCCAAAAAGTTGGGCGCGAAAATGTGTTTTTTCAGTGTCAAAAGTTTTGGATGGATCTTGGCCTAGCGATCATTTGTACACCTATCAGAAGAACGTGCATATTGTAGCTTCCTACAGTACAGGGACAAAATTTAAATGTTACTCACTTCCTACAGTCCAGGCCTACTGGGCAACTCGTTTGGGTCTTTTGGGTTAGATGTGGTCTACAGTGGACCTTAATCGGCTTATAAGAGCACCATTTGTTCATGGCGATTCTTGAGAAAACCTCGAAAAATCACGATTTTTGGATACGAAAAATACCATATGTGGGGATGGCTACTTCTATAATTTCAGTTTATGGCAGATCGTCGAAAGTTTTACAATATGCTCTTACGATATTCTCGGGGAACTTAGAATCTTTTATCCATATCATTATCCGTTACAGATATCCAGAGATTCAAAGTTAGCATAATGCTTCAGAAAAGCGCAAAAACAGGTTTTTAGTCTTTGTCGCACTGCGGCAGCAATAACCTAAATAATTAACCATTTTAAACGGGTCAAATTTTATGCCTTTTTGAGAGACGCTGTTTTTCCGTTTACGAAAATCTGTACCTATTATCAAATTACATTCATAAAACCATGATTTTTGGGTAGCAATAGTACCAGTTGTGGTGATGGCCACTTACAAATTTCAGTTCAATGCCAATTGGCAAAATTTTATGTTCTGAATATGATGTTCTCGTACAACCTTGAAACTTTTCCGATATCATTATCCGTTACCGAGATCCAGAGGTTGAAAGCTGTCGTACTGTTGCTGTAAGCTATTCACGTAATATCTGGTCTAAGGCGTAAATGCAGTTTTAACTAACGTAATGAAGGAATTGCAAGGGATCTACGGTCGTCGCAAGGTTTCTGAGGGCATCAAATTATGTTTTAAGTCAGTAGTTTTTCAAGAATAAAATATTAATATCCGCTGTGTCTGTATAACGAGCACTTGACGCCAAATAAATATGCGCAAAGCAATTCTTTAGTGACAAAAAAGGGATAAAAACAGTCATAAAATGCCAGAAAATACTTGAAAGCATTGCCAAAAGTTGTATAAAACTGTAAAGATAGTAAATTCTGTAAAATATTTGTACTATCATTTTTACTCCTCTAAGATATGCTGTAGCTCCAAAGAAACTGATGTAGGCATGTGTAATCAAATACAGAGATACACAAACAGGCAGCAAACGGTGCTGCGATAGGCAAAGCCTGTATAACACAACAAGTGTCTGTCATAGTTGATAGACCGGTTACTGCTGCCACAATGGCAGGTTATCAAGATTTAAGTGAGTTTGATAGTGGTGTACTCGGCGCACGAGCGATGGGACTCAGCATCTCCGAGGTAGCGAGAAGGTGGGGATTTTCCCGTACGATCATTTCACGTAAATATAAAAAATCCGGTAAAATATCAAATCTCCGACCTCGCGCCGGCCGGAAAAGGATCCTGCAAGAAAGGGACCAGCGACGACTGAAGAGAATCGTTCAACGTGACAAAAGTGCCACCCTTCCGCAAATTGCTACAGATTTCAATGCTCGGGCATCAAGAAGTGTCTGCCTACGAACCATCGATATGGGCTTTAGGAGCCGATGGCCCATTCGTGTGCCCTTAATGACTGCAAATCACAAAGTTTTTTTTTACGGCTCGTCTGGGTCCGTCAACACCGACACTGGACTGTTGACTGGAAACACGTTGCCTGGTCGGATGAGTCTCGTTTCAAATTATATCGAGCGGATGGACGTGTGCAGGTGTGGAGACAAACCCCATGAAACTATGGACCGTGCATGTCCGCAGGTGACTGTTCAAGCTGGTGGAGGCTCGGTAACGGTGTGGGGCGTGTGCATCTGGAGTGATATGGGACCCCGATACGTCTAGATACGACTCTGAAAAGTGACACGTACGTAAGCAACCTGTCTGATCACCTGCATCCATTTATATCTGTTGTGCATTCCGACGGACTTGGAATTGCTGCAGGACAAT
The DNA here is from genome assembly GCF_023864275.1 of Schistocerca cancellata. Taxonomy (NCBI): domain Eukaryota; kingdom Metazoa; phylum Arthropoda; class Insecta; order Orthoptera; family Acrididae; genus Schistocerca; species Schistocerca cancellata. Next base: position 719,575,232 of record NC_064630.1, read on the forward strand.
GCGACACCCCACACGTCCAGAATTGCTATAGAGTGGGGGAACACTCTTCCGTGTTTAAACACTTCCGCTGGCCACCAGACTGAGTTCAAACACTTCCAGACAAGAACATTATTGAGAATATCAGGGATGCCTTGCAACGTACTGTTCAGAAAAGATTTACACCCCCTTGCAGTCTTACGGATTTATGGACGGCTCTGCCGGATTCATGGTGTTAATTCCCTCCAGCAGTACTTCGGACATTAGTCGAGTGCATGCCACGTCGTGTTGCAGCACTTCTGCGTTCTTTCGGGGCCCCTAGACGATATTAGGAGGTGTACCAGTTTCTTCGGCTCTTCAGTTTAATAATCATACGCCAGACGTTTTCGATGAATTGATGTGAATGAGCAAAGTATCCAGAAAAAACTTAAAGCAAACGTATCCAGAAAAAACTTAAAGCAAACGTTTTTGTGTTAAGCTTATAATATTCGTACTTATTTTTTGTTTATATGGCAAGGTGTATAAACGTGTCAAAAAATATAAATAAACTGTCAAAATTTTACTGACCTAGAGAAATCGTTTCCTGCAGGACACCTTGTTGCAGCAGGAAAAGAAGGGAACCAGCAGAGAGGTTATCCTGTCAGAGCACAAAAAGCGCAAATATGTTCGTCTTTAACAGACTCTGACAGAAAGGTGAGGAACCAGCTACTTCAGTACTCATTCCGCCTTCGTCACCAAAAATTTAGCGATGCCAACATACTCGCGCATTTTTGGCGCTGGAAGGGTGTGAAAGAGTAATACTGACGATGAAGGAGAGAGAATACATTGCCGATGGGCGAGAAAGACAAAAGTAGGTAGTGAGGAAAGTGGCAGTGAGATATACAGTAAATCAAAGGGGAAGCAAGGAGACAGTGAGAGAGAGGCATAGACAGACAGTGGCAGTGAGAGGGAGCTACTGAGTATGAAAGCTTAAATAAAAAAGGAGACTAGGTAAAGGCATTTAGAATGTTATGTGTCAAAAGAGCGCTTATATGTTCGCCTGACAAAATATTTGGTGAGTAAGGCAAAATGAGGATTGAGTCGGCTGGTTTCCCACTCTACTGCAGATTGTTTGTAACACACTCGACTTTTTTATGATCCGACTAAAGCAGATCTCTCAGTTAATTACACACATTAAAAAAAGTTTTGCATCACCCCAGTTCCCAGAACTCCTGAAGACAGACGTTGACTCTAGATATTGTATCACAAACACAGTCACTTTGACTGTTCAGATATGTCACTAAACTCGCCCAAAGATGTAAACAACCATGTATGATCAGCGCCTATTAGACGGAGGAGGTCCGACAGCCGATCAGTTCCCGTCATTCCACCAGAAAGGAGGTAAACGGCTCGTGTTGTCTGTAGGTCAACCATGCCTAGGCGGTCAATACAGCGGTTCGCTCGCGTCCGCATTGTTATTTCGTGCCAGAAAGGGCTCTCAACAAGGAAAGTGTCCAGGCGTCTCGGAGTGAAACAAAGCGATATTGTTCGGACATGGAGGAGATACAGAGAGACAGAAACTGTCGATGACATGCCTCGCTCAGGCCGCCCAAGGGCTACTACTGCAGTGGATGATCGCTACCTATGGATTATGGCTGGGAGGAACCCTGACAGCAACGCCACCATGTTGAACAACGCTTTTCATGCAGCCACAGGACGTCGCGTTACGACCCAAACTGTGCGCAATAGACTGCATGATGGGGAACTTTACACCCGACGTCCATGGCGAGGTCCATATTTGAAACCACAACACCATGCAGCGCGGTAGAAATAGGCCCAACAACCTGTGGAATGTGCCGCTCAGGATTGGCATCACGTTCTCTTCACCGGCGAGTGTCGCTATTCCTTCAACCAGAGAGTCGTCGGAGACATGTTTGAGGAAACCCGGTCACGCTGAACGCCTTAGGCACACTGTCCAGCGAGTGCAGCAAGAGTCTACAGTGATGGCCGAGCGGGTCTAGGCGCTACAGTCTGGAACCGCGCGACTGCTACGGTCGCAGGCTCGAATCCTGCCTCGGGCATGGGTGTGTGTGATGTCCTTAGGTTAGTTAGGTTTAAGTAGTTCTAAGTTCTAGGGGGATGATGACCGCAGAAGTTAAGTCTCACAGTGCTCAGAGCCACTTTTTTGCAGCAAGGTGGAGGGGTATAATGGTGAGGCATTCGTCTCTATGGACGGCAATTCGCGGCTCCATCGTGCACATCTTCTGAATGATTTCCTTCAGGATAACGACGTCGCACGACTAGAGTGGCCAGCATGTTCTCCAGACGTGAACCCTATCGAACATGCCTGGCATAGATGGGAAAGGGCTGCTTATGGACGACGTGTCCCACCAACTACTCTGAGTAATCTACGGTGAATAGCCGTTGAGGACAGTGACAATATGGACCAACAGTACTTTAATGAACTTGTGGATAGTATGCCATGACGAACACAGGCATGCATCAATGCAAGAAGACTTGCACCGGTGTGTACAGCAATTTGGACCACCACCTCTGAAGGACTCGCTGTATGGTGATACAACATGCAATGTGCGGTTTTCATGAGCAATAAAAACGGGAAAATGATGTTTACGTAACTACAATGGTTCAAATGGCTCTGAGCTTTATGGGACTTAACTTCTGAGGTCATCAGTCCCCTAGAGCTTAGAACTACTTAAACCTAACTAACCTAAGAACAAGACATACATCCATGCCCGAGGCAGGATTCGAACCTGCGACCGTAGCGGTCACGCGGTTCCAGACTGAAGCGCCTAGAACCGCTCGACCACACCGGACGGCGATGTTTAGGTTGATCTCCATTCCAATTCTCTGTACAGGTTCCGGAACCCTCGGAACCGACGTGGTGCAAAACTTTTTTTGGTGTGTACGTCATTGCATTAGCTGATTTTGAATAAAAATGATAAAGATGTTGATGGAATTAGTGTCGAAATAATTAAGAAGAATTCTTTTAAAAATGCTTTTTTTTTCAGAATAAGTTATCATATTTTTACTTTGTAACGCGTCTAACATTTATTTAACGAGGTACGCTAAATGCGTTATAGACTAATTCTGTGACCAAGAACAATGTTAATCGAAAGACCTTCATTTCCAAAGCTATATACTCAGTATAAAATTCAGTAACTTTTATAATAGAATTATAGCCCCTTCAGTACGTGCTGAGGCGACAAAAGTCACAGGATACCTCCAAATATCGTATCAGACCTCCTTTTGCCCCGTGAAGAGCAGCTACTCGACATGGTATGGACTCAACAAGTAGTTGGGAGTCTCCTGTGCAGGAATACTGAGCCATGCCGCCTCTATAGCTCTCCATTATTGCGAAAAGCCAGTGAGAATTTTGTGCACGAACCGACCTCTCGATTATGTCCCAAAGGTGTTCGATGGAATTCAGATCGGGCGATGAGGGTGGTCAAATCATTCACTCGAATTGTTCAGAAGGTTCTTCAAACCAACCGAGAACAATTGCAGTCTGGTGAACGGTTTGGGGACTTGGAAATGGCTGCAAATGATCTCCAGGCAGCCGAAGATAACTATTTCCAGTCAATTATCGATTCAGTTGGACCAGAGGACCAAACACAGCCCACATTACACAGCCGTCACCAGCTTGCACGATGTCATGTTGACAACTTGGGTCCGGGTCTTCATGCCGTCTGTACCACACTCTAACCGTACCATCAGCACTTAGCAATTGAAATTGGGACTCATCTGGCCAGGGCACCGTTTTCCATTGTCGTAGGGTCCAACCGATATTGTCTGTAGCCCAGGAGAGACACTGCAGGCGATATCGTGCTGCTAGCTCGTGGTGGTCGTCTGCTGCCATAACCCATCAATATCCATTATCGTCATTTTGCGCAATGTCCTAACGAATATGTTGGTGTACGTCCCACATTGATTGGTGCGGTTATTTCACGCAGTGTTGCTTGTATGTTAGCACTTATAGCTCTGACAAGGGAACCTCCCCATCGCACCCCCCTCAGATTTAGTTACAAGTTGGCACAGTGGATAGGCCTTGAAAAACTGAACACAGATCAGTCGAGAAAACAGGAAGCAGTTGTGTGGAACTATGAAAAAAATAAGCAAAATATGCAAACTGAGTAGTTCATGTGCAAGATAGGCAACATCAAGGACAATCTGAGATCAGGAGCGCCGTGGTCTCGTGGTTAGCGCGAGCAGCAGCAGAACGAAAGGTTCTTGGTGTAAACCTTCCCTCGAGTGAAAATTCTATTTTTTTATTTTCAGACAATTATGTGACGCACATGCTGTCATCAGTGTCGTATAGAATACACTCCTGGAAATTGAAATAAGAACACCGTGAATTCATTGTCCCAGGAAGGGGAAACTTTATTGACACATTCCTGGGGTCAGATACATCACATGATCACACTGACAGAACCACAGGCACATAGACACAGGCGACAGAGCATGCACAATGTCGGCACTAGTACAGTGTATATCCACCTTTCGCAGCAATGCAGGCTGCTATTCTCCCATGGAGACGATCGTAGAGATGCTGGATGTAGTCCTGTGGAACGGCTTGCCATGCCATTCCCACCTGGCGCCTCAGTTGGACCAGCGTTCGTGCTAGACGTGCAGACCGCGTGAGACGACGCTTCATCCAGTCCCAAACATGCTCAATGGGGGACAGATCCGGAGATCTTGCTGGCCAGGGTAGTCGACTTACACCTTCTAGAGCACGTTGGGTGGCACGGGATACATGCGGACGTGCATTGTCCTGTTGGAACAGCAACTTCCCTTGCCGGTCTAGGAATGGTAGAACGATGGGTTCGATGACGGTTTGGATGTACCGTGCACTATTCAGTGTCCCCTCGACGATCACCAGTGGTGTACGGCCAGTGTAGGAGATCGCTCCCCACACCATGATGCCGGGTGTTGGCCCTGTGTGCCTCGGTCGTATGCAGTCCTGATTGTGGCGCTCACCTGCACGGCGCCAAACACGCATACGACCATCATTGGCACCAAGGCAGAAGCGACTCTCATCGCTGAAGACGACACGTCTCCATTCGTCCCTCCATTCACGCCTGTCGCGACACCACTGGAGGCGGGCTGCACGATGTTGGGGCGTGAGCGGAAGACGGCCTAACGGTGTGCGGGACCGTAGCCCAGCTTCATGGAGACGGTTGCGAATGGTCCTCACCGATACCCCAGGAGCAACAGTGTCCCTAATTTGCTGGGAAGTGGCGGTGCGGTCCCCTACGGCACTGCGTAGGATCCTACGGTCTTGGCGTGCATCCGTGCGTCGCTGCGGTCCGGTCCGAGGTCGACGGGCACGTGCACCTTCCGCCGACCACTGGCGACAACATCGATGTACTGTGGAGACCTCACGCCCCACGTGTTGAGCAATTCGGCGGTACGTCCACCCGGCATCCCACATGCCCACTATACGCCCTCGCTCAAAGTCCGTCAACTGCACATACGGTTCACGTCCACGCTGTCGCGGCATGCTACCAGTGTTAAAAGACTGCGATGGAGCTCCGTATGCCACGGCAAACTGGCTGACACTGACGGCGGCGGTGCACAAATGCTGCGCAGCTAGCGCCATTCGACGGCCAACACCGCGGTTCCTGGTGTGTCCGCTGTGCCGTGCGTGTGATCATTGCTTGTACAGCCCTCTCGCAGTGTCTGGAGCAAGTATGGTGGGTCTGACACACCGGTGTCAATGTGTTCTTTTTTCCATTTCCAGGAGTGTACATAGGTACAAAGAAGGTAACGGCTAACAAACTATGGTTCACGGAAGAAATAATGCATTTGCTCGATGAAAGGAGGAAGTACAGAAATGTTCCGCGAAACCCAGGAATACAGAAGTACAAGTCGCTGAGGACATAAATAAGTAGGAAGTGCAGATCTGTTTCCATTTCCAGGAGTGTATATCAGACGTGTTTTCCTGTGGAGGAATCGGTTGACTTATGACCTTGCTATCAAATTTTATCGGTTCTCATGGGAGAGGCACGTACTTTCGCCTACTAATCGCACGGTTTTGCGGTGCGGTGGCAAAACACAGACACTAAATTTATTACAGTGAACAGAGACGTCAATGAACGAACGGACAGATCATAACTTTGCGAAAAAAAAGAAGTAAATTTTCCACTCGAGGGAAGACTTGAACCGAGGACCTCTAGTTCCGCAGCTGCTCACACTACCCACGGGACCACGGCGCTCCTATCTCTACGCTGTCCATGAAGTCGCTTATTATGCGCATGGACTACTCAGTCTGTATATTTTCCTTATTTTTTTCATAGTTCCACACTTCTTCATGTTTTCTCGAATGATCTGTGTTCAGTTTTTCAAGGCCTATCCACTGTGCCAACTTATAACTAAATATGAGGAGGATGCGAAGGGGAGGTTCCCTTGTGAGCAAACGCCGCTGCTCTCGGTAGTTACGTGAAGGCCGCCGGCCACAGTGCTGCCCGTGGTGGGAGGTAATACCTGAAATATGATATTCTCGGCACACTCTTGACACTAAGGATCTTGGAATACGGAATTCGCAGAAGATTTCCGAAATGGAATGTCCCACATGTTTGCTCCAACTACCATTCCGCGTTCAGAGTCTGTTAATTACCATCGAGCGGTCCTAATTATGTCGGATGACATGAATCAACAGACTATTAACGACATGTTCGCCATTGCGCTGCCCTCTTATGCCCTGTGTATCTGTTACTATCGCCATCTCAGTTTCTCGTGTATATTTGTAGTTATTAATTCTTCTACTGAAGGATGTACGGAAATGTATGACGTTATTCCTACAAATCATAAAGAAATGAATTCTCAAGCATCTGACTGCGAGTTTTTGAAACATTCTCTAACAACTCATTTAACAACTGTTCTGCAGTCCTCCTGTACGCAACGGACGACTCACCTCGTCGTACCGCTGCAACTGCGTGATCAGGAACATGCTAAAAATATTTGAAAAGCATTACTGCGATCGATGCAGAGTGCAATGCATGATCATAATAATTACAATAACTACCGCCTTATTTTTTATAGAGAAATTGAATGATCACGAGGGGTTCGATCAACTACCCTTAAACTGTGTAAAAAATGAAAGGATTCACTGAAGACTTTAATTTACCATATTCGCAAAACAGATTATTTAAAAACTGACAAACTTTATACAGACTTAATTATTCCACAATGTCTGTACTCTATAAACACGTCTCTGGCCACAACAATGATACGCATATTACTCTCAATGTATGCATTCACAGATCTGACAAATCCCTCAAGTGCGCAAGCAAGTAACAACTACGTGCAGCAAAAAGGCAAATTACCCAAAATCCTCAATTAATACCAATTTTCTTCCGGCGCTACTAGCACGATCACGGCAGACTGAGACCTCTCATGTCGCGCAGCTTCTATCGATCGCAGACTTCGGACGTCCACTTCCGACTCATTCCAACAATTGTTCGCTTGCTATTACTCGCAATAATAATATCTCAGACTCATAGTTTGTGCATGCACACCACAACAGAATCATTGGTCAACTTTGCAAAGAAGTATCAACGTCCAAGCCGGCCCGAGTGGCCGAGCGATTCTAGGCACTACAGTCTAGAACCGCGCGACCGCTACGGTCGCAGGTTCGGATCCTGCCTCGGGCATAGGTGTGTGTGATGTCCTTAGAATAGTTAGGTTTACGTAGTTCTAAGTTCTAGGGGACTGATGACCTCAGAAGTTAAGTCCCATAGTGCTCAGAGCCATTTGAACCATCAACGTCAAGCTGTACAGGGTGGTCGAAAATTCCCGTTACAGACTTCTAGGACTTGTAGAGGGGAGTGAGGACATCGTATTTTGAGTAGGAATCCATGTCCGGAAACGAGACTACAGAGCGTCAAAGTTGCAGGCGCGGGCGTCTGTACATGTACGTATACACAGGGTGGTTCCGTGATGATGTTACAGACTTTCTAGGATGATGGAGAACGATAAATGTATTAATTAAGTAAAAATCCCTGTACCGGAAACGAACGAGACGAAAGTTATAAACGAAAACAGTTCTGATACCTCTGACAGTTGAATACATGTTCCGGTTCTTGTGTCGCGAAGAGAAGGGCTGGTAACTTTCAGTGGTGGTCGTGTGGACAAAAACGAGAAAAAATGTCCAATAAACGTGAGCTCTAAATTGCATACCTCAGGAGCTATGACCATTCGTCCATGTTCGCTAATGTGTAACACATCTCCTCTACTGAGTAACTGTGTAGTTACAGGGAAATGCAAATGCTCAAACTAGATACGGTAGGAGTCAATGAAGTGAAATGGAAAGAAGACAGGGATTTCTGGTGAGATGAGTATAGGGTATATTAGCAGCAGAAAATGGTATAATGGGAATAGGATTCGTTATGAATAGGAAGGTAGGGCAAAGAGTGTGTTACTGTGAACAGTTCAGTGATAAGGTTGTTCAATCAGAATCGACAGTAGATCAACTCCAACAACGAGTGTTCGACGTCGCAAAGTGAAGATGAAGAGATAGAGAAAGTATATGAGGATATTGAAAGGGCAATACAGTACGTAAAGGGAGACGAAACTCTAATAGTCATGTGAGACTGGAACGCAGTAGGGGAAGGATTAGAAGAAAAGGTTACAGAAGAATATGGGTTGGAGACAGGAATGAGAGAGGAGAAAGACTAATTGAGTTCTGTAACAAGTTTCGGCTAGTAATAGGGAACACTCTGTTCAAGAATCACAAGAGGAGGAGGTATACTTGGAAAAGATCGGCAGATACCGGAAGATTTCAGCTAGATTGCATCATGGTCAGACAGAGATTCCGAAATCAGATACTGGGTTGTAAGGCGTACCCAGGACCAAATATAGACTCAGATCACAATATAGTAGTGATGAAGAGTAGGCAGAAGTTTAAGACATTAGTCAGGAAGAGCTTGAAGTTCTCTAAGGCTATAGATACAGCAATAAGGAATGGATCAGTAGGCAGTACAGTTGAAGAGGAATGGACATCTCTAAAAAGAGCAATCACAGAAGTTGGAAAGAAATACACTCCTGGAAATTGAAATAAGAACACCGTGAATTCATTGTCCCAGGAAGGGGAAACTTTATTGACACATTCCTGGGGTCAGATACATCACATGATCACACTGACAGAACCACAGGCACATAGACACAGGCAACAGAGCGTGCACAATGTCGGCACTAGTAAAGTGTATATCCACCTTTCGCAGCAATGCAGGCTGCTATTCTCCCATGGAGACGATCGTAGAGATGCTGGATGTAGTCCTGTGGAACGGCTTGCCATGCCATTTCCACCTGGCGCCTCAGTTGGACCAGCGTTCGTGCTGGACGTGCAGACCGCGTGAGACGACGCTTCATCCAGTCCCAAACATGCTCAATGGGGGACAGATCCGGAGATCTTGCTGGCCAGGGTAGTTGACTTACACCTTCTAGAGCACGTTGGGTGGCACGGGATACATGCGGACGTGCACTGTCCTGTTGGAACAGCAAGTTCCCTTGCCGGTCTAGGAATGGTAGAACGATGGGTTCGATGACGGTTTGGATGTACCGTGCACTATTCAGTGTCCCCTCGACGATCACCAGTGGTGTACGGCCAGTGTAGGAGATCGCTCCCCACACCATGATGCCGGGTGTTGGCCCTGTGTGCCTCGGTCGTATGCAGTCCTGATTGTGGCGCTCACCTGCACGGCGCCAAACACGCATACGACCATCATTGGCACCAAGGCAGAAGCGACTCTCATCGCTGAAGACGACACGTCTTCATTCGTCCCTCCATTCACGCTTGTCGCGACACCACTGGAGGCGGGGTCCGCCGCTCGTGGTCTCGCGGTAGCGTTCTCGCTTCCCGAGCACGGGGTCCCGGGTTCGATTCCCGGCGGGGTCAGGGATTTTCACCTGCCTCGAGATGACTGGGTGTTTGTGTTGTCCTCATCGTTTCATCATCATCCAGGAAAGTGGCGAAATTGGACTGAGCAAAGATTGGGTAATTGTACGGGCGCTGATAACCACGCAGTTGAGCGCCTCACAAACCAAACATCATCATCATCATCATCACTGGAGGCGGGCTGCACGATGTTGGGGCGTGAGCGGAAGACGGCCTAACGGTGTGCGGGACCGTAGCCCAGCTTCATGGAGACGGTTGCGAATGGTCCTCACCGATACCCCAGAAGCAACAGTGTCCCTAATTTGCTGGGAAGTGGCGGTGCGGTCCCCTACGGCACTGCGTAGGATCCTACGGTCTTGGCGTGCATCCGTGCGTCGCTGCGGTCCGGTCCGAGGTCGACGGGCACGTGCACCTTCCGCCGACCACTGGCGACAACATCGATGTACTGTGGAGACCTCACGCCCCACGTGTTGAGCAATTCGGCGGTACGTCCACCCGGCATCCCACATGCCCACTATACGCCCTCGCTCAAAGTCCGTCAACTGCACATACGGTTCACGTCCACGCTGTCGCGGCATGCTACCAGTGTTAAAAGACTGCGATGGAGCTCCGTATGCCACGGCAAACTGGCTGACACTGACGGCGGCGGTGCACAAATGCTGCGCAGCTAGCGCCATTCGACGGCCAACACCGCGGTTCCTGGTGTGTCCGCTGTGCCGTGCGTGTGATCATTGCTTGTACAGCCCTCTCGCAGTGTCTGGAGCAAGTATGGTGGGTCTGACACACCGGTGTCAATGTGTTCTTTTTTCCATTTCCAGGAGTGTACATAGGTACAAAGAAGGTAACGGCTAACAAACTATGGTTCACGGAAGAAATAATGCATTTGCTCGATGAAAGGAGGAAGTACAGAAATGTTCCGCGAAACCCAGGAATACAGAAGTACAAGTCGCTGAGGAAATAAATAAGTAGGAAGTGCAGGGAAGCTAAGATGAAACGGCTGCAGGAAAAATGCGAGGAGATCGAAAAAGAAACGAGTGTCGGAAGGACAGACTCAGCATACAACAAAGTCAAAACAACCTTTGGTGACATTAAAAGCAAGGGTGGTAACATTAAGAGTGCAACGGTAATTCCACTGCTAAATGCAGAGAAGAGATCTGATAGGTGGAAAGAATACATTGAAAGCCTCTATGAGGGGGAAGATTAGTATTATGTGATAGAAGAAGAAACAGGAGTAGACTTAGAAGAGATAGGGGATCCAGTATTCGAATCAGAATATAAAAGAGCTTTGGAGGACTTAAGATCAAATAAGGCAGAAGGAATAGATGACATCTACATGTAGATGTAGATGTGAACATTCCATTAGAATTGCTAAAATCACAGGGAGAAGTGGCACCAAAAGACTATTCACTTTTGTGTGTAGAATATATGAGTCTAGCGACATACCATCTGGCTTTGGGAAAAATATCGTCCACACAATTCCGAAGACTGCGAGGGCTGGCAAGTGCGAGAATTACCGCACAGTCAGCTTAACAGCTCATACAACCAAGTTGCTGACAAGAATAACGCACAGAAGAATGGAAAGGAAAATTTAGGATGTGCTAGATGACGATCAGTTTGGCTTTAGAAAAGGTAAAGGCATGAGAGAGGCAATTCTGACGTTGCAGTTGATAATGGGAGCAAGACTAATGAAAAATCGAGACACATTCATAGGATTTGTCGACCTGGGAAAAGCTTTCGACAGTGTAAAATGGCGCAAGATGTTCGAAATGCTGAGAAAAATAGAGGTAAGCTCTAGGGAGAGACGGGCAATGCATAATATTTATGAGACCCAAGAGGGAATAATAAGAGGGGGCGACGAAAAACGAAGTGCTCGGATAAAAAAGGGTATAAGACAGGGATATATCCCCCCCCCCCCCCTGCTGTTCAATCCGTACATCGAAGAAGCAATGATGGAAATGAAAGAAAGGCTAAGGAGTGGAATTAAAATTCAAGATGAAAGGATATCAATGATACGATTCGTTGATGACATTGCTATCCTGACTGAAAATGAAGAAGAACTACCGGATATGCTGAAAAGAATGAACATTCTAATGAGTACAGAATATTATTGAGAATAAATCGAAGAAAGACGAATGTAATGACAAGCAAGAGAAATAAGAACAGCGACAAGCTTAACATCAGGATTGATGGCCATGAAGTAGATGAAGTTAATGAATTCTACTACCTAGGCACCAAAATAACGAATGATGCACGGAGCAAGGAGGACATCAAGAGCAGACTAGAATTCGTGAAAAGGGCATTCCTGGCCAAGAGAAGTCTACTAGTATCAAACATAGGCCTTATTTTCACGAAGAAATTTCTGAGAACATACGACTGGAGTACAGCATTGTATGATATTGAAACATGGACTGTGGGAAAACCGGAACAGAAGAGAATGAAAGCATTTGAGATGTGGTGCTACAGAAGAATGTTGAAAAATAAGTCGACTGGTAAGGTACGGAATGAGGAGGTTCTGCGCAGAATCGGAGAGGAAAGAAATATATGGAAAACACTGATGACGAGAATTGACAGGATGATAGGACATCTGCTAAGACATGAGGGAATGACTTCCATTGTACTAGAGGGAGCTGTAGAGGGCAAAAACTCTGGAGGAGGACAGAGATTTTAATACATCCAGCAAATAGTTGAGGACGTAAGTTGCAGGTGCTACTCAGAGATGAAGAGGTTGGCACAGGAGAGAAATTGGTGACGGGCCGCATCAAACCAGTCAGAAGACTGATGACCCAAAGGAAAAAAAATGTTCCATCAGTGGCCAACTTACGTCTGCTCAAGTGAAGTATAATTTGTATAAATAAAGCAATGACACGAAGGGCCAGAAATGCTTCACATATCACAAGTATTAATGACGTATAGCGGCAGGACGACTTAGCGACGGAGGCAATAGATTGTTACTGACTTCTGATCATTGGCATTTGTAATTAGAATCAGATGTCGACAGGAAAAGAGTGATTCAATGATTCATGTGAGTGGATGTGTGTTCCTTAATAAGGACGACTAACGGACAAGTCCCAAGTGACTAGTGGCAGAAGAGAAACTATAAGCGATTACTGACTTTGCTTGTTCAAGGCGGCAGGCGTCCTCAATAAAGCGGCTTCGCTTCTAAGCCTCTCCTGGTTTCAACCTGCTGTTCTTGCAACTACTTCCCTATAACAATGCCATCTTGAGACCAAGTGGTAACTACATGCTTTCACTCTGAGGATCTAAAGGAGTTTTGCCTGCGTTCAATGGATTCTTACCATTCTTGGAGAATGTGATCATTTGGGAAATGGAAAGGGGAAATGATTATTACAATCTTGAGCATTGGCTTCTGGTGAGGGTGAGTTAAGTTATGATGTCCAGACAAGATGGTTGTTAACTACAAAATGCAGAATGTTCAGTCTCGGTTACATTTTAGTTTATTTGAAATAATGCACTGTTTAGATTTTACAGACATTATCAGATCGTACAAAGGCAGCAGCACAGATGGAAAAAGACTTATCCGGTAAAAAGATCACCTAGATCACAAATTTTTGTTCGCATTAACTCCAAATCACGCGCATCAGCAGAGTGCCATCATCAAATTATGTCATAAAGCGAAAAAATCAATTTTTATCAAAGTAAACTGTGCTTCTATCATGTCACGAAGTGTTGGTAGATTACTTAGTCTGCGTTTTGAGTGCGCTCTTGCAAGCGGCGTTTTCGGACTTGTGTGATTCACGATAAAATTTGAGGATCTATTCTGAATTTGTTACCTGTTTGTTTGTGGGTTTGTGTTTGTTGCTTTCTGATAACTCACGGTTCCATTGATTAAAGAAGCCTGTACTTATTGTGTTAATTACGTTTAGTGTTACTTTTGTGACAGACTCTGGTGACGACACTCTATCAAGCTCGTAATTTACGGTTGACGTCCATAAATGTGTAAGGTAGCAGATTTTGCACCTTACATGATGCTAAATCAGTACTAATATACCGAATAATAATTGATAATTGGCCCTCCGGTAGGAGAGAATGGACACAGATAAGGAAGTCCTGTGTGTCATGTCAAATTAACGAGATGGCCGCAGAGGCTGGAACACGGCCGGAACCCCTAAGGAAGGTGTTTATGTGATGTCAAACTAACGGAATGGCCTCGGCCGGCCCCTTTTGTCGGCTGGCACTTCAGACCACCAGACGTTGAGAGAGCCTGGGCCATCACAACAAGAAGTGAGAAGGAGCTATAAGCGAAAGAGAAAGACGATTTCGTGCCACAGTGGAAAATTTGCGGAAGACTGTGACGGGCTTGGCGCAGAGCGTGTAGAGATACATATTAAAAGTTTGGCGGCAACAGTAACCGCGGGAGAATTCTGTGTCGTGGTTGGGTACAAACGCGCAGGGATACATGGTAGTCTGTGTCGTGATTGGCTACCAACGCGCACGGATCCACGCGGTGAACAACGGCCAGGTTAGCAAAGACTCTGAAGGAGGACTCTGGGGTCGGCAGTGGACTAGAGCAGTCGCGGTGTCTGGCTGCCCTGCTTGGAGAGCGTGGAGAGAAGTATGTTGGAGAAATTACCGGCATTGAGTCCAGTGGTTATTCTCCAAGTCTGAATAGTGTAGAGCATACGACTGCACACACGTAGCATTATCTGTTCCTCTGAGGGGAGAAACAGATTTGTACTAACTTGTGGTGTTCATATGCAATCTGATGTGTACCTTTGCTGCCGCGCACTTCAGTCGACCACCTACTCTTGGCATATGTGCAAGTAGCTTGAGTATTGACTAGTGACAGACTCCGCAAATGAACACTTATGTACAGGAGTTTACGGACGCAAACCACGTCCACGTTGGAGATTAAAGCCAAGCTCGCTCACGGAAAAGACGGCATCACGACGTTGGCTGGGCCGACCGTCGTAATCATCACGGAGAATTACGGTGATATTAGCAATCATCAGCCAAAGTAGGGCACTGTAATTGTAAATGAGTTCGTATTCCGCTAGCTCTTTGACTGGCGCACTCTGAGTCTGTGTCCGTTCAGAGAGAACTTCAATAGAGTCACTTGCGGATTCAGTGTTGACTTAAGTAGTTAGGAAGAGAGGATGCATTGTGCCAATGATGGCTAGTTAGGTTAGCAAGTGCATTGGATTGTCATGTTAGGCTAGAAATACTGCTTATCCTGTTTTCTGAATAAAATCTTAATTTGGTATCATATGCTAATTAATTATTGATTTCGTAGGTAGCAGTCACCATATTTTTGTTTATTATTAGAGTGTAATGATGATTTCGATGCAAATGATACTGGGGGCATAACCGCGCGTTTAAACAGAGCCAACTTAAGTCAGATAGTAACACATGGTCGACGAAGACTACCAATAGATATTTTTCAATACATCGATAATTTTACAATAAACCCCCGTACTTTGCAAATGAAACGTAATTAAACAGTTCCTTCAATATACATTATTTAATTGATGGTACCGGGGCATGAGGAGGTGGATTTGTACCTCTGTAATCTTGTTTCTTTAGTTCTTCGAAAGATCACAACATTTCTGCATGTTGGAAATTGTGTATACTGTTTGACAGTGTCTCAGAACTGGGGTGGTGGCAACACATGGCTAAACGACAGTGAATTTAACAAGAGTGTTATCCTCATGCAAGCTATTAGTCACCATAAAAATACGCAATCTTACCTGGAAGTTATTATACGATATTGCGGCGCGTGTGTTGTTCAGAAGTTCTTCTACTGTCTTTGTCGCGCATCGTGCGCAGGGTCGGCAGGGTTAAGTACGGATTTGGCATGGTTAATTTTAAGGGGTGGCCGGATGTCATGTGTTGTTCAGAAGTACAATGCAATATTTCTTCCGACATGTAAGCTTGTGTGCAATAACGTATTTATCCACCGACAACAGGCAAGCGACTTTCAATTAAAATGTCTCCCTTGTATGGGAATATACAATATACATAGTGATGTGTGTGTGCAGTTTGTGGACAAATGGTTGACGACGTATGAAAGTCTAGGTCTGGCTGTGAGTCGTGGTCGAAGAGCCTAATGACCAGGCGACCGCTCGCGATAAGAGGGAAATACGGGTTCAGGTTCCAGTCCAGCACAAATTTTCATTGCCATCACTGCATTATACTACTGTTGGCACCTGAAACCACAACGAAGAGGAAGAATGGTCCAAAAATTTTCCGCCAGCATCCCTTCTCCAGGAGCACCAGACTCCGTCCAGTGTAGCCAAGACTGCGCTTGTCCCGACCGGCATTCGAGCGACCGCCGCGCCACTGCCGCGCGGCGGGGACGCCCGGAATCTGCAGCCGGGGCGCCGAGGCCCGCAGCCATCAGCGCCGCCAAGCGGCGGGCGCGACGGCTCGGCCCAGAGGGCCCGGCAGAGTCGGCGCGCGCACTCGCCCCGCGTCCCAGCTACCTGCCGCTGCTGGCTGCTGCCGCGATGTGATTCGCTGCGCCGCCGCGTCCTGCCCCTGCGACACAGGCTGCCCCGCTGTGCGCGTCACGTGGAGTAAACACTGTGGCCAGCGTCCGCTGCCCCAGCGAGACACTGTAGCGCTGTCCCCGCGGAGCGCTTTACGCACGGTTAAGCCGTGAGCGCCTGTCTACTCGTTAACGCTCCCCACAGCTGACCCGAGAGAGAATAAGAGGCACAGCCACAATCGATAACAGGCCCACCGGTGACCCGCATCCCGGGGGTTGCCAAAATGGATTTCCGTGCCGGCGTCGTCCTGTGGTTGGCAGTACTCTGTCTACAGTACCAAAGTAAGTTATATTTATTTTCAGTATATATCTCGCATCATGAAGAGTTGTACTGGTAGATGTAAATTAAAATACTTATACGAGAACATCTCTAACATTTCATAAGACCTTCAAAATACTGAAACAACGTTTTCTGCACGTTTCTGTGTTTTTAAATTGTAAACACCGCCTACTAGGGCAGAACCGTTGCTGTAAAAGTCTGTTCCTCCATGATATTTACTAAAATTTCAAACATTTTTTTCCGCAGTCTCTTTATGTGTATATTGGCATATGCTGTATCACTGTATTTTCATTCGACAGTCTGTTAAGAGGCGTCAAAAAAGCAGTTCATCGTGTTAAAAATAATATATTTGCTTCAATATTACAATAAGTAAAAAGAATTTTAGAGTATTTAGGGTTTATAAAGACACTCGTTTCTTGGTGTACTTGCCAAAAGCTTCGTTGTAATATGTTATAAAATATTATAGGTGCTATGAAGTATGTGGTTCACCCTTTACATATATCTGCCAATTGCTTTTATGTGTATAATCGTCTCGTAATTTGTGAGCTTTTTTGCTTTCAAAAAAATAAAAGAAATCAAATAAAAATTAAAAAAATAAGTAATCGAATAGTCGCCTAATGCAAGACTGAAAATTGTGATTTCATCACTAATTAATCCTCCTTTTGAGCTTTCATTGAAAAGTGCAGTCTTTAAATATGTCGACATGCAAATACTTACCACTACCATCACCTCCAACTTATAAAACTAAAATCATATCCAGGTGTGCAAAGCAGATTTTTGGTTTAATTATGAGTATTTGATTAAGAAACTGTTTACCTTTTCAAGCTGTATCATAACAATACCTGTCGTTAGTACAAATGTATTAAAAATCTGTGATGACACAAGAACAGAGTTCCAAGTAATTATGTGCAGCGTGAGGCATAATTTAAAATTCTAAATAATATATTAACTATACCATACAATGTATGAGATTAATCCTTAATCTATTCTCCTCTTCGTTAGAAGTCTTATTTCTTGATCTGAGCAGTTTATCTGTTACTTTGTTCCTTCTTCATTCTTGAATCTTCACTCACAGTTGATTTTTTTTTTTAAATGGGATTGTTTGACAAAGGCAGGTAAGACACCTTTACTTCTCCGGAGTAGAAGATATTCGGTAGAGTCTCAAATAATAAGCCAGTATAAGAGTAGACTTTTTTCATTCACTTTCTTCGTGATTTGAAATTTTAACGTCGTTTAATTATCCTCTTGATATTTTTATTTATATATTAGTCAGTCAGCACACAATACACACATGTTTCTTACCTTTTACTAATACCATAAAACCACAGCTTGGTGTGACCTTGTGTCTGTGGAAATCGTATAGTTGCTTTTAAGAAATTACTATAATGAGTCAGACAGGAATCTAAATCCGAAAGTAGAGCGTTTCAAGAAAGATTATCGATATTTAGCATTTATTTCAAGAAAAATTATCGACATTTCTTATTTCAAGAAAGGTTACCAATATTTAGATTTATATTCAAGAAGTTATCTAACTGTTCATTACACGTGGTTATTATGTCTCACGGAACATAGCTTAACTGAAGAATTTGCACACTAGCGTAGAATAAACGTCAGTGTAAAGTCAGAATCTTAGTTACTCTTCTTTAAAATACCCATTTTTTCCTGGCACTAATTCCGGTTTCCTGGTCTTTGAATTCCATTGGTCACTGTCAAAAGAAAAAGCGCTGGAGACACAATAACTGAAATATTACTTCGACACAATTTAAACACGTTATTTTTATTAAATTACAAAAAAATGAAATGGATGAAATTATTTTCCTGTGGTTAAATATTTGTGTTTGTTTTGCAGGATTATGGTTTTTAGTCTAGCGTGAAAAAAAGATGTAAACTTTAAAAGCCGATTTGACAGTATTAAAATGAATAGTTCACCTCGCAGGTAGACACTTCCTTTCTCATATCGATCACTCCATAAAAATGCACACAAGCTTTTCTCCACGCGCGCTGCGAAGCTTGCAACTTCTGATGGTGTAGCTTGACCACAGCGTCACCCACGAAATCAATTTTCCGCGGCTTACGTTGAGCTTAACAGTGGTTAATTTGCTGGAAAACTACCGAGCCGACTAAGCGGTGATGTTGCTGACTAATCGGATGAGCGGCGGTACGGAATTAGCCGTGTCGGGTGGGGGGCACGTTTGCCGAGCGCCCAAGGGGTGGCGAGGAGGGGATGGATTGTGTCGCGAAGTTAGGGAGAGGCGCCACGGCCTTCAGTGATGGAGGCTCAGAGGGGTCACCGCAGCGGGTTAACGGAAAACAACAAACTTTAATGGCCGAACTTGGCCGAAGCTCTCTGACCTGAATTCAAACGTGTCTTGAAAGCGGCCAAATACTTGGAAAGCTGCCCCAACGGGTGCTCTGACGCAAGCGTTCCACCTTCAAAACATCAGCCACATTAGACATTCGGGCTCCATACTACCGCATAATTCTCAAACTTTGTTATTACACCTTAAGTGAAATAGGACAGTAAAGTCGAGTTCACCATACCGATTGGAAAGGGCACCATGAGAAATAGGTACAAGTTCACAAGGCATCTCAGATTCGAGAAGATGACAGGTAAATATTTGCTCACTAAATAATAACTAGGGACGTTGATAAAATATCGATATTCCGGTTCAAATGGTTCAAATGACTCTGAGCACTATGGGACTTAACTTCTAAGGTCATCAGTCCCCTGGAACTTAGAACTACTTAAACCTAACTAACCTAAGGACATCACACACATCCATGCCCGAGGCAGGATTCGAACCTTCGACCGTAGCGGTCGCGTGGTTCCAGACTGTAGCGCCTGTAACCGCTCGACCACCCCGGCCGGCCGATATTCCGGTATCTGGTGGAAATATATCGATACATCAATAACGAAATGCCTATATCGAGTTTACATTACGTTATTTCTTTTGCAGTTTTTGGTAAATATTTGAAATTCTTCTTTTGAAATTGTAGTAGAACATAATTTTACTTTCACTTTGTGAAGCAGTCTAGTCACCACGTCCAGTCTGTCTCTTTTTTCTTTGTGAAGCAAATATTAGCGGCTCAAAGAAAACGTTCGATTCCACTGAGCAGTGGAGGTGTGAAAGGAATAATAAGATCTCCGATATGAGGAAATAACACACCAGTTGCGTTAAAAAAAATTGGTGTACGTAACATGTGTTTCTTCACGTCAGTATTGTTCAAAAACAGTTGCTGCAAATGATAAACAAAAATCTAAATGACAAGATTGGTCTTTGCGGTGGACGGAAAGGTGCGAAGGGAAATACGTGATCGGCGCTACCAACAGAAACTGCAACGTTGGACTTCACCAAGCACTTTTGACACTAAAACTGCTAGGTCGCTGGCGTTTGTAGAAAAGAAAAAACAGGGAAGTCGACATGAAGTGTTCTGGACAAATCCGATATGTGACGAAACCGAACGACGGACCAATCGGACACCTTTTGGCTCTGAGCACTATGGGACTTAACATCTAAGGTCATCAGTCCCCTAGAACTTAGAACTACTTAAATATAACTAACCTAACGACATCAGACACATCCACGCCCGAGGCAGGATTCGAACCTGCGACCGTAGCGATCGAGCGGTTCCAGACTGAAGCGCCTAGAACCGCTCGGCCACTGCTGCCGGCGGACTCCTTTTGTTTTACCACTTACTTGCAGTACCCATTGTTACCAAAGCGGTTACCGCCAAGCGTGAATGTGCATCGTTTTCCTTTTATTTCTTGTTCAATGGGGGACAAGCAAGCTGCTAGCTTGTTGATTTACAGGGCATCTAATAATAAATCAATACTTGAATATAGAGCTCTACTCTCGGCAGAAATTTTACAACGTGCAGCCGATATTTTTATAGGCCGGTACATCGACACTTTTTCCAGTGATGTAGCGATATACCGACACAATGTTAAATTACGTCGGATGCCGATAGTGCAATACTTTATACATATCGATATATCAGATGTCCGATATTATTAAAAATATTAACAGTCCTAATAGTAACATCAACGCCTACGACGAAAGGCTATGTGAGGAACAATTCCGTTTTTGAAACTTCCTGGCAGATTAAAACTGTGTGCCGGACCGAGACTCGAACTCGGGACCTTTGCCTTTCGCGGGCAGGTGTTGGTTTCGGTCCGGCACACAGTTTTAATCTGCCAGGAGGTTTCATGGTACTAGAAGGAGCTGTAGAGGGCAAAAACTGTAGAGGAAGACAGAGACTGGAATACGTCAAGCAAATAATTGAGGACGTAGGTTGCAAATGTTACTCTGAGATGAAGCGGTTAGCACAGGAAAGGAATTCGTGGCGGGCCACATCAAACCAGTCAGTAGACTGATGACCAGGTTTCATACCAGTGCACACTCCGCTGCAGAGTGAAAATCTCATTCTAATTCCGTTTTATATGTGTTATACTTGTATATCACCTAGGTATCACCCGCGGCCTAGGGACAGTCCGGCTTTCGCAGCCGTGCAGTCCGGACGTGCTGTTCTTTCCGCTTGCGGACCGCGCGCTCGCTGTTGTTTGCTTTCAGCGGCCTTCACTTACGTGTCGCTTACGCGTACTAGTACCATGACCAACAGTTTTCGAAAATCAACACTACGATTCACCTTCTGCAGTGACAATACAAAATGGTTCAAATGGCTCTGAGCACTATGGGACTTAACATCTGAGGTCATCAGTCCCCTAGAACTTAGAACTACTTAAACCTAACTAAGCTAACGACAGCACACACATCCATGCCCGAGGCAGGATTCGAACCTGCAACCGTAGCGGTCACGCGGTTCCAGACTATAGGCCTAGAACCGCTCGGCCACCCCGGCCGGCAATGACAACACACAACCAAAGGCCTTGGAAGTGGAAAGCTTCCTACGCGACGTAGATAAGATCCCAGCTTCCGCCACTTTGGACATCCATTTGTCCTTCTTAAGCAGTAAAGAGTACGCCAAAGTCGTCAACGACTTGGTGTGCGAAAGAATACTACGTGACACCAAACTTGGACTACGTTTTTGCCACGCCGACAGAAATGTCGGTACGTCACTTTCGACCACGCAAGCTTGAGAATGCGCATCATACGAGTTTTCGAACTACCATTCGAGCTCCCGCCGGGAGACGTTATTGCGGCTTTCCACCCTATGGCACTGTTCACGGGCAGACTGCTGAAAGCTGGGCGCAGTTCCAAACGTACCCCGTTCTGAACGGTGTGAGACAGATCCCAATCGATTTCCGTTGCCAGGTGCCATCTCAGCTGAAAATCATTGGATGCCGCGCAATCGTCATATACGGCAGCCAACCCAATGGCTGTCCCGGGTGCGGCAAAGAAGGCCACCTCAGGTCTAAGTGTCTTCAGTGACGAGTCTCCCAACGGCCAGCCGCTACCGTGGCGCCTCCGACTCCGACGATGGTTTTAACCATCACCTACGCATCGCCGCTGTCTTCTCCTCCCACCGTCCGCCATACATCGGACCATGTACCGGTGGCCCTTCGAGCTACTACGGATACCGCCGGGGTCGACGCGTTACGCTTACAACCTGACGCTACTCAGGCCTCACTACCAAGTACGGTGACTTCCGATGCTCTCCGGGCCGATGATATGGACGTCCCTTCACTTATCGTCCCCGCGATGGCCTTCCCCCCACACCGCCGTAGCTCCCTCCCGTCTTCCGGCACATAAGGATGAACACGCAAACAACGTTCACCTACAGAAAGCAAGAGGAGGCACCGTACGGTCTCGGAACGAGGCAGCTCACCTCCACCTGAGGCTCCAGACGCCGTCCAGCCCGACGAGACCTCGGAGAACACTCACGACGACAGAATGACGACAGAGCGATGCCGTCTCTGGCTGTGCCAGTGCCCAGTCTGCTGGCGCGCCCAGGTGCACCTGACTTCACAATTGTGATTGCCGCCGAGACGTCCTCCGCTCCTACGAGCAAGATGGAATATAAGAATGCCGTGGAGACGTCCTCCGCTCCTACGAACAAGATGGAACATAAGAACGCCACAACGACAGCACCCTCGATGACGTGAGGCGGCGACGTCGACGATGGCCCGAACCACGCGCTGGGGCGGACTTACCGAAAGTCGCAAGCAGCACTTCACGATTGGTGTCTTCCTTGACATCGAAAAAGCTTACGATAAGGTTTGCAGCCCAACCTTATCGTCAAACTGCATCGCACTACCCCTATTGCGGATTGTTACATTAGACTCATAGACAGCTTTCTGCCGGACAGAAAACTGTATGTCCGAGTCGACGATAAAAACTCCCAAATGAAACTGATCTCCGCAGGAATTCCGCAGGGCTCTGTCATTTCGCCTCTACTTTTCAACTTATATATAAATGACATCCCAACAGTCCCCCTTGTTACGGCGAGTTTTTATGCGGACGATACGGCCTTTCTGACAACTGGACGACACTTGGACCAGCTAATCGTTAGGATGCAACGGCAACTTGCTGTAATGGAACGCTGGGCGCTGCAAAATAAGATAACGATCAACCCGACGAAGACGGCAGCAGTTCTGTTCACACGGAGGAAACCAGTTCTGAACGACAGACTCCAAATAGCTGACCACTTTATCCCATGGTCACCGGGAGTGAAGTATCTCGGTGTCTACCTTGACAAAAAATTACTCTTTACGCAGCATATTGACGACAAGAAGACGGCAGCCCAGAAGATGGCCAGGTCGTTGATTCCGTTCCTGAAGAGTAAGGATCTCAAGCCTAAGACTAAACTCCAATTGTATAAGGCAACGGTGGAACCCACAATGTTGTATGGCTCCACCTCGTGGGGAACTACGTGCGTCTCCAACTACAACAAACTCCAAGCGCTGCAAAACATTTGCTATTGATGGATCACAGGAGCTCCATGGTGGACAAGAAACGTCGACATCCGCACCGCTCTCCACGAGACCACTATACAAGAGAAGGTCCAAGACAAGGCTCTACGAGTTTTTGACAAGATCGATGCCCTTAGGGACGAAGTTCGACAATTGCAATCGGTAGGAACAGTAAACCCTGCAAGATGGCACAAGTATCGCGTACCGAAGTCAATAACGTTTCACCCCCCATAGGCAATCTGTCATACCACGAGGAAGCAGTCACACATAACGGCCTTGACACATTTCACCCTCCACAGGAGATAGACATCACCAAAGGCAGCAGGCTAAAGGACCCATTGCGTGCCCAAGCCTAACTGAATGCGTAATAAATAAAGTGTTTTCCTTTTACCCTTACATCCCATCCTAGAAGACTAAGTCATCAAGGATGATCTCTTCAGTCCACACTACACACTCACGTAAAAAAAAAAAAAAAAAACGAAGGTCGGAAACCTCGTAACGGCGCTGATAACGCCGTCAGGTGGCGTACGCCACGGTCCCTGCTGCCTCGTCCCTCTTCACTCTCCGCTGATGGCGTTCCCCTCCACGGTGGGGCACGACTCCAAACGTACCGAATAGCAACGATTAACATTAACAACGTTAGCTCCCGCGTGAAACTTCAACTGCTGCGACAGATGATATGGGCATCGGATTTCAACATAGCAGTACTACAGGAAGTACATTTGGCCACACTTGCGGACGTCGCGGGCTGTAACATTTTTCCTCTTCCTGCTGACCACCTGGGACGTGGCGTAGCCATCTACGACAGAGACGGCATTCCGGTCGCTGATATCACACAACTTTCGCCCGCTACAGGCATGGCCGTCACCGTCATGGGAACGTGTATCGTCAACATTTACGCTCCGTCAGGTTCCACCCGCAGACGCGACAGAGCACACTTGTATTCAGAAGAAATCGCCCCTTTGTTTCTTCGACACTGCAACCATTACTTGCTTGGAGGTGATTTTAATTGTGTCCTGCACCCTAGGGATCAAACGCCCCACTACAACACCTGTCAAGAACTGCTCCTGGTCGTCCGTGAACTGTTGCTCCGCGACACTTGGGAAGTTTGGCATGGCGACGAACCTGGACATACTTACCAGACGAGTCACTCCGCGAGTCGTCTTCACAGCATTTACGTCTCTCGGGAACTCACACCTGCAGTCCAAGGTGCAGAACTTTGGCCCTTGGCCTTTTCGGACCACTGTGCCTACATCTGCAACATTCTCCTCATGCAACAAGTAGTCTTGCGCAGTCGTACACCGTGGAAGCTAAACACTTCCCACCTTCACGGTCCTGAACGTCTTCAGCACGTTACCGAGACGAGGGCCACCTGTAAACATCGCTTACCTAACTACTGCACAACCTTGATTTTGTGGCTGGAATGTGCCAAACCTGCCATTCGACGTACCTTCATTAAGTATGGCAAGGAAGTAGCTGCGTGGCGCGGGCACACTATCGACTATTTCTACGCCGTTCTCCGTGACCTGGACGCTCAGCCGCCCACCCCCGACACCCAGAGGGAACGCAGCAGGATTAAGGCACAAATTCTAACGTTGACACGCCGTAGACTGCAGAAGGCGATTGTACGGACCCGACTTCATGATTCGGTCGAACAGGAACACCCCACCACGCCTCTTATCACCTCCGATGGGAAACGTCGACGAGAACGACTCATCTGCGAAATCTACACTTGTCACGCCCAGCACGTCACTTGCCAGGCCGAAATCGGTAGTGCTTTTGTAGACCACTACCGCACAACGTACCAGGAGGGGACTAGCAACAACTGCGCTGATGAGCTTATGTTACCACACGTAGCTCGCACCCTCGCCGGCAACGAGGCGGACTATCTGAGGCAGCCGGTTACCTGCGACGAAGTCCACGATGTAGTCAACAAAGGTGCTCTGAATAAGTTAACCAGCGTCGACGGATTGGCGATAAAATTTTATCGTGCATTCCTTGCACTAATGGCGTCGCGGTGGACAATAATGTTTCATGAACTGTTGACGATGGGGAACGTCATGCTGCAGTCCTTTGTCACGGGATTACGAGTATTTGAAACGTCCCCTTTGAACAATTATACAAGACTGCAACTACAAAGGAGATTCTCTCTACAATTACGCACTAGCAATAAACAATAGCTACACTAATTACACAAATTACAAAAAAAAGTCAGAAGATTCCAGTGAGGTATCCTCGGCTAAGGGTCGACATATGAAACGTCCCCATTGAACAATTATACATGACTGTGCTTAAACTGACACACAATATTTTTAGCGCAACGCAATCTGACTTTCAGAAATCCCTACAAAGGAATGGCCCTGACTAAAATTAACCTGTACCTTTCACAAATCACTTACCTCACAAAAATCTTCGTTACTCAGGCTACTGCAATACAGCGAGCGCCACCACTGCCAGCTAAATAAAAAATTCAAACTACTGAAGGCACTAACTATTGATAGGCATAGTTAAAAATGGTTCAAATGTCTCTGAGCACTATGGGACTCAACTGCTGACGTCATTAGTCCCCTAGAACTTAGAACTAGTTAAACCTAACTAACCTAAGGACATCACAAACATCCATGCCCGAGGCAGGATTCGAACCTGCGACCGTAGCGGTCTTGCGGTTCCAGACTGCAGCGCCTTTAACCGCATGGCCACTTCGGCCGGCAGGCATAGTTAGCAAATGAAAGATTTTAATAGAGAACAAACAATGTATTTACCTTAATAGTGTTCAAAAGTCATAATGTATATAGCAGTTCATGATATCCATTATTGCAAATTTCAAAACTCCGCCATCTGTCCCCCCACATCCGCCACTGCTCGCGGCTCACCTCCAACTGCGCAACGCTATGCGCTGTTTACATCCAGCTGCCGCTGCCCAACACTACAATGGCAGACAACAATGCAAACTTGTATGAAAATCACTTTCTGTGCTGTGTGCAGTCTGGCTAGTTTGCATTGTTGTCTGCCATTGTAGTGTTGGGCAGCGGCAGCTGGATGTGAACAGCGCATAGCGTTGCGCAGTTGGAGGTGAGCCGCCAGCAGTGGCGGATGTGGGGAGAGAGATGGCGGAGTTTTGAAATTTGCAATAATGGATATCATGAACTGCTATATACATTATGACTTTTGAACACTATTAAGGTAAATACATTGTTTGTTCTCTATTAAAATCTTTCATCTGTTAACTATGCCTATCAGTAGTTAGTGCCTTCAGTAGTTTTAATTTTTTATTTAGCTGGCAGTAGTGGCGCTCGCTGTATTGCAGTAGCTTGAGTAACGAAGATTTTTGTGAGGTAAGTGATTTGTGAAAGGTACAGGTTAATGTTAGTCAGGGCCATTCCTTTGTAGGGATTTCTGAAAGTCAGATTGCGTTGCGCTAAAAATATTGTGTGTCAGTTTAAGCACAGTCATGTATAATTGTTCAATGGGGACGTTTAATATTATACCCATCCACAGACCGATACCGGAAGTGACAACTGCACATTCCCGTCCCTAAACTCTGCTTAACGCAGACTATAAATATTTCTGCACGATTCCTGAAGGCGCGTTGCCCCAAGATACTGCTTAGCATCCTGGCCCCAGAACAGATAACTCCAAGTGGCTCAGTTAATATACAAATGGTCACACGATATCGTGATTTAATTCTACTGGCAGCTCATTTCGCTCAGTAAAGAACCAAATCAGGAATACAGAAATACAAGTCGCTGAGGAATGAAATAAATAGGAAGTGCAGGGAAGCTAAGACGAAATGGCTGCAGGAAATATGTGAAGACATCGAAAAAGATACGATTGTCGGAAGGACAGACTCAGCATACAGGAAAGTCAAAACAACCTTTGGTGACATTAAAAGCAACGGTAGTAACATTAAGAGTGCAACGGGAATTCCACTGTTAAATGCAGAGGAGAAAGCAGATAGGTGGAAAGAATACACTGAAAGCCTCTATGACGGTGAAGATTTGTCTGATGTGATAGCAGAAGAAACAGGAGTCGATTTAGAAGAGATAGGGGATCCAGTATTAGAATCGGAAATTAAAAGAGCTTTGGAGGACTTACGGTCAAATAAGGCAGAAGGGATAGATAACATTCCATCAGAATTTCTAAAATCATTGGGGGAAGTGGCAACAAAACGACTATTCACGTTGGTTCAAATGGTTCAAATGGCTCTGAGCACTATGGGACTTAAAATCATAGGTCATCAGTCCCCTAGAACTTAGAACTACTTAAACCTAACTAACCTAAGGACATCACACACATCCTTGCCCGAGGCAGGATTCGAACCTGCGACCGTAGCAGTCCCGCGGTTCCGGACTGCAGCGCCTAGAACCGCACGGCCACCGCGGCCGGCATTCACGTTGGTGTGTAGAATATATGAGTCTGGCGATATACCATCTGACTTTCGGAAAAGCATCATCCACACAATTCCGAAGACGGCAAGAGCTCACAAGTGCGAGAATTGTCGCACAATCAGCTTAACAGCTCATGCATCGAAGCTGCTTACAAGAATAATATACAGAAGAATGGAAAAGAAAATTGAGAATGCGCTAGGTGACGATCAGTTTGGCTTTAGGAAAAGTAAAGAGACGAGAGAGGCAATTCTGACGTTACGGCTAATATGGAAGCAAGGCTAAAGAAAAATAAAGACACTTTCATAGGATTTGTCGACCTGGAAAAAGCGTTCGACAATATAAAAAGGTGCAAGCTGTTCGAGATTCTGAAAAAAGTAGGGGTAAGGTATAGGGAGAGACGGGTCATATACAATATGTACAACAACCAAGAGGGAATAATAAGAGTGGACGATCAAGAACGAAGTGCTCGTATTAAGAAGGGTGTGTCATGATGTTTGGTTTGTGGGGCGCTCAACTGCGTGGTTATCAGCGCCCGTAGAATTTCCCAACCTTTGCTCAGTCCAATTTCGCCACTTTCCTGGATGATGATGAAATGATGAGGACATCACAAACACCCAGTCATCTCGAGGCACGTGAAAATCCCTGACCCCGCCGATAATCGAACCCGGGACCCCGTGCTCGGGAAGCGAGAACGCTACCGCGAGACCACGAGCGGCGGACGTATTAAGAAGGGTGTAAGACAAGGCTGTAGCCTTTCGCCCCTACTTTTCAATCTGTACATCGAGGAAGCAATGATGGAGATAAAAGAAAGGTTCGGGAGTGGAATTAAAATACAAGGTGAAAGCATATCAATGATACGATTCGCTGATGACATTGCTAACCTGGGTGAAAGTGAAGAAGAATTAAATGATCTGCTGAACGGAATGAACAGTCTAATGAGTACACAGTATGGTTTGAGAGTAAATCTGAGAAAGACGAAGGTAATGAGAAGTAGTAGAAATGAGAACAGCGAGAAACTTAACATCAGGATTGATGGTCACGAAGTCAATGAAGTTAAGGAATTCTGCTACCTAGGCAGTAAAATAACCAATGACGGACGGAGCAAGGAGGACATCAAAAGCAGACTCGCTATGACGAAAAAGGCATTTCTGGCCAAGAGAAGTCTACTAATATCAAATACCTGCCTTAATTTGAGGAAGAAATTTCTGAGGATGGACGTCTGGAGTAACATGGACTGTGGGAAAACCGGAACAGAAGAGAATCGAAGCCTTTGAGATGTGGTGCTATAGACGAATGTTGCAAATTAGGTGGACTGATAAGGTAAAAATGAGGAGGTTCCACGCAGAATCGGAGAGGTAAGGAACATGTGGAAAACACTGGTAAGGAGAAGGGACAGGATGATAGGACATCTGCTAAGACATGAGGGAATGACTTCCATGGTACTAGAGGGAGCTGTAGAGGGCAAAAACTGTAGAGGAAGACAGAGATTGGAATACGTCAAGCAAATAATTGGGGACGTAGGTTGCAAGTGCTACTCTGAGATGAAGAGGTTAGCACAGGAAAGGAATTCGTGGCGGGCCGCATCAAACCAGTCAGTAGACTGATGACAAAAAAAAAAAAAAAAAGCCAAATGATTTTTTCACTCGCCTTTATCGATATATCCGGCCCCTGTACGGCAGCGCCGAATCGCGGATTCAATTCGATAGCCGTGTGGCGGCCCCAGTGACTACCCGGCGCTCCATAAGGAAGGGTTGCCCACTTTCGAACATTTCAGATGATAACTCGAAGTTGTACCGAGACCTTATCTAAAATAGATAGAAATAGGATTACTAACCAGCATGCTACTTATACTGTATTACTCATCCAAATACAGCATATTACTTCCCTCTATATATTACAAATTATTCTTAACCACGCTCATTGTGTTACATTTTCTTTTTTTTCTTTTTCTTTGACAGTTGCATTGTATAAATTATATTCTCATCAACTATGTAGTAACAAATCATATGGAACCATTTTAACAATTATATAATTGAAAGGAGAATCAGCATTGGTCGTAATTTTTTTTTTTTGTTTTATTATCGGCAAAATCGATTTCCGATCACTTAGTGACCATCCTCAGTGCTGTAATATACAATTAAAATTGGTAGGCACTGGTATTGACAAGCTTAGAACGATCACATAAACTGAGTTTATGTGACCGCTCTAAGCTTGTTGATACCAGGTCCTACCAATTTTAATTGTATATTACAGTACTGAGGATGGTCACTAAGTGACCGAAAATCGATTTTGCGGATAATAAAACAAAACAATACGATCAATGCTGATTCTCCTTCCAGTTATATTCACTATCTACTCGTGGTGCACAGAACACTCCATGGATTCACAAATCAATTAATTTTAACAATTGTTAAGCATCTCTTCGCTGTACCCTCAGAGAGATCTTATATATTATGTTGCTTATATTATTTCAAAAAAAGCACTAACAGCTGTATACCAATAAGACTGTAACAATGAGAAGTCTTTGCTATTAGATTCAGAAGCATACGACCCACCTTACATTTCAAGGCGGTGGGTTACTCTGTACCGTTAATGAAATAAATAAATAATTGAATCTTCTCTGTACCATAAACCTGGAGCCACTCATCGTGAGTCTGACGACCCACCTTTCTGGTCTCACTTTGCAACAGCACATTTTTCGGTTGTGTGCGTATGCGGACGACCTCCTCCTCTTGGTCCGCTCCCGGAATGAAACACACCTGACTCTTGATTTGATATCAACGTACGAAACTGCACAGAGCAGTAACATGAATGTGGATAAATCCTCGGCGATGCCTATTGGACGCGGCCTCTCACACGACGACGTAACACCTCTCCCGTACGCACAGAAACTATGATACCTTGGTATCATTTTCACCTTTACCGTGCGCCGCTCCTCTGCCATCAATTTTCGGTGCTGTTGTTGTGATCTTCAGTCCTGAGACTAGTTTGATGCAGCTCTCTATGCTACTCTATCCTGTGCAAGCTTCTTCATCTCCCAGTACCTACTACAGCCTACATCCTTCTGACTCTGCTTAGTGTATTCATCTCTTGGTCTCCCTCTACGATTTATACCCTCCACGGTGCACTCCAGTACTAAATTGGTGATCCCTTGATGCCTCAGAACATGTCCTACCAACCGATCCCTTCTTCTAGTCAAGTTGTGCCACAAACTCCTCTCCTTCGGTGTACTCGCTAAATTATCCAGTACGGCGGTCCGACAAAATTTCCTCGTCCGACTCGATTCTTTAAAGGTCTCGAATCCTCAATCAACACGTGGCTTCCAGAATGGTATAAATCGCATAGGTACTCCCACTGTCATCAACTATTGGACGCAGCCTCCAGGCCGCTTTCGGGTACATTCCTACGGCCGGTACATTCTTTAAGGTCCGTTACGAAACGCTCGCCCTCTCCCAGCGAGCGGGGGGCCCCGGCCTCGTGAATGTACGACTCCAAGCGGCGTCTTTGTACATGTGCACCATGCATAAGCAGTGGAAATGGGGGACCTCCCTTAAGAGCAGCTTGCTGGAAATGCTTATGCTCGCAATCACATCGCCGCTAGTACCAGCGGCCACATTAGGCGCCATCTGACGACATTATCGCCGATTTCAGTTATGCTCACATTCGCTTACCGAGCACGCGTCTTCCTCGAACCAAAGATTTCTCCACCCCCACTGCTTCGTCACGTCTCCAGCAACAGTGTCGAATTCAATCATCCATCGACGCTGTGGCCCACAATTTGGCGTCATATCCACCAGCGTCTCCTTCCCTCCAACATCGGGGCAACATGGTACCACATCGCACGTGGAAAATTCGCCACAAATAACGTCTTTATGCCATCGGACTATCGGCACTCCGTTTTGTTCAATTTGCTACCTCATGGATGATGAGGCCCACTAACTGACTTGTGCTGCCACCAGTGACGTCTGAAAACTGGATCGACAGTTCGTTGTCTGCCACCTCCGCATTCTGCCGGATTCGATCGACCTTTGGACTTTTACCGATCCTGAGAATACTTATTTCCCCACCATTAAAAACCATGCGATTGTATGGTTCAAGGGGTGGACGATCACTTACCTGCATAATGATGGGGATAAATCGCGCTTTGACTTCTGGCAGTACTTACAAATCGCCCACAGTGAAGTCGAGCACCAACCGCGCTGCAGCGCCTTCTTCGCCAATTACCTCCACGCGATACTTAAGTTTCCCCCGTTCAGCTGGATGGTGACACATGGGAGAGACACCCTCCCACGCCCCCTGCTGAAATTTGAGACTCTCGCTGCTACATTTCTATATCGTAACCCACAGCGGAGTAGGCGCATGGACATCCCCCATTCTTTTATGCACCGTAACAAAGGGAGTTGGTCTTTCCCCCTTCTCTACTGCCCGCTCCTCATTGGCTTCCTCCCTCCTTTCAGGCGTTTCTTTCCAACAGTGGTGCCGCCTGTTGACCCCTGCCCACTCTGCCTCCACGCCCCATCTGCCGAGCAGAGGGATGCCTGCAAGTCTTACCATACCCCACACGTTCTACCTCTTTGTCTATGGCCTTACACCTCTTAGGTCATTTCAGTATTATTGTTACTTTTTTCCACACCTTCTCAATACAGACTTTTGCTCACCTCGTTCGAGTGTAATGTCTCATGTTGATTCTGTACTTATGCTTGTACAACTAAAGATATTTTGTTTACTTAACCAGTTTGCGGTTACAAAAAAAAAAAAAAAAAAAAAACTAATGGGGAGAGGTTCAGAGATGGGAAGAGGGAGACATCGTGGCCAGGCCTCGGGTTTCGACCTCTGCTCACCCTGTCTCCACCGGCTAAAATCTGACCACTCTACTCTTCACCTTAAAAAAAAAATCAGTAGAGCACTTGCACGCGAAAAAAGGGTAACATCTTTGATTACTAATTAAATGTCCTCAGTCCCAGGTTCGAAACCAGCCATCGCTTAAATTTTGATTAATAATCAACATTGACGGCCGAAGACTTCAGGCAAAAGACGTCACCCTCATTCTGCCATCGGCCCTGTCAATGAGGGCGGAGGAACAAACAGAGGTTCCAGAGGTTCAGGTCACCATCTTTTCCTTGCGATGCGAATGCCCCTAAGGCGGGAGAATGAACAGCGATCAACGGAGTTAGGACGCAGAAAA
The DNA here is from genome assembly GCF_023864275.1 of Schistocerca cancellata. Taxonomy (NCBI): domain Eukaryota; kingdom Metazoa; phylum Arthropoda; class Insecta; order Orthoptera; family Acrididae; genus Schistocerca; species Schistocerca cancellata. The sequence continues at coordinate 719,608,329 of NC_064630.1, forward strand.
CAATGAAAACCACTGCATTAAAGACACATAACGTGCATCCATAGGACATGTGGCCTGTAATTGAAAAAGTGTCATGGTGCTCTATCCATCGGCAAAAGATTCCGGAATAGTCCCCCATTCGGATCTCCGGGAGGGGTTGCCAAGGGAGAGGTGACCATGGGGAAAAATTGAAGAATCAAGGAAAGGATAACGTTCTACGAGTCGGGCGTGGAATGTCAGAAGTTTGAACGTGGTAGGAAAGTTAGAAAATCTGAAAAGGGAAATTCAAAGGCTCAATCTCGACATATTAGGTGTCAGTGAAGTGAAATGGAAAGAAGTCAAGGATTTCTGGTTAGAAGAGTATAGAGTAATATCAACAGCAGCAGAAAATGGTATAATGGGAGTTGGATTTGTTATGGATAGAAAGGTATGGCAGAGAGTGTGTTATAGTGAACAGTTCAGCCGGCCGAAGTGGTCGTGCGGTTAAAGGCGCTGCGGTCTGGAACCGCAAGACCGCTACGGTCGCAGGTTCGAATCCTGCCTCAGGCATGGATGTTTGTGATGTCCTTAGGTTAGTTAGGTTTAACTAGTTCTAAGTTCTAGGGGACTAATGACCTCAGCAGTTGAGTCCCATAGTGCTCAGAGCCATTTGAACAGTTCAGTGGTAGGGTTGTCTTGTCAGAATCGACATCAAACCACCATAGACAACAATAGTTCAGGTATACATGCTGACATCGCAAGCTGAAAATGAAGAGATAGAGAAAGTATTTAGGTTACTGAAAGGGTAATACTGTACATAAAGGGAGATAAAAATCGAATAGTCATGGGGGCCTGGAAAGCAGTTGTGAAGAAAGGAGTAGAAGAGAAGGTAACAGGAGAATATGGGCTTGGGACAAGGAACTGGACAGGAGAAAGACTAATTGAGTTCTGTAACAAATTACAGCAAGTAATAGTGAATACTCTGTTCAAGAATCACAAGAGGATGTATACTTGGAACACACCGGTTAATAAGGGAACATTTGAGTTATATTTCATCATGGTCAGACAGAGATTCCGAAATCAGATATTGGATTGGAAGGCATACCCACAAGCAGACACAGACTCAGATCACAACGTAGTAGTGATGAAGAGTAGTTCGAAGTTCAATAGATTAGTCCGGAAGAATAGGTACGCACAAAGTGGGAGACAGACACACTTGAAGTTCTCCAGGGCTATAGATACAACAATAAGGAGTAGCTCAGTAGGCAGTACAGTTGTAGAGGAATGGACGTCTCTAAAAAGGGCATTAACAGAAGTCAGAAATAAAACGTAGGGACAATGAAGGTAATTGCGAAGACACCATGGGTAAGATAAGAAATACTTTAGTAGATCTATAAAAGAAGGAACTACAAAGATGTTCAGGGAAATTGAGGAACGCAGAAATACTAGTCGCTGAGGAATGAAATAATCAGGAAGTGTAGGAAAGCCAAGGCGAAATGACTGCATGAAAAATGTGAAGAAATCGACAAAGAAATGATTTTAGGAAGGATTGAATCAGCATACAGGAAAGTCAAAATAGCCTTCGATGACATCAAAAGCAGAAGTGGTAACATTAAGAGTGCAAAGATGTTTCCACTGTTAAATGCAGAGGAGAGATCGGGTAGGGGGAAAGAGTACATCGAAGGCCTGCATGAGGGTGGAAGATTAGTCTGGTGTGATGGAGGAAGAAACAGCAGTCGACTTAGAAGAGATAGGTGATCCAGTATTAGAATCAGAGTTTAAAAGACCTTTGGAGGACTTAAGTTCAAATAAGGCAGAAGCGATACATAACATTCTATGTAAATTTCTAATATCATTGGGCTAAGTGGCAACAAAACGACTATTCACATTGGTTTGTGGAATGTATGAGTCTGGTGACACACTATCTGACTTTCGGAAAAATATCATCGACATAATTCCCAAGACTGCAAGAGCCAACAAGTGCGAGAATTACCGCACAATCAGCATAACAGCTCATGCATCCAAGTTCCTGACAAGAATAATATACAGGAGAATGGAAAAGAAAACTGAGGAAGATGACAAACACTTTGGCTTTAGAATAGGTAAAAGTACCGGAGAGGCAATTCTGGCGTTGCGGTTGATAATGGAAGCAAGACTAAGAAAAATCAAGACTCGTTCACGGGATTTGTCGACCAGGAAAAAGCGTTCGACAATGTAAAATGGTGCAAGATGTTCAAAATTCTGACAAAAATAGGGGTACGTTATAGGGAGAGACGGGTAATATACAATATGTACACGAACCAAGAGAGAATAATAGGAATGGACGACCAAGAACGAAGCGCTCGGATTAAAAAGGGAATATAGTCTTTCCTCCCTGCTGTTTAATTTGTAAATCGAAGAAGCTATGATGGAAATGAAGAAAGTTTCAGGAGTGGAATTAAATTTCAAAGTGAAGGTGTATCAGTGGTACGATTCGCTGATAAAATTGCTATCCTGAGTGATCGACAAGAAGAATTACATGATATGGCTCAAATGGCTCTGAGCACTATGGGACTTACCTGCTGTGGTCATCAGTCACCTA